>NC_050483.2:13982997-14326331 GCF_012460135.2 Molothrus ater
TATGGACAAGGTGAAGGGAGATCAAGTGGATTTGCATCATTAGTCACTTCTCTGAGTGCTGCCTTATTACCAATATCACCACAGTTGTACCAGTGTACCACCAGTCTCTTTCAATGCAGGATTTTCATCTATTTTCATATGGAAAACGTGGGCTGGAAACACCCATCTTCAGAGCCATACAAGACTGTAGGAATACCAGACTGAATGTGACCAGCCTGTGCATTCCAAGTTTCTGACACAGGAGAGAGAAAGCCTAATGGGGATCCTGTCTGATGGGATCAGTATGGGTTGGCTTTTGTCAGGAAAAGTTCATTTCTTGTGAGCCTTTTCAAAACTCCTCTTAACTCCAGTCTCTCCTGTGAAGGCTGGGTCGTTTGATGTCTACATAGATGTCCATTGCAAAAGTTTGGTTCCAGGTTTCACCTAATGGAAGTTAATTTCAGGAGCTCAATATAAATGATATGAAGAGTATGTGTTTGTGATGATCAGATTTGTTTTCCTCTTGTATTCAATATCTTCTGTTTTATTCACCCTCATGTAGCTCAGGAAGTATGCATTTGTTCCTGATCCATTACTTCTGTGCTGTACATATCCTACAGATTCATCATTCCCAGTCTCATCCTTGCAGACCTTCAGATATGTAGTTTGTAGGATTTTTTTTTGTCCAAACAGCTAGTCCACCATATTTTTTTTTCCCTGAAAAACTAGATTTCTGTTTTAATTCCAAGATTGAATGATATAGCACAGTTGCTGGAAACAATGACATCATAGTGTTTTGTTTATTTATCCGGAGAAGCTCTGTAGTCATGACTTGAAACTGCAATCACCAATGGTTTTCTCTCTTAATAGCATAATCTCCCAAAATCCTAAATGTCCTAGTACCTAAAACCAGTAGGCCAGCAATGTATTCAGATTTTGCACATCACGGCTATGGGTGATGCATTTTTGTTTTCTCCACAGAGTAATTCAAATTCAACTTCTTTGTGCCTGGCAATGTTGAACCTAACTTATGTATCAAATCAAATTATTATCAATCGTTTAAGCAGAAAAGTAAGTATTCTGAGGGGTTTTATCTTCCTTTAGGTAACACCTTATTTCAGCAGTCAGCTGCCTCCTCATGTGGACACCGAGGACTAGAGCAGAACAACATAGGTTATATGATTAATAGTTACAATTTTGTAATTAAGTAAATTTCTCTTGGTAAATTCAAAGAGCCAATCTGTGATCCAAGGGCAGTTAACGAGGTAAGACTCAGAGTAAGGCACATAAATTGTTATTGTATAACAATACATAAATTGTACCTTTGGTACCTGAATTACCTTTATGGAGGAAAGCCTGACTGCTTCTGAAATTACTTAGGACTTAGATTCCTAAGCTGTCAAAAATCTGGCCTCAGTTCCTCTTCCAGACCATTAACTTCTCTTCTGTGTGTTGTTTAGATAACAGTAAATTCAAGATCTGCTTGGCCTACTGTTAGAAAATATGGATACAAAGTTGAAGATTCAGGCTTCAAATATGCAGTTGAGACCCCAACAAAAATCAGAATTCAGTGGTTTCACAATACAGGTGTGATGATTATTGAGTTGAATAATACCAGAGAACCAAGAACTTTGGGACTATGTGGTAAGTATAGACCAGTGCAAGAAAAAAGAATTTCAGGTGCTTTGCTAGGGAGACACATTTTCCTAATTATATAAATTATTTATTGCAGGGTCTGTCCCAAAAATGTATTGCAGATCACTGCAAACTTTAAGATACTGTTAGAATTAATCTATTATTAATTTTGTTTATTGTTGAAATTATATCCTCTCATCACTATTTGCCCACAGTGTTGCTTCTGTTTGAACCACAGGCATGATTGCAGTTACCAAACCCAAATAAGTAAGACAGATCTAAATCCATGATTTCAAATACAGTCATTTACAGATTTAGGGTTTGATAGCCATCTGATAGGAAGTGGTACATGTTATTTTCAGTTTCTAAGGGTTAGAGTTCCCAGGAAATGTAAACTTCAGAGAACTAATATTAGTTTAACTGTTGGAGAAAATATTTTAGAGGGAATTTCTTAATTATGTTGCACTGTCTTAGGTCTGTTATATGCACTGCACTGTTAGGTCTGCCCTGTTAAGCCTGTGTTCCCCTGCTTTATTTTTTTTGTAAAAAGTACAGCCTTGAATAGTCTGATGGTGTTACAGCTTTTGCAAGTATGTATTTGCTGATATAAATCCCCACTTTGGTAGCTGCATCTGTAAATTTATCTGTAAATTTACACTGTAAATTGAAGCTGGAAATCAGGATTAAGGAGATCATATAATTACAGTGGATATCTTTCCAGTTTCAGAAAGGGCAAATGCCTGTAGCTCAGTATCAAATACCAGGAATAGCTCAGTCCAGTTTCCAGTCCTGCTGACAGAAATGTGCTTCTCACAAAGAGAGTTTGAATTTACGCCATTTTGAAATTTGATTGTTATCTCCTATTTGCCCTAACCTCTGCTTTCGGTATTGTTCTCACTCTGTTTGGCTAATTTGTATTGTAATTAGATAAAACAGGAAAAAGACAAGACAGTGGATATTTATAGTAAGCCTGATTCAAGTTATCCAGAGAATCTCTTTTGACTTTACCTGTTTGTTTACTGTGTAGGGAGGATTGGGAACATTACATTCCTGGTTTACAAGGCATTCTGACTAGATGTCAGCATATTTCTGTGGATGGTGTTGCAAGTACAACTTCTTCAGGGAATGTGCTCTGTGTTTCTGGTGTTCACCTCTGACTGGGAGGTTCTCTGCATAAGTCTGCCTGCACAGTGCTGCCTGTTGCCACTTACTGAGCCTGCCTCAAATGAGCTTGCTGTACTGCATCTTTTCAGGGTGAATTAGTCCAGCCTAAACTCCTTTCTGAGCTTTCTGTGTTAGTGCAAGTACTAGCAGCATGCTTTCTCAGCAGCATTCTTTCATCTTTTAGCTGAACTGCTGTATTGGTAGGTCTTGATTTCTCAACTTCATGGAAATGCTAAAAACTGAGAAGACCATTAGAGGTTTGTAGCACAAGCATCCTATGGAAGGATCCAGAAACAACAGTGTCTTTTACAGTGCAAGGATTGGGCAAATGTGGCAGCTGTTGAAGAGCTGGGATGGGACATGAGGGATGTGGGAGGGGAACATGGACATTTCTATAGCAAAACTGGTGATAAAGATTTAAAGCATGTCAGTTCTAGTTGCAACCGGATCCTGCCAAGAAAAATGTGGAGTTTTAGTTTTGCTGTTTTAAATCTCCTTGTCAATGTGTAAGAAGTGAGAAAAGATGTCCCTAACTTGACAGTAATCCTTTGAAGTCTTTCAGACCCATCATGTTCTTCCTGTCTGTGTTGCAAATATAGACTCAAAAGGTTCAATTATACACAGTTTGGAAAGCTGTTCTACTCTCTGAAGGTCTGTTGCTGTATCACTGATTGTCATCAAGAATTGCTAAAAATGTTAAAACAGACCAGTTTTTTAGAAAGGGGTGGAATCTACAAATAGTGTTTTGAACAGATGAAGAATTAGGATCATTCTTGTGGAGCCAACAGAAGAAAACACTCTTAGAAGCCTGATACAAAAGTCTCAGAAACTGATTAGGAAGACAGAATGGGGGTCTGATCCATCATTCTGCTTTTTTCTACCTGCTGGTTTTTAAAGGATATTCTAAGGAGACTGCTGCAATACATGAATGTCCTTTGCTGACCACAGTCACTGTCCATGTTAAGTTGCTCCTTTTGCTCCAAAGTGTTTCAAAATTTCTTACTATTTTAGTTAAAACAGAAAGAAAAATATGATGCTGCCTTCTGGTATCACATAAGCATCCTGATATTTTATGGTTGTTTCCTTTTCTGAAAACATTTACAGTTTTAACTTGTTGCTATACATGGAGGTGCTTTGCAACCTTTTTTAAAATGCATTTTTGTTTAGAGTTTGTGCAGCTTAGGAGCAAACTTCCAGCTTCTTAGCTGGGCTCTCTGAGCAGCTCTTTGATATGCAGTAGATTTCCATTCAGAGATGTTCTTATTTTTGCTTTCCTTCATTTTTCTGATTTTTGTGTATTTTGATCCTAACCAAGACTTTTTACACCTGTTGTAGGTTGTGATGATTTTGAAAAGATGTTTACTTTCTTGAATATACCACTTCAAACATATTTCACATGTGTTAACCTGCTTTTTTTTTTTTTTTCCCTTCTGGTAATTCATAGGGTTTTGTGATAGAAGCTCGGAAAATGACTTGATGCTTCCCAACAGGACAGTTTTAAGCCAAAGCAGTTCACCCTCGACTTTTATAGACAGCTGGCAAGTGCCAGACACGTTAAAGTATGTTGGAGAAGACAGGCATCAGGAAACTAATTGCTCAGTCATGGACTGCTCAGAGTGCTTAAGAATGGTGTTGAACCAGACCTTCAGCAGCTGTCACCCCTATGTATGTTAACTATTTCAAAGCTTACATTTTGAGAGAGCTGCAGTTCAGATATAATTTTGTATGCTTGGTAATTTCACTAATGTGAGGCTACATGCAACCATGTCTGTTGAATGAGATGTATATTTTTGTGTGTGCTTACAGTTGCAAGGTAAAAGTAATTGAAGAGTATGGCAGCTTGGTAGGAGAGTTGTAATAAACAATATTCAGAATTTCACCTCTGTTAGTTTTGACATACCATGTAATTCATAAACCAGTCACTGATAATTCAACTGTATCAATAAGAGGTAGAAAAACATAAAATAATTTAGGATTTAATTAATCCTTAAGCCTTCAGTAATTTAAAAAGTCCAAATTGCAATAGGTAATCTGAGAACTTGCATTCTCAAAGGCTCTAGAGACAGAGTTCCAGCTTGGAGATGTGAGAGGGCAGAACAGACCCTTGAAATCAAGCCTAAAGCAAATAACAGACTCCTGGTGTACAAATAAATTATTTGTGGACATATGAGTACGTTTACTATTTGACCTTTTATATACAGCTAATTTTGATGAAGAGGAGACCAAAAATAGGTAAAAATGTACATGTAAGAAGGAACAAAGTAATAGTGTCTTCTACTAGAAAAACTGTATTACCTCTTGCCATGGCACTTATAAGAGATGAAACGAAGGAGTATAATCATGTCAATGTTCAGGAAGTTTTACTTTTAAATACTAGTGAGTTATCTTTGTACACTAATGAAGGCTTACCATGAGCCAAGAACTCTTGACTTTGTAGTGGATATTTTTAAAGGTCAGGCTTTCCTACCCAGCATAGCCTCTATGAAGTTGCCATCTCTGTTTTTTTTTTCCTTTGTTAGATTCCACCTGAGCAATTCTGTGATATATGGGCTCGAGACACTGAGTACATTCAAAATCCATGTGTTTCACTAGCTGCCTATGTGGCAATGTGCAACAAATTCAATATTTGCATAGAGTGGAGGAGCTCTGATTACTGCCGTGAGTATTCTGCATGTATGCCCACCTCTGTTTTTAGACAAAATTTACCTAATTTAAGAGTTATAATAAAGTTGAGAATACCAATGCTTCTTGAGTCTTCGTGTACTTTGATGCTGCTGCAGAAAGCTGTGCCTTTGGAGATGGGATTAGGGAAATGAAACACCTTTGAGATTAGATGGAGCGTAAGGGGTAAAACCTTAGTGCATCCTGGCAGCAGAATTCTCCCACAGCAAGACTAAAATGTAAGGCCAAATGGGATCTGTAGCTGGATCACAGCATCTTCTTATACTGTCCATGAACACCTAGGAAAAGCCCCCTTCAGTGATAACATAAGGATGTCTGTGGTTTTGAGCTAATTTTTTTTTAATTCTTCAGTTTGTATGAATTTTGTTAGCAATAACTGTTTAAAGGAGCTCTTACAAAATATAGCTGTAAATATGTATTCTATCCATCTTGAAGGGACACATCACACTTATTTTTATACCAGACTGATGCCTTTTCTTTGGCAAGTTATTTAGATTACTCATTCAGAGCACTCTATGATTGATCTGTGTAGTATTTGAAAATGTTTTTGAAGTTTGAATTATTTTGTGTCAACACTGTTGCATGGTTTGTAGCTCTGCTGCCAAAATGCAAACTGAAGCTTGATGAAAATGTTATTACAAGAAGAGAAGTAGAAGTGCTTGCAGATTCCTTATTTTTTAATTTGTTGTGTAGGTAACTGATCTGTGTTGGTGCTTCAGGCTGATAGATCCAACTCAATTTGGGAGCACAGGAAGTTGACAAGAGGACAATAATATGTTCTCTTAGTGCTGCCTCATGGATTACAACTTGAACAATGTCTGATGTATTTATTTCCTTCCCAGCCTTCCCTTGCTCTGAAAACTTCTCCTACCAGCCTTGCATAGCTGCCTGTGAGGTTCCAGAGAGTTGTGAGAGTAAAGAGGTGGCTCCTCTGGGCTCAGACTCCTGCACAGTGCTGACAGAAGGCTGTGTCTGTGCTGGAGGGACCCTCCTTCACCGGACTCATACTGCTGTCTGTATTCCTGAAGAAAAATGTGGTATATTTGGATGTGATTTTATTCTCTATTATCTCTGAAAGCTGGTGGTCATGCACTTCATTATTCACAAGTTGAGTTCTGGTTTGGCGTTGTGTGCGTTCTGAATATGTCATTCATTTGAGGATTCTAGATATCCAGTAAACATTAAATGTGCAGGTGAGCAAGCAGGGGTTGTCCTTGTGATGCACAATTTTGCTCACTTTCTCTCAGCTGGAGGATGCTCTTCAAAGTCTCTGCTTAAGCTTATGTATTCAATTATTGTAAGCATGTTAGTCTTGGCCTCCTTTTCACCCAAACCCTTTGCCAAGGGTCCAACCTTTGATACCCATTCAAATGACATGCAGCAGTGGTTAATTACACATTTTCAATAATAATGTGTGTATCCTGCCAGCATTCATGTTTATTTTCATTGCAATTCTGCCTCACCACACCAAATAATGGACCAATTCTTCTCCCTAACAATGTGAACCTTAAAGAATCAGTTTATGATAAATCAGACTGCTAAAGCACTGTAAATTAATAATAGTTGTGACATTTGTGAAATACAAAAGTAACTTCTTTTCAGATTGTTACTTTAAAAATGAAGGATTGGATTGGGATTTTAAGTGACTGGCCTTGCAGTGGAGACACGAAACAAAAGGGAGGTCTGGACCTTCTGGAAGGTGTTGAATGTCTTGCTTTCCCATATAAATTCAGTCACAGACTGTCTCCTCATTCATTTTTTTGTGGGGTGATGGACATAATCAAGCCTTTAAAACTCTGCAATCTTTATGCTTCATAGATCCAATCCATGATGGAAAAAATGATGATCAAAATTGGAATTCAAAAGGAATTTTAAAAACTCTGTTTTCTCTTGTCCTGATCTAGCTTGTACAGACAGCTCAGGAGCCCCTCATGCCGTGGGTGAGATCTGGAGAACTTCTTTGAGAGGATGCTGTATGCAAAAATGTGTTGACAGTGAGACCATAATCCCAGTGGAGCACAACTGCTCAGAGATCCACAATTCAGAGTGTCAGCGATTTGCAGAAGTGGCCTTGCTTGTTCCTGATGATCAGACATGCTGTCCTCAGAAGATCTGTAGTAAGTATTCCTTCATGAATACTGCCCACTGGAATAGGTAGACGTCCCTTCTCTGAGGTTTGCTCTCCTGTTACACATGCTACTTTCAAAGAAAATGGGAATTGTTTTGGTTTGAATTTGCAGATTATGTAGAAAACTGTAGAAGTTGTTTGGCTCAATGTCCAGTAGGTTTTGGGGTAGAGGATAGGAAGAGGACTGAAATAGCACTGTGTTTATTTGAATATGAATTGTGTTTCCATCACATTTAGAGATTACTGTTTCATCTTTAATATCCAAATACAAACAAATGATCTGGATAATTCTGAGGAAAAGGAATTCAATGATTGTTTATCTAATTTATAAAGTGAGCGGTAAAAATTGATAGAATTTTTTTTTCCCCACTTAATTTTTGCTTAGCTTAGAATGTTTCATAAAGAAACTGCAAGCGATTTTCATGTTTTGACCACCTGGTATGGTGTTGCAGTGAGTTTTCCAGAGGAGGTTTGTTTTCTTAATTCTCACAGTGACTCAGCTCTAGTTTATCATTGCAAATGATGAGCACCTCTGAATCCTGCCTAATGGGAGTTTTTTGTTGCTCCACTATGTTTTTCATATGCCTATAATTTGGAGTTTTGGGGTATCTAACTGCAAAAACTGCTTGCCACTGCTCCACCCAACCTATTAATGCATAGTTTAGAAGGTGCTTATTCTTTTTTTTTTTTCCTTTATGTGACAGTTTGTAATCAGAGCCTCTGTGAACTCCTAATGCCTGAGTGTAGCAGCATGGAGAAATTGGTCACCTACTACAGTGAAGAATCCTGTTGTCCCAGCTACGTTTGTGGTAGGTTTCTTTTGAAAGGCAAGAAGTGCACTCTGTAAAAGACATTCAGCAAACTAAATAGATGGACTCAGAAGGATAAGGGTAGTGTCGGTACGATTGTTAGTATGGCCATTTACAAAATTCACTTTTGTCTATAGCTTGGGGTTGGTCTGTGCCTCAGTTTGAGCAGATGTGATGCAATTTTGTGTTAAATGATCAGGCAAGGTCTTGGGATACCAGGTAAAAGCTTTTCTAAAGTAGCTTGTAGTACCTCTTTACTCCACACTGCCTTTCCTTGGGATATAGCATAACAAAGGAGGAATGCTGAGCTTCATCTGAGGGAATATATGTTTCCCTTTTTTCAGAATGTGACCCAGAAAAATGTGAGCAATTGGAGCAGATGCCAAGCTGTCAGCATGATCAAACACTAATTGCTGCTCGGGTGGAGAATACCTGCTGCATTTCCTATATATGTGGTACAGTAGCCTGACTGGTTGAGATGGAGTGTGGTTTTGCATATGCAATTATATCTATTATTATCTTGCCAATTAAGACTCCTTGTATTTTAGGTCTCCCAACATAGCTTGAAAATTGTTAAAAAATTGACATTAATTTTCTAAAATATGCCAACAACTTAAAATTAATTTAATTTAATTTTCTAAAAGTGTAACCATCAAGAGTCACAGAACGGCTTTGTGCAACTGAATAGTATTCCTTGGTCAAGTAAAGGAGTTTTGGTGGATAAAGGAATTCAGAGCTTTTGACATTGTCCATATACAGTGTGAACTCGATACACAAATATTTTATCTGAAAGAAGACTGAAGTTATATAGGCTTTTTATAATAGACTTTTATTCCCTGTATCCTGCTGTCTCAGCTATGCCTTATCTTAATTAATGACAAATATCCCATATTAGAGTATTATGCATATTTGTTATTATTATTTATTATTTATTTTTATTTATTTATTCTTTTGGGGTTTGGCCTTCAATTACTTAATTCAGTAATAAAATTGTACTTTTACCCTTAGTATATAAGCTCCAATCTTACATGCAGTTGCTTTCTGTTTGATAATAATCTGATAATGAGGTGCTGTTGAGTTTATTTTATTTTTCGAACAGATATCTGGGAAGGGGAAGCACCTTCCACATGCAAAAATTTGAGTGTTAATTGGAAATGTGAATTACAGTTCTGTTATTTACAGTAATCAGATTGTTTGATCATATGTTAACAATGGGTAGCATTTGGCGCCTCTCACCGTCTGCAGAGTCCCTTTTTGACTCCTTTTTTATTAAATGAGTCTTTGCATTGTACATATTGAAAAGTTCCTGTTGTGGTTGTCATGTGTTCAAGTGGTAGGATAACGCTGGGATCATGGGAGATGCATTTTATTGAAGATTGGAGATTCCTGAAAAAAACAACAGCAGGAGAGAAGACGTAGAAAAATTTTTCATAACAGGGGAAGGAGGGAAAATTATGTTTGCTCACAAAAAATGTATTCTTTACAGCAGGAAACAAAGGAAAGAGGGGCAAGTTGCACTGAAAATTAACCTTTTGTATAGGGTCTATAAGCAGTGAATGCAGAGCACCTCTGCTCTCTTTAATATGAGTCTGGGACAAGCTTATAACAAATCTTCTAGGCAGTAGTAAAATTTCTTCCAGTTTTTTTAGATTTAAATAATTGTTTTCTCCAGCATGCGGAGCTTGCTCAGATCAAATTCCCAAATGTCAAGAAGGAGAAGTTCTCATTGTGGATGGCAACACTACTGGCAGGTGTTGCCCTACATACCAGTGCAGTAAGTTTGACCTGATTTTAATATTTTAAATAACAGAGAACATGGGAAATTTTGTGGTGTGGACGTTCAGTGTCGAAGTAGTGGATTAGAGATACAAGCCTAAGCAAGCTATCATCTGTAGCCCTGAACTAATAACCTTTACTTTTAAAACTTCGTTTGTGTAAAGCATTTTATGATATCTGTATCATGAAATATCCAGATTTTTATAATTTTATATTTCCAGAATTTGAGGCCTGAAACTACAAGTGAGGAGTTTCAGACCTCAAACTCTGGCTATTTTAAATTATTTAAATGTTTGTCTAGAGTATTTTGTACTCCATACTGTTATCAGTCAAAGATGTTATCCAAGTGTATTTATTGTAAGTAATTTACTATATCTCGATTAGTATTTCCACTCATCTAAACGTGACAACACTATGTTTATTGTTCTTTCTTTCCTTTGATTTCAGTCTGTGAAGTCCATCGTTGTCCTGAATTCAGGTGCATGTTGGGCATGTCCCTGGTGGAGGTGTGGAGCCCGGAGAAGTGCTGCCCCTTCCGGACATGTGGTAAAATCACTGATTTTCACCAAAGCTGCCTTAGACAATGAGAGCTGACAGCAGCTCTGGCCCCTTGGTTTCAGCCAGCTATACCATTGTGAGCTGCTCACAAGCAAATGATATAGAAAAGTCACTTCATGTTGTAGAACCTCCTAATCTGCCTGTTTTGCTTTTCTTGCATCCTGTAGAATTTATCTGTCCAAAATGGGTTATTTACAATCTTGAAACTGTTCTAAGAGTTACTGTATGGGGTTTGCTGACTCTTATATCTGGAATTTTTTTTCTCTATTGCTCTGTTGTAAGCAAATGGCATATAAATTGCTAACCTACTGTTTCTGGTGTATTTTGTTTCAGAATGTGCATGTGAAACAATCCCCAAACCTCAGTGCAAACTGGTATGAAATTTATCTTGTCACTATTCTTTTAATAATTTCTTAATAAATCTCTTTATCAGTATCTGAATAATAGTTTTATCTGTGAAATATGAAATGGCTCAGCTTTTAAAAATTTCTTTAGAGTAAGATATATACAGTTTTAAGAAGCCACCTTAGTCTAAATACCTTGCAGTACTCAACAGCCCTGATATTTCCCAAGCTTTTTATTATCATATTCTGCCCCAGTATATTAGTAGGGCAGGACTGCTTTCATGTACACAGAATATAAAATTCAGGATAAAATTTTTTGGGTTTAAAGGGTTGACTGAAGGCTTTCAAGCATCACAGTTAATATTATTTGTTATGGTGAATATGTTAACATACATCATGCACTCAGGCTGCTGACTAAGCAGAACCTTCAAGAGATACTGCTACCCAAATTCTGCAGGAAAGTTGTTTGAAAGAAAGAGATCATACAGGTAAGAAAACCCACTGTTATTTCATGTATAATTTTTTGGTTTTGTTTTTATACCTGTAGGGGCAGAAGCTTCAGATAGACGAACTGTTTCAGAACAGTACAGAAAATGTCTGCAACTGTGTGAAGTACAAATGTGGTAAGTTAGAAAATAATTTAATTCAAAGAAATAGCCTTTCAAGTGCTAAGGGAAATCAGGAATTAAAAATCAGGCACTCACTTTGAACATGGCACTGAAGAGGACAGGATTAATTTACTTAATTCACAAATAGTGCTAACATTCCTCTGTGTCCTCTGTAATTAGTGGGGATAAATAGACATTTCTCAGGTACATTTCTTATCCTGAAGTAGTCTTCCAAAATAAAACAGTTGAAGAAGCCTGCACTGTCACTTGGGTGCAGATAATAGAATATTATACATTTAGTTTTCATGCATGACTATATTTGAAAAGATTTGGTGACTGCAGTTAAACATTAGTTTACTATTTATGATTTGTTTGAAAATGCCTAAAAAAGGTAGAGAAGCTTTTTCCATTCCTGTTTCACCATTTGGAACACTTTTAGTGGAGTTTTGATGCCCAGCTGATCAACCTGAGAATGCTGTTTGTGTTTTCTTGCAGTGAGAGACAAAGTTTGCCTGAGTAATGAGAGAGGTGTGCTGCTTCCTGGGCAGAGGATTGTGGAACACAGTGCAGATGGCATTTGCCACATTTCCTATTGTACAAATGTGGTTGATCCCTCCACTAAATACTACAAAATAAACACATCTTCCATAGACTGTGCTGTCAAGTGCAAAGCTGTAAGGAATTCAGAAATTTAAACCTGTGTATTGTGTCCATTGGCCTGAATTACTTTGTGATGGGTTTTGTTGAGTAGGTGAAAGTCATAGGGCAAGTTGGAAAGAGTAATTAGGATATCTCCCTTTAATGATGTGCTACAACAATTCTGATGGAAGTTTGAAAGGTCTCCCTCCCTCCATTGTTTTCTCTGCTGCATAAATCTTACACAAATTTATGTACATAGTGAATGCATCCTTGGATTAATGGCATGCTGCCTCCTTACACCCCTGCAGAGCTTCAGCTGCATTATGTGCAAACTGGTACAAATTCCTGGCAGACATTAGCTGAATAAGAATTAGAAAAAAAAATAATTATGAATAGAAGAAGAATTTTAAATGCAGTGAAAACAGCTTTATAAAATAAGCAAAAGTTACATTGTCTTTCATTGTCTTTTTACACGATATAATACATTACCATGGGAATATTATACATTTTTTTTCTCATTTTATAGCTACTTAATGGCTAATGTGTAAAAAGTTAAGATTTCAATAGTTCTTGAAGTAAAATGTCACATCTGAAAATGGTAGAAAGACCAGTTAATTCTCTCAGATTTGGAACTCCTCCCCTTTTACTTCAATTAAGATTAAATGTATTTTATAAAAGACTCATGGGTGTGCAGTGCCAATGTAAGCCATGTGGTTTTGAAAGTTATTTTAAAAATATCCCTAGAATCAGATACCTGAAAAAAATCTGCCTATTACAGTAGTAAACATTGAGCTGCAAGATGATTTCATACAAGGAGTAATCTATTTGATTTTGGCAGAACCAAGTCTATCAGCCTCCAAAAGATTTAACAACTTGCTGTGGTAGCTGCAAGAACTTGTCTTGTCTCCACACTTTCAGCAATGGCACAGTTACCAGTTTTAAGGTGAGTTTGGATATTTTATTCTCTTCAAATATTTAGAAGTAAGCAAAAATCACAAAATATTGTACACAAAAAATGTGCAGAAAAGAGCTTTATTTGGCCAAATACTAGGAATAGTTTTGCGTGTAAACAATATTAATTTCTTGGAAAGTCAACCATGTAACTGTCAACAAAAATTAAAGGATTCTGATATGTATGAGAGAATTACAATCAACTTGACTATTTTAGAACCTGCTTAGCATTATGTATTTTTTATTAGATTTTCAAATGCAGTACTTAAAGAGAATGTGCATCTAAATTATATTTTGCTGTATTACTGTTGATTCAAGCAGGATCTCATTCAATGAAATTTTTAAATTAATGCTTAAAATACTGTTTTTGCTGAGTAAAGTTTCTGTTTTAAATTTTTTGATAGCCTGGCGCTGTTTGGATTTCAAGCTGCATCAGATATGAATGCACCAACACAGCAATAGGCCCAGTTCTGGTGTCCTCTGCAGTTGGATGCCCTCCCTTTAATGAAACTGAATGTGTCAAGGTCAGTGTACAAGACACTGTTTGCATTCTAGGTGTGATTTAAGTTTGCATGAAAAGATTTCATTCTGAAAAAAGGTATTTTTTCCTCAAGAAGGGAGAAACTACTAATTTTTGTAATGCCTGTATTTTTTGCCAGACATTTAAGGTAAAAGGTATAACCACACACCAGACTACTGTGCCACCAGGCTGCTGTTATAGAGCTGGACACACCTCTTATCATTCTTAGAATATTTATTTTAATTGGGGTTTGTAATATCAAACTAGTCTTCATACAACTGTCTGAACTTGAATGCTTTTCTGGGCTGAACCTCCTCTTTCTAACATTTTTAATGCATAGCAATGTGATTCAGCATAATGATCAAAAGCATTGAAAAAAAAGGCAAGATTGTCTGGATATCAGGAGCATCTTTTCAGGAGCAGTGACACATAAGGTTTTATGAACTAGTTTCAGAGCAAGAACAAAAGTTCTATTTGAATATGCAAAACGAGATTATTCTAAGTGCCGGGAAATGGAGGCAAGGAGAATTCTCTTTCTGCTCTCTGTAGTTCTACATTTACATGTGGATAGAAAGATACTCTCCTTGGTGGATGATGTTGCACAAGCAGGGAGCAGTACTGCAGGAACTGAGTGGCTTTGGGTCTTCCTCACAAATAGCAGTGGGTTGGTTCGTCAGAACTGTCTCAGCTGTGCAGCCAACCCTTCATCCATTCACCAGTGTTGCATTTGCCTGAACAATGATGGCAGACCTTTATCTGAGAGATATTTCGAATAGTGCAGATACATGGGAATGAATGCTTGAAAAAAACCAAGTTTTTCCTCTTTATTTTCACTTTTGATCAGGTTGGAGGCTATGTTGTGCCATTCTTAGAAGGATGCTGCAAAACATGTAAGTGATTATTGACAATTCCTGCCTCGTGAGTCTCTGATCTGTTACCTTATGAATAAAGTGGATTATTTCCCATATGAAAGCTCGATTCACATCTCAAAGGCTGTGCTTTTCCCAGGTTTACTCATGTGCATAACACTGAAAATAGTGGAGTTAAATCAAAAGAAAACACTTTAATATGGAAACGTTTACTCCACTGATAGTGATTGTAGCTGGTCAGGTCACTGAAATTCCTACCTCAACTATTTTGTAGTTCTTGTGTAAAACTCCTCAAAATTTTAGGTACTGCATTAAGTAAAATAAAAGGTACTGTATTTTAGAAGGCACCTTAAAACTGTGCTTAATCTACATTAATATCTTCATATTTTGTAAAAATGAAGACTGATCTATGTGGTTTGTAAGTTAATTTTGTAGCTAATGAATATAGTAATTAATAGTTAAGAAACCTTCAGGCAGAATCTTTTAAAAGATTCTACAATTTTAAAATTCTGGGTTTCTTGATTATTTGTGAGTGCTAATAAAGATTCTCTGGGGGAAAAAAAACAGAATAAAAATTCTCTACAGAATAAGTTTGAAAGATATTATGTCTTAATAGAAATCGAGACAATAGAAATCATTTTCTTTCTTAACACATTGTTATGTATCTGAAACATTTTGGTTATCTCATGAAGGCCTTAGGCTGACATTTGATACTATTAGAAGCAACTCAAAAGGAGTTTTTTTATACTGGGCAATATAATGATATTTAAAAATGCAAAAACTCTGACTTAATTTGCATAAGTGGCTGGAATAGTGACCTGAAAGTGTGGGAGAGAGCTGGAGAGAAGTTCAGTATTTCCTGCTGGGTGGGATGGAGCTTGCACAGCTGTGCCTACCTGACATGGTACCATGTGCACAGTTACTGCAGTGGGTTACGTGCTGCCAGCTGGGAGGTATCTTTTGGTGTTACTGCCTTGTATTACATTTTGTGGGAAAAAGTTTATGGAAACTGTACAAGATTTATCTAGGATTTTTTTCTCTGCTCCCACCATAGAGGCATGATAATATCCAAATTTTTCCCTCTGGTAGACCTGTGTTTCAAGCACTTGTCCTACCTAGTTCTGTGGCAAGTTCTCCATAGGCACTCTTAGATCAGTTTTTGATTATCAGACATTGCCCTTTAATGCCCTAGCAGCCAAATAAACCAGCTTCTGAACAAATTAGTAGGACAGTTAAACCTTCATTAAGCTGTGTTTCAACAGGGCAGAAGATCTCGCTGCTATGCTTAGAGAAAGATTATAACCACACTCCTTAATTGTTAAAGACAAAAGTAAATTAGCCTGGGATATGCCTCACAAGGTAAAATTAAACCCTTGAAGTACCCAGTGACTTCTGAGATGCGTTTACAAGTACATTCCTAGAGTTTTGATTTCACACCTGTTCGTGCACAGCACAGAAGCTCTGTGATTCATGTAGTTCATTCTGACTCCAAGCAAACTGCCATGAGAGCTGTCAGCCAGTTGTAATTGTAGGAGGTGTTTTATGAGAAGGATTATCAGTGTTTTGTTTTCTTTTGAGCTACTTCGCCATTAGAAATGATTGTGATTTTCAATTTCAGTTTTAATTGGTCTTGAAAATGAAGAGCCAGGAGCTCCATCAAAACCTAGAGAGGAAATTACACTATTTCTCTGTTGTAGCCCCAAAGGACATGCTGGACTCAGGATACCAGATTGGCTTGGTTATACCAAGGTAGAGCAGATCCGTCCTGGTTTGCACATGAGGTTAACAATGCGAGCAGTGCCTGGATGTGGTACTCAGCTGCTGGTACTTCCCTGCCTCAGCAGAGAAGCAGGACCAGGTGACCTCCAGAGGTCTCTTCCAGCCTCAGCCATTCTGTGATCCTGAAATATACAAACATCTTAAAGTTGAATTCTGTTTTCCAAAATCTAGTAACTCCCAAATGTTTTCATACTACCAGGAAACCCTCTGTAACACGTGCTCTGTTCAATGTGTAATATTCTCACCAGGTTCTTCAGTGTCAGTGCTCCTCCCATTCCCTGTTAGCCCAGTCACTCCTACAGCCTATGCTGGCTGTCACACAGGTACCTTTTCCTGAAATAAGTAGGACCAACCCAAACAGCATCATTGTTGATTTCCAACAATGTACTCCCTGATAGGAGCTCCAGACC
Source organism: Molothrus ater (assembly GCF_012460135.2). NCBI lineage: Eukaryota > Metazoa > Chordata > Aves > Passeriformes > Icteridae > Molothrus > Molothrus ater. Next base: position 13,999,849 of record NC_050483.2, read on the forward strand.
TCTCATTACCCAATTATTGCCAAAGCTGCAGTGTAGCACAGCTGCTCATGGTTGCTCAGAGTGGCTCCATTTTGGTTTGTTTCTCACTTTGCACTGTGTGGGCAGTGCATTGTTGTCAGCCAACAATGTACTGTTGGTAGTAAGCACTTGCATAGTCTTTAGCTTGCTGCATGTGTAAAATTGCTATGTTTAAAAGGGTAAACTAATTCCATCATGTTTACAGTGCACTAGAACATAGAGACTAATTGCTTTGCTTGTTAAAGCTTGTTATATCAGCCACATTTTTGCAGATGATGTGTCATAAGGTTTTGCTTCCAGTGCCATGTACAGTAGAAGCAAGTAATTGTTTTCCCATCCATAGTTAGGACAATGTACCGAAAACAGCAAGCCTGTGCTTAGTCCATGAAAATTGGAGATTATCTTTGTTCTTTTTCATAAAGCATGTTAATTCTTTGAATTGTAACATGCTTGTTTTGGCATTTATTTCGTGAAAACAACCCTCCAAATTTCTGTAAGAGAAATTATGTTGACTGTAATTTTTGTACACCACTGAGTGATACATCCTACATTAAACTACACTTCTGACTCCAGGACTACTGAATCAAAATCTGTATTTCTTTCATATTGCTGTCACATTAAATGACCACAGTGTTATGAGTCAACACAAAAACCAAGCAAGGGTTTTCAACCATGCAGATGGTGCAAGAGAATCTCATATTATGACACATATAAAATGCTCCCATGTTTTGGAAGGTTCTTCATGCAAATGTATATTTGTTGTAAAGCTCATTAAAGAGGCATTGGATATTAGAATGCATGCATGGAAATACATTATATATTTATTTTGTATGAGATACAATGTACTTTCACCATACCCTGGATGAGTCATAGTCACAGCTGCACTGAATTCTCCACCCTACACACCATGTATAATGCAAAAGAAGAAAGAACCATGGAAAGAACTGTGAAAAACACAAAATAACGGTGAGTTGGGTTTTTTTAAAAAACAATTTATTTTTTCCTTCATTTCTCAATTTACTTTTTACCTAAGCAAACATAATTCAGTGACAGTCAAACAGTAGCCAGACATTTGTCTGTAGGTTTTTATTTGTTTCCAAGAAGATTTATTGCTCTCCTTTCTGTCATGTTGTAGAAAACTCTGCTATGTCTAGAGAGAATATCAGGCTTATATAATTAAAAAAAAGGCAAGAAAGCCCCCCCCCCAAAAAAAAAACCTCAATAAAAACCCCCAAATAGACAACATTTAAAATCTATTTCTCTAAGAAGCAGTATGACTAGTTTGTCAGGGATTAGAGCAGGGAACTGGACATTGTGCATCAAGATGTAATTAATTTGTGTCACAGTTCAATATTGGGTACTGTTCAAAGTAGTGAATACTTTATTGCCCTTGCTTTTTGGAGCTAACAGTATTTCCCTTTTGTCAACATCTTTGGATTTCTTGGCTCAAAGAAAATGCAGCTCTGTAAGGGGAGAGTCATTGGGGGCTGCATCATGGTGTGTAAAACCTGGTGTGAAACAGTGGAAACTCTTCTAATGGAATGGGCTGTTTGTTCTCTTACAGATCTGCAGTCTGATGGTGTTTATCAGCACAGAGAGGATCATCCTCAGGAGATACTGCTCTTCCTGTTCCCTTGCAACTGAACTTTACACCAGACATCTCTGTTTTGCTTCCAATGTTTGGCATTCCCTTGTTAAATTAAATTGAACTCCTCTTTTAATTTCATGATTTCTTGTGATCTCTTTTATTTGATCCATGTGCCTTTAAAAAAATAGTGGAAATAATGCTAATGAAAATGAAAATAAAAGTTTCATTTTTTCACTGGTGTTCTTTGATTTAATGAAAATGTACATAAATGTAAAGCCCCTGAAGCCCTATTCTTCATCAGGCTCTGTTATAGGTTCTGTTATGTATTTATTTTAAATTTTGTTTACACCACTGGAATGCAAGTGCTGCTATTAAAGTTTGTTGTATTTATTTCACAGAAAATACACTTTAATTTATTAACAAATTTATCTTTTGATAATGATACCATTTGTTAGCATTAACATGTTAGAATAATTAACAAGTCTTCTCACAGAGAGTTTGATCAATTTTACAAAAATTTTTGAAAACAGTAGACTTACTCATAAAAGGCTTCTGAGTGAAGAATAAACCTTTTATAGTTGTTATTAAAGATAAAAAGTGATACTTTAATGAATGAAATAATCTTAAAAGTGATTCAATGTGCAGCTAATGTTACTTCACCAAAGTTGTGTATGTGCAGTGATGTACTGGATATTTCCTTCTTTGTGTCTCTTGAATCCATTAAATGGTCAGGAGTGTTCTTGTCTCTGAGATGTTGGAAATTTGAGCTGATATTTTTAAATCTATGCCCATTTTGCAGGTAAGGAAGATGGTAAATTCTGTAAGAAGGTGACTGTTAGGATGACCATCCGCAAGAACGACTGCAGGAGTAACACACCAGTAAGTAGAAAGCCATTGTGATGACTTTCTGTAGAAGAGAAAAATTTTGAGCTGTTAAAAAGAAGGAAGAAAGGGAACTCAGGTTCCACAAGGCCATTGTCTCCATCTCTGTCACAGAGGCAGAGGTTTCTGTGTTTCACAGAGCTGTTTTAATGCTTCCCTACGTTCTCAGCAGTCATCTTCTCAATAATAAAAAAAGGAGACCGTTTCTTTTTTTTGTGTGCATTTAGGTGCATGCCAATTTAGTCTTATTTCGCCCCATACTGCAGTTATTCAATGCAAATTATCTACTAAAACTGAACCTTGCCCTGATATTCTACAGCTAAAACAACTGCAGATGTGTGTAATTTTTCATCTGCCCAGGGACGGTGTTTAAATGCCGACTTCATGAAGAAAGGAATCCCGGGTCCTGAAAGCTTTTTTTAGGCAGCAGCATGAGCACACTGTGAAATGTGAAGGAAGAATGAGGCACTATCTGTGTGTCTATCAAAGGATTTAGTGTTGGAGGACACCAACCATGTCCTGCTGAGCAGTGAGGCTGAGAGCAGCAGCGAGGGTGCAGACAAACGTCTCGAGTGAGATGTGTAAGAGCGCCTGGAAAAGCTGTAATAAAAGAGAGTAGGGAAACAGCTGTAGCCTCTAAAATGACTCCAAGAGTACATTTAGTAGAGTAAGCTGTTGAGCAGCCAGGAAATTTATTCTCAGTGTTTCATTGAACAGAAACACAAATCCTGACTATTAAATCTGAAAAAAATTATCAGATTCTTAAGCCTGTTTGTCTTACAGTCTACATTTACATGTTTGGTATCGTTAGTAGTAATTCCCCTCGGCTTTCCAAAGGATTGGTTCTTTTATTCCTCCTTGCTGATACCCAGTATAGCAACATTGCATCAGTGTATCACTGAAATGAATACTGTAGGGAGCTGTGGAAAGAACATTTGGTGCTGTGTTCAAGCCAAGGTTGTTATGAATACTTTAAAATTCAAAACTAAAATTGCTTATTTGTTAAAATAGTGCAAATCTGTTACTGAAATTGACAGAAAAGTCATGATTAACATCAGTAATATTGACATTGAGACCTGTCTAGGCAGTGCACTTCAGTGGTAATTTCCAGATGTAATGGGATTTCATAAGGGGGTAGAGGAAATACATCCACATTTCTCACTATTTCTCACTGCTTTGCCCGATGTCCTCAGAATTCCTTGAGAACCCCCAACTCTCCTTCCTGTTCCCATTTGTTAATTACTGCCTGTGTGTTGCCAGGTGAACATCGTTTCATGTGATGGGAAGTGCCCCTCTGCCAGCATTTACAACTACAACATCAACACCTACGCCAGGTTCTGCAAGTGCTGCAGGGAGCTGGGGCTGCAGAGGAGGACTGTGCAGCTGTACTGCACCAGCAACTCCACCTGGGTCAGCTACTCCATCCAAGAGCCCACTGATTGCTCTTGCCAATGGTCTTAAAAAAAGAGAAAGAAAGCAGCAAGCCCCGCTGTTCACAGCATAATTTTATAGTAGTTTATCTATTAAAACCACAATAGCCAATTCCCTTAATGTCACCAGTTTACTGCAAAAGACCACAAATACATTTGGAGTCTCTTAAATTGCTGAAAAGTGCCTTTGCATCATTTGTATTATGATTTGTCTTCATTGTCATTCACAGGGATTGTTTTAAGGGTTCTTGTGATATGTGCCAACATAAAAGGTGATTTACATTAGTGACATCTAAAGAGCAAGAGCACCATCTGTTTTGTTCTGGAAGGCTGATCCACTCTTTGTCAAGCCCCCATTCCAGTTTTACATCATTGCCTGACTTACCTGGCAGCAGGTCACTGTTTTGAAAACATTGTAATTGTTTAGTGTCTTTGAAGAAAAATTCTTTGGACAACATGAGAAGAATTTTCAGTTTAAATCATATTCCTGTTGCTAAGTAGAGCATGTATAAGAAATTCAATGTAGGATTTTTTTTTTTTAGTCAGGGAAACATTCATACTGATACCTGTATGTAACATTCCCTGTGAATCATTTCTGTTTTTCTAGTGTGTTTTATATTGTAGTGAAAAGCATTATGGCAAGCATGTGTTTATGGAACAGATCTGCTGTCTTTAGGCTATCTAGATTAGCCATTAGTCACTTCATCTTTCTGCTAAACAATATGACATAAACTGAAAATACACAGATTTGAAAAATGCGAAAACCATTTTATATTCCTTTTTAGGTATAACTTAAATGAAAACTTTCATCTTATGAAATGAAACCATACTTAAATTGTCTCTTTAGGAGAATGAACATTGTTTAACACTAATTTTAAAGATGTGAAAGTTCATTAGGAAAAAGAAAATGAGGATCGTATGTATCTGCCTCAAACTAAAAATTGAAAATCTTTGTCACCTGTATAGTAGATGCAACTTCTTATGGTAAGTGCTTGAAATTCAAAATGCACAATTGTAAGGTTTGAAATTTCAAAAGCAATTTTTTATGAACCTGAAAAAATAAATTTTTTGTAATGAACTAATTATTTTCTTCTCTAAGCTGCTGTTACTATTCTCTTCTTCTTTAACAAATGCCACTGAGATTAAGCAAAAATTCAGTAGCTTTTGTTTTGTAGATTAAAATCGTAGATAGCATGCAGTGATACATTTGAGATCTATGAGTAAATAGATCTCAGCACCCCTCTTTGGAAGCTGCTTGTCTGCAGTAAATCCAAAGAAAAATGCATTGTTAAAATCAATCATGTTTGAACATTTGAACATTTTTGATATTAATTTTGTATACTGTACATTTCATTCTTACAATATCTAATAAACAACAGGAAGTCTTATTTTGTTACAATTAATTTTGCTATCATTGCTAGAGCAGCTTACTGCCATGTGATGAAACACACTATACTTAGTAATATTTTTCTTCAGTGGTGTGCATGGGTAATTTCAGGATTTACTGATATCTCAAATAGTACATCAAGGAGAGGACTTTTTAAAAATGGATTTTTAAAAATATACATATTTTTCTGATTTCATCACAGTTCACTTTCAGCCTCAGAAATGCAAAATTCATCTATGTAATTTTGTTCAAAGCAAAAATTAGAAAACACTTGTTCATCAAACTGTAGCAATACAACTTGGACACTGTCAGACTGTTTGTTGTGGAAAAACAGAGGGAAAAGAACATGAATTTCTGCACATACCCTTTCCATATTTTTTCTAAATTAACCTTCAGTTTGACTGCAATGTGTGTGGACTGTGTTTTGAGTAATTGTTGTGTTGTGATGGTCATCCTTCAGTACCTAGGGCCAAATGTGTCTTTAAGCCCCACCTGCTGTTTGTGCAGTCCCTGATCACTTTGCAGATGATGTTAATTTTTCTTTTTCAAAGCTGTCTTCTAAGTAGCAAGAAGGGACAGAATATGGGAGAAGTCCATCCTTTGGAAATCCAGAGGGAAAAAATACTGTTTATAAGGCATTGACCAGAGTTAAATCCTTGACACCACGTGCTTAAAATTTACGATTTGGCATTTTCAAAGCAGAAGTTCAACCTTCCTTACTTTACCAGCTGGCAGATGCCATCCTAGAGGGCTGGAATTAAGAGACATTTCTTTTGCTCTCAGCTGAGATGATGGTTGTGTGAAGTTCCAAATTTCACCACCATGAGGGACAGAACTAGAGCAGGAATTAGGCCAACCAGCATTTTTCCCTGTGCTGCCGTGTGTTCCCTCCTTTTGCCACTTGAGCAGAGAGCTGATTGTTTGTATCAGCTCAAGGCAGTAACTCTGAGAAGCATTTGAGATCCAAACTTTCAGCTCTTGTTTGAAGAGAAGAGTTAATGCAGGCAGAGAGCAGAGAGCTGGCAGTAGTGTGTCTGGTAACCACAACCAAACGCTGCTGCTGCTACTTCAGTAGTAAAATAATAAACATTGTGCTAAGTCCCTACTTCTGCTTTTGCAGATTTAGGCTTTTGCTGGGAGAAACAAGGGGAAAGATTCCAACTGCCTCTGATATGGCAGGGGAAGCTACTTTAATCCTGCCTCCGTGTTAAATTTCTTCACACATCCTCAGCCTGTCTGGGTTTGTTCAAAGCCACCCAGGCCCTTACCTTGTATTTACCTTATAGTGCAATTGCACAAAGCAGCTCATCTGGAAAAAGATGTGCCCTATCTGTACTTCCACTTCTTTGGAAGCCAAAGGGACCTCCATGGGACTTTCATTTGGCCCTTCCATGCTGGAGGTACTTGGGCTGTAACTATGACTGAGTCCTAAACCGATTTATTTTCTTTTTATTAAATCCTTTGCTTGAAACTGACCTGCTTCTTAACATTTCTTTGAAAGTCTCAGAACTTTATTCCACCCCAAGAACCCTGGTCTCCTTGCATGTGTTTGCCTGTGTGGAGTTTCTTCACAAAACTGATTCCTAATGTTGGGAGGGACACATCACAGGCTTGTGTTTCATTAAATCTATGAATTAAGACTTCCTAATGCTAGGGGGTTTCCATCTTTGATAAAAACTTTCCTATTTGAGTATGGAAACATTGGTTTCTTGTTACAGTGCTGATTGCCCGTTTTCATCTCATTTAAAAAACAATTTTTTTTTTGCATTACCTCGAGCAAGCTTACCCAGCCTTGATTCACAGGAAAAGATGAGATTTGGCAGCTGGACTCTTGAATATTATGGATATTGGCCCTTGAGAAGGACCTTTAAGAAGAAATATAATGATATCAATTGTGTTTTCTAAATGCTTACTCTCTGGGGTTATTAGTACATGATCTGGACTCAGGATAATGGCCTCTTGAGTAACGCTTCCTCTAATTAGTGATAGGGCTGCCTGGTGGTTTGGTAAATTAATCTGAGATATTGGCATCTGCTGGGCTGCAGTTTAATGTGAACTATTAGTCACAACTTAAATAACTTACACCCCCTGAGATAGCTCTCATGTATGCAGCCCATGAAGTCAGACCAAAATCATTCAAAAAATTTTGCCCTCATTCTTATCTCTGCCCACATCACCATCTCTCTCCCCTGTACAAGTGGGTAGCTATGAATAATTAAAACAAGGTAACAGCTGCTATGCAGATGGTGATTTTTTGGAAAAATCCCCTTTTAGTGTGATGAAGACATCTAACCTCTTTAGAAATAGCACCTGACAGACTGCCATCCCCTCAGATCTGCTTTCTGCATGGACTTCTGACCAAGGCTTTGATCATGTCACCTCACATCAGCTGTTTATAACACAGATATCTGAATTAACTCAGGTGTCCAGGCTCCATCCATCACCAAAGAGAGCTGCATCCAGAGAGTGACTCAACCCATCCTAAAATAAGTGTCTAAGATTGATATAGTGATTTATCCTCCAGATGTGGCATCTTTCCTTTTCACTGTGGAGAGAACCCAGATGGTAAAAATTGGTTAAGTAATTTGCTTTTGGACTCTTAAAATTAGTTGAAATTAGATTCATCTTAATGGTTAAAGATATCTCAACAAGCTCAAAAATCAGCTACTCTGATAGTGATTACAGCATATCTTATCTGACAACCTCATATGAGGTGAATAATGGTAATATTTGATTTGCATGAAGCTGAGTTGAGTGTCCTTTTTGGTGTTCCCTGCATGTTTCCAAGAATAGTTACTTTGTACAACAGCTATAAAACTATCCCTGTATCTCTAGAGCTGAAGACAGACATCATCGTCAGCCAAACCTTCAAGATGGAAAAGCACAGCTGAATTTGCAAAGATGTCCTGTGTTTATTTCCATGGCAATGCCTTCTATTAGCTGGAAAAGATCTACTAGGTGAGTGAATTTTAACATATTTCTGTTGTATAGACCTTTCATTGTGCTGATGTTAGTTTGAGATCTGCAGGTGATTTGTCATCTTGCTTTCCAAACTTTTGGCTTCCAAGATATTAAAGGTAATGTGATTCCCAGAAAATAGTGAAATCCATCTAGGAAATATAAATAAATGCTTATTTTATCTACTTGGGACAACTTTGAATGGAAAACAAAACAAAACATCCCACCATGTTTGATTGAAATCCCTAAAATGTTAAAAATGGTTTTATGGCAACTTCCTTATTTTCAAGTATTTAGTTTAATTACCAATATCTTAGATCCTGACTCTCATCCTTTTCATTTCTGCTCTGGAAAAGGAGCAGAAAGGAGATGAGGGATCATTTTTTGACTGTAAACATTTAGGAGTTTTTCTCTTCAGATTGGACTGGCAAGCCCAAATATCATCAAGTTGTTACACAGGGGAAAGTGGGAGTCAGTACCTAAGGGAGCCTCTTGGGATTTTCAGCATTAGAGGTGGGAAAAAAGTCTCTCCCTTGACAATGAAGGAAAATTGACTTGTTCTGTGGTTACTGATGGCAATGGGATTGAGTGCAGCTCTTGTGCAGGATTACTGGGGGCAATAGAAGTTTCTCTCTTATCTTATTCACATGTCATAAGACTAAAGGAGAAGTGTGGAGCCTCTAGGTAACTCTAATTATGAGAGTCTTGTAATTACCAGTAATTGACATGAAATGAAAGTTAATATAACCTAGTGCCCTGTAAATGCTGTATTTAAGCTGATCTCTGGAAGGAAATTTACAGCATTTGCACATTTTTTTGTTGGCTCCAAGTCTGGAGCACAGGGGGAAGGAAAGGTATCATTTTTAGGCTTTAGATTTGGTCATATTGTATCACTTCCAAATCTTCTGTCAACACTGGCGTGATGTTGCATTCATTAAAAAATGCACGACCTTTTAAAATATCCATCTGTTATATAAATAAAAATAATGCAGCCCTATATTTTTAAGGTATGCTAATCCTGCATGGCCATGGTCTAATTATCAAATGATTTCATGCTACCCTGGTGGCAGGCAACATCCAGACCACTGAACACTTGCTATGGATCTCTCATTAAATCCCTCTTGCACAGTTTCATTCATAAATTTACCATGGCTTTTAAAACAAAATAGTTTGATGCTTATACAGCAATATCAAGTAAGAGCAGTGTGTTTCCAGAATGCAGCAACATTTTTCAGATGCTCCACTTCATGCATGACTGAGTAATGGGTGGCAAACTCTGCTATTGCTGCCTTTTACCTTGAGTGGAAGCCTTGCTGCTGGTGGGGAGAGCGTGATGGTTGTGCCCAAAGATGAGATGCCCTGGGTGTCACCTTTGTGGAGCTTGGACATTCTGCTCTCTGCACCAAGCTTCATTTTGATAATAAGTGTCCCAGGCTGGGTACCAACATTCCTGACCCACACTCTGCTCCTTTCTGGCTAGGTTGGTGCTGGGATGCTCATGGCTCTTGCCTTCTCTCATGTTCCTCCAGCACTATCCTGTGCCTGCTCCCAAGTGAAATACAGTGCCTCAGAGTTTTGGAAACATGTCAGGTCAACTTTGGAGAGCCAAAACACAAGGAAAATTGTGGGTTTGTTGGTGACGTTGTTAATTTAACTTTGGAAAGTCTTGGAAGTTACTTGGTGGAAGTGGGTAGTGAAAGTGTTTGCTTATTTCCATATGGTAATTTTTAACTTTTGAATTCAGTGCAAATGGCTTATTCCCAAGTGACCAGATGATTAACTCCATTAACAGTGGAATTATTAGAAACAGAATTAAAGTATTTGTGCAGATTTACCTTAGACTGCAATTTACCCTAAACAATTTCACACCATCTGTGCCAAATTAGTACCATCTGCTCTTTTACAAGACAACTTTTGCAGCTTAACAAGAAATCTTCCTTCTGTCTTGTGGCTTGGAGTACTCTGGTAGTATCACTTTCCCTGGGCTTGCACCACCCCTCATTGTGTGTTTTTTAAAGCAGTATGAACCCCATAGCTCTGTTCCCTTGATCTCTCTAAGCACTGCTGGGCTGGAAATAAAGAGAATTGTTTCTGCCTCTGTGTGAGGGCTGGTAGAGAGCCAGGTAGCTGGACACGAGTCATGGGGGTGACAAAGAAGAGCCTGTGACCCACCAAGGATAAATCAAAGCACCCTCAGCAAATTTGCAGATGACCTCAAGCTGAGTGGGGTGGTTGGCACACATGAAGGACAGGAGACCACTCAGAGGGACCTGGACAAGCTCAAGAAGCTGGTCCATGGGAACCTCATGAGGTTTGACAAGACCAAGTGCTGGGGCTGCACCTGGGTCAGGACAGCCCCTGGTACCAGCACAGGCTGGGGATGAGCAGATGCAGAGCACCCCAACCCCAGAAGGACTTGGGGTGCTGTGGGTGAGAGGCTGGACATGCCCCAGCCATGGCACTCCCAGCCCAGAGAGCCAAACGTGTCCTGGGCTGCATCCAGAGCCCCGTGGGCAGCAGGGCAAGGGAGGGGATCCTGCCCCTCTGCTCTGCTCAGACCCCACCTGCAGCTGCATCAGCTCTGGGTCCCAGCACAGGAAGGACAGGGACCTGCTGGGGTGAGCCCAGAGGAGGCCACAAAGATGATGAGAGGGATGGGGCACCTCTTTTACAAGGAAAGGTGGAGAGAATTTGGTTTGTTCAGCCTGGAAAAGCAAGATCTGAGGTGATCTAACTGTGATCTTTCAGTACCTGAAGGGAGCCTACAAAACAGATGGAGAGGGACAAGAGAATGGAGTGGCAGGACAAGGGGTTATGGCTTCAAACTGAAAGAGAGTATGTTTAGGTTAGATATTAGGACAAAAATTCTTTACTGTCAGTGGTGAGGCACTGGAAGAGGTTGCCCAGAGAAGCTGTGGATGCTCCATGCCTGGAAGTGTTCAAGGCCAGGTGGGATAAGCCTCTGAGCAGCTTGGGATAGTGGAAGGTGTCCCATGGCAGGGAAATTGGGATGAGATGATCCCTTCCAACCCAAACCATTCTGTGATTCTATGACTCACTGATGCACCAGTGTGTTCAGGTAGCTGGGGGCTGTCTGGGAAGGGGAGCATGGGGACAGATGCCTTGTGTCTGTAAATTTGGACTCATTTCCTATCCTTGCTGCATTTTCTTCTCTTGCCTGATGAAAGGTTTACCACTTCCAGTGCTTTAATATTCTAGTTCAAATCTCCTTGTATAGCTCTAAATATTTTATCAGCCTTTTACCTTTGCCCCAAACTGCTTCAAATAAGAATGAGAAAGTACCACAGGAGTGATTTCCATCAATGTGCTACCAGCATCCCTGTCTTCCTGCTGAAGTTTAATGAATTATTTTCCTCTTCTCAGGCATAGCTTATTCTGATTTAAGTACTTGTAATAAGCTGGAAATTTCAGTGACTTGTGTGCTTACTCACCAAAGTATGTGACTTGCTCAGTGCTTACAGGGCTTGTTTTTGTTACCAGGTCATTTGAAGTTCAAAGCAGTTGCAGATCTTTGCAGCAGTCCTTGAGATACTGCTGTTCTCTGTGCAAGAAAAGCTTTAGCCACAGTAATTGAGAAATGTATTTTGAAGGTGGAATCTTCAGTAGCACACATTGTAAACTTAGGGAGGACAATGTCCATTACAGAAAATTTCTGTCCAAATTATTTGGTTGTCTAACTGCAGACTTTCAAAATAAGAATTTTTACAAGGGAGGCTTCTGGGTAAATTATGTGGGGGGTGGGCTTCTGTCCCCAGTTCTAGCAAATAGCAATGCATGGAGGGTTAATGGATGTGCAGCTGAAATTTGTGTTGCTTGCCCTGCCATAAGTTAAGCACCTATGGCTAAGTTAGCCTGGTACTGCCAGTGAACAGGTAACTGAAAAGGCTCCTGAAAACAGGGAAACTGAAAAATAAATTTCAATTTGATGTCCTGGTTGTACTTGAAGTGTATCTACACAGTGTGTATTCCGTGTGCATATATGTTATATACATATATATAATGTATATATAGCATCCAATGGTGTATGTGATACTGGTGGCCAACAGACAGCACTCAGTGTTCACAAATGTTTTCTCTTTATACCTGTTCAATATTCCATTTAAGCACCATTCATTTTAAATATGTATGTTTGTGCAAGTAGGTAAAATCAGACATTGATGTCTAATATGTGTAGTAATAGGTTATTTATTCAAAGCCCTGGTTACTAATTGGATTTTCAGTTCACTGACCTTGTCACAGCTCTGCTGAGTTCAACATGTTAAGAATATTTTCCAAATGGCCAAATCTCATATTTAAAATTCTAATGTATTTTACATAACATAAGAAGTTTTTAGTACCAGAAAAATTCCATTTTCCTCAGTCCAGTTTCAGGTTCCTAACCTGATTTTCTGGGCTTAATCCTCTTCCTGTTGAAATCAATAAGTACATTGTAATATAATGATTCACGTTCAAGGTTCAACCATAGAAAATTAAGGCTACATGCTGATTTTACTGCCATTGTAGAAAGATGATATCTTAAAATGTGTAAAAGTACAATAAACACTTTAACTCTTTCAGCCCTATTTTTTTTCTCCTCAGACAGTCTAAACACTTGAAAATGGATCTTTGTTTTAGACCTAGTGATGGCAAGGAGATAAAAGCGGAGAGATGCTATTTTGATAGGAATTTCTTTTGTGGTTTCAGATGCTTTGCAGTGGGACAGTCCCTTCTTTCCTTAACTAATGCACGTTAAGCAAGACTGAAAGTGGAGCACACTTTATTGTTTTAACAGAAAACAATATCATTAACACTGTGGAATTGTTGAGCTCTGATTTATTTAACACTTTGAGAGATGTGGAGGAGCAGGGCCAGCCAGTCTGTCCTGCTGGAATGTACTGGATGTGCTGGGAAGGCTTGGATGCCCTGCTGCCATTGAGCAGCCCAGTGGCATCTTGTGTGCTCTGCACAGAGCTGCCCTGGCTAAGAGGGTCCTCTCAGGTGCTGGTGAGTCCAAAGGTGAATATTTCAAAATGGGCTCTGAGATGTGCTTCAGGCTCTCCTCAAATGGCTCTTCTGGAAGTTGTAAGTGGCACCTTTTCTGCCTTGCTGCATGAGATAACCACAGGGATATCAGGAAGGTGAATTCTGCCCTTGGCTGCCCCAGTGCAGTGTGGGGGCCCTGCTCCCTGTGGATGTGCATGTGAGGAGCCTCTCCCACTGGTTTCCACCAAAGCTGTCTGTGAGGGTCTTTAACATCCTGATGCCCCTTCCTGGGAATAAAAGTCATTATACATTCTATAGCTTCTGCTTCTTAAATATGAAACTGCCTGTCAATGGAACAAATGCGCCTACAGCATGGACTTCAGGCTCTTTGTCATCCCAGCTGAACAAACGTTTTCTTCTTTACTCCAAAGTCTCTACGAGAGGAAAAAGATATTAATCTCCATCTCTTCCCTCTTCCTGACCCCAGGAGACTTTCTTAAGAAGAGAAATCCTTTCCATTAGGTTTCCAGTCTCATTCAGGCACAGGGATTTCCCTCCAGCTGCTGAAGTTTTGTGTCCCTTTCTGCCTTGGGTGGAGGACATGATATGTTCCTTGGTGAAATACAGCCTTTCCCCTTCCTGCAGGAGCTTGAGGACATTCTGTCCACCTCCCTGCTTTTGGGACCTTGTATGGAAATACAGGATCTGGAAATGGGAGTCTGCCAGCTGTTTGGGGGGCCCTTTCTTGTACAGAGGGAAAGGGAAACTGAGACTGACAGAATGAGAGATGTAGGCTTTTTATAGCATGGAGGCTTGTGGGAAACTGTGGACTGATCAATTAATATTTCCAGCACAAGTGGAAATTTGTATTTTCACAAGTGCAGTATCCAGAAAAACTTAGTCTGAGAATATGTGGTTAAAGTACACAAAGATTGTACAAAGACTGATTCCAATTCAAATGTATCCATTACAGTTCAAGATACTCTTTCTTTGCTAAATCATCTGAGTCACCATGAAAGGACTGCCAGATTGCAGACAGTTCCTCCCCATACCCAGATTATGGTGTGTATTGAATCAGTAAGGATAATTTTTTTTTTTTGAAAAACATTGGCTGATCTCTGTTAGACCAGTGCAACTTAATTGAGGCAAAAAAGGCTTTAAAAGGTAAAAGGCAGAATAGATACAGCTTGGTCTCCTTGCAGATGTTCTGCTCTGGTGGTAGAAGAATGGAGTTGGCAGTTTTGGCAAGGGTGGTGGGTACATCTGCTCCAGGTCAGAGGATATTCCCTGTCCCATACTTCCCAGTGAAAAGAAAACTTTTCCAAAGCAATGCAAACAGGGCTGGTACCTCCCAGTGTCCTGGACTTCCCTACATGCTGTAGTGGAAAGCAGTGATGAGAAAGACTGAAGCTCATGTGGTACAAAAGAATACTAATACAAAATGTGGTTTGTTTTGGTGCTGATTGGTTTTTTTGTTTGTTTGGTTTGGTTTTGCTTGGGATTTTTTTAAGAGACTAATAAATGGTCTGGTCTGCTGGTTTCCAGATTGATTTTTGGGATATCTTCGAGAGAAATTTGTATGCAGCTTACAGACACTTCAGACAGCCTCAGACACTGAGAGGCAGGACTCTGTGGTGACATAAAAACAGACTGAGACTCTAACATCAGACCACAGCTGACATTTTATTCTCAAATATGCTTTCAAGTTCATAAATTACTGCTATACCAGAGGGCAAGGATTTGTGCTTTCTTCTTTTGTAGGTAGCGATTCTGGCTTGTTTGGTATCATGGAAGGAAGATTGTGTCAACAAGCTGGTGTTGGTACTTTGCTTTCTGGACCAAAGCAAATTGACTTATTTTTAGACTGGTTTTGATGTGGCTGTGGGCTGCCAGTACACTTCAGGAATTGTGTTGCATAGTTTTCCCAGCACTATCTAACCCTTGACTCCTAGGAGTGTAATACAATACACATTCTAGATAAAAAAACATCACAGTGATAATGCAACCTGCAATCAGAGTGAAAGTTATGGAAGAAATGGAAACACTTCCTAGAAAGATGCTACAACTTGTACTTGCAAAAGCTTTGATGAATTAATGTGTAGTGATGTCTTTACTTTTATTAGGTAAGAGCTTGAAACTGTGAGATGTATGCAAATAGCTCAAAGTTATGGCTAATGAGTATTATGAATGGAAGAGTGGCCTAAAACTTAAATACAGGATTATCAGGGTGTAGGAAGTGTTTGGCTCTACACAGGACAGTCAACTTGTTGCCAGATCACATTGTGGCACTGAACACAGAGGGTCACAAGTACTTTTATCAGGGCAGCTTATGATTAAAAATGCTGAAAACCCCTTTAGACAGCTTCTTCCATTGGTTAGAAGCTGAGTAGGATTATTTTGGGGTTTGTTTTATAGTTTGTTTTTTTGTCTCTTTGCTCGTTTGTTTCTTTAAAAAGATGTTGTTAATTTTTGCCTTGACAGCTGGAATCTAATTTCTAACTTTGAGGAGGATATAGCTAGAGTGCTTTCTGCATTTAAAGAATGTCTTCCTAAATCTATCCTGTTTTGGCTGTCTGTTAGTATCTATAGATGAGATTTTAGCTGTCTTTAAAAAAATTATGAGACTGATTAATAGGCACACTAAGAGAGATGCCTATGAAGAGATATGAATGTATATTCAATTTAGTATTTTTTTTTTATTTGCACGGTATCACTTACGGTTCAGGTTTTCAATTGGCATGTGTTTCCAGACCTTTTTATTGGCATCCAGTTACAAATGAAGAGCTGGAGAATGCATGAGATTTCCCCTCAAATCCTATTTGAAGTTAGACTGAAGGTACATATTTTAATTTCACAAATGCATTTTTGATGTTAAAACAGGGAACTCTCTGTGGAGGGGTCCC
This sequence comes from Molothrus ater, assembly GCF_012460135.2. NCBI lineage: Eukaryota > Metazoa > Chordata > Aves > Passeriformes > Icteridae > Molothrus > Molothrus ater. The sequence continues at coordinate 14,015,998 of NC_050483.2, forward strand.
ATTAAGGTCCCTTTCTATTATTTTAATTCTTGGTTTAGCTTTATTACTTGTATATGAATGTTTTGTATAATGAGTGTGTTTGTGCATGAGTTAGGTCTGTCAACTTCTCATTTATTGTGATGCTTTAAACAGAGAGGAGAACTTGGGGGGGAGTGAGCCAGGACCCCTGCTCTTGAGAATGGGTAGGGCTGTTTGTAGTAGCAGAGGATTTGCTGCAGTGTCAAAGGGCAGGAGCTGGGTTTAGAGCAGGAGTGAAAAGGTGGTACATGGATTTCAGCCAGAGGCAGGCAACACAGTTTTAATGAGGTACGTGTACAAAGCCTCTTTGCGTTGAAAATGTCTGTGTGAAAGGAAAAGATAAAAGGAGAAAAACAGAAGACTAAAGGAATTGATTTCAAATAGCTGGTATGTAGGTCTTGAACGTCCATAGAGCTATATCTTTATCATAAGTTAGGTTTGTGAAAAGTTGGTTGGACCTGTATCCACAGCTTTGTCTTGGTCTTTCCCTTGGCTGGTTCCTCACCTGGTGCTGAACAGTCAGCAGTCAGCTGGTGACACTGCTTGCTGCCTGCACTTACATTTATTTCTGTAGCTGCAGTGTTGCTGGAGGGATGCTTACAAATTTAGAGGTGGAAATGTTTCTTTGGATTGTCTTTGGCTTTAATGATGCTCCTTGATCTCTCGTAAATGCCAAGATAAGTGTGCTGACAGCCAAGACATGCTTGGCATAGTTACTGTAGAGTTAGCTCAATAAGGGTTCTGGAAGACTTCTGGGAGCTTGCTGCAGCAGGATCCAAGCAGGGAACATGGCAAAGAGAGGCTGGAGCCATCAGTCCTGCATGCAGTCATCCCCATCAGGTGCATGTCCCCTAAAGACAGGTAGCTGGTGGGAGATGTAATTCATGGAAAAAAAGAATTAGTCAAGAAAACCAGCCTGTGAGTGCAAATGGATGACCTTCCAAGAAATTATTGCCAGGAAGAAGTCACTACTGATATCCAAACTGTTTCCATTACTGAGTTTATAAACACTTTTGGTAAATAAGAGGTTAATAACTCTGTTTATAGTAAGAAAAGACCCCTGCCCTAGGATACACACACTTCACTGTACCCAGATAATCCCTGGAGCAAGGAGGTTTAAGGTAATTTGTGGTGCAGCTGTCTTTTCCTGGAACATGAGCAAATTCTCCTGCACATGGTCAGCTGCAAGAACAAATGTCTATAGCAAATGAAAAAACAAGATGTTCAACCGCAGCCTTGTGCACTTCCAAGAGGGGCACGTGAGCGGGGCTGCTCCTCCGGCCCGAATCAAACTCCACGGCACGAAAGGGTTTAGCCTGCGGCTTATGGCCAAGTGGCAGCAACGTGCCAGCGGTGAGGCAGGAATGCTGGTGATGGAAACCCAACTGATTGACACACAGTGGCCATAAAGTCATAGTAAATCTATTGTTTTGCCAGAAGGAAGCAGGATTAGAAGATGTATAATCGTTACAATCCCTGCACTGTACAGCATCAAGTGACGGTTGCTCTCCCGGTGCTGGTGTGGCTCATACTTGTCTTAATCCCAATGAAGTCTGTACTTGGGTGAAATCTTCTTATGCTCCATGTGGTTCAAGCCATAGCCATTCCTGTGTTTTAGCCAAAAAATGCCTCTATGGAACTGCAGAATTTAGCTCAGTATTTCCAAGGAGATGCTTTCTCTGTTGTGTTGCTGCAGACACCCCCACACTGCAAGTGGCAAGTTTAAAAATTACAATATGGGAACTCATTCCCAATAGAACTGTTAGCAAAAATGTAGCTAATCAAGAGAAGAAGAATCCAGTTCTCTGGAACAGCTGTCTTTTCTCTAAAAAGAAGTGAAAGTAAAAACAGATAAGAATGTCACTAATAGCTAGAGGCCAAACTTGCTCCTGATCAAACTGAGCTGAAGGAAAAAGTTGCATTTTTCAGAAGCTTGAGTGGCCTGAAGGAAGTTGAGGGGTAAATGGTATATGCAGCCACACCTTCAATTCCTTACTAATTGGCAGACAAAACAATGGAGATACCCAAGTTTGCTGCATTTTTTGACACCTCTTAAGAGCTGCAAAACTTTTGCATTTAGGTATATGTTGCCCTAAATATAAGGGTTTAGATTGCTGCCTTTTCACTTGCCTTTCTGGATGAACTGTGAGTCTAATTGTTTCTCTTTGCACAGGATACAGAGATCTTCATCAGCCCAAATCTCATTTCTTCCTCCCAAGAAGACACAGTGGAGAGAAACTCTCAAAGAATTTCTACTAAGTCTCTAAAATATTTTCAGAGGAGTTTTTTTGAGATGAATGAAAATGTTTGGTGAAATATTGGAGTAGATACATGATGGATGTAACAGAAGTTGATGCCTCTCACAACAGTGTGCACTGTGTGTTGCCATGCAGGGTTTGACCTGATGAGGACTTCTTGCTGCTGCATTTACTGATGTTTTTTGATAATGTCTTTATATTGTAACACAATGTCTTTTGTAATTGAACTGTGGACTGTTTTCTTTCTGAATGCTGGTGATACTAAGAGGATGGAGCAGGTCTCTACATGCACTACTGTATGGGATGGGAGATCTGCCTGATACCTGCCAGAGAGCAACAATGGAAAGTTCATACTGGTTCATGTCTGGGTTTTTCTTACTCTTGATGCTCAAGAACAGCAAGTGCTCTTTGTTTGTAGGGAGATACAGACTGCATGAGAGGATGTGAAGTGGTTCCCCTATTAGTGTCCATAATAGAGGGGAAAGGAAAATTCTAATTCCTTTCTGTTTTATATTTTAATCAGAGCTGAGATACCTGTGGAAAGGGCATCGCCACCTAAGGACGGCATCTACACTGGAGAAGTACCTGATGTGGGATTGGGAATGTGCTACTGGAGCACAGCCTGCAGCTGCTCAGAGACTGTCTGACAATGCGGATTCGACCTTTTTTTGCTAAAAAAGGTGGAGGAGTTTGATAAACCACAGGCTTTAGACTAAAATAGTGACATATTTTATATACAGTGAAACTACTTCATATCTACTTCTTCCTTTTTTATGAAACAGGATTATTTTCAACTAGATTACCAAATCCATAAGGTTGGTGTGTGTTTATGGCTGCCCTGAGCTGTACCTAGGAGGCCCTTTTTTTGAATGTGGCCAGTACTTGCCTTTTACGTAAGCAAGCTAGGGCTGTCACAGATCATGTGAAGAGTGAAAATACTGGGGTTTTGCATAGGATTTTAAGAGTTTGGAAAGTCACTCTTTCAGTTTAGAGTGGAAAAAAATTAAGCTTTCTGTTGAGGAAAACTTTAAGTTATTAAACCATTTTGTTCTTGGAAGAATCCTTGAAAATGTTTATCCTTGAGTTTCCCTTTTTCTATTCATACTGTGTGGATCAGCAACGCTGAAAGTTCCAACATAATTTCAAAGTAAAATTAGGTATTCCTCCTTCTTAGGAAGTTAAAACAAGATATTTTGATGTGAATTAAGTTTCAGCATCTTAACCCAAATCTGTGTTGTCACATTCAGCTTTTTCCCAAAAGCCTTGACTTTAAAATATCCCTGAGTTCAAATGGGAGATAGACAAGATGAATTTATTTTGAATAAATTTTGACAACAGTTGCTTTTTCTCCTGGAACAAGAAACTGACAACATGAGCAGTGCATGAAAAGTACCTCATGGGGTGATGTATGTGTTGTTTTGGGTTTTATGGTATGGGAATACAAGTCTTGAAGATAAAGTTCAATATCTCAGTCATTTGGTTTAGGATAGAATTTGCTTTTGCATTAATTGGTTGTGCTTCATGTATCTTACTTTTGAAGTTTAGTTTTCTCGTTTATTTTTATCTTTTTTTTTTTTTTTCAATTCGGCACTTGTAGCTTGGAATAAGGAACTTCTCTTAATATTTACTTTGAACGCTGAATTTGATTGAAACACAGAGCAGCTTCTTTGTTTGAACTGGGTTGTGCTGGATGAATACCAGCAAAAATCTGGACCTGAGCTTTTGGAGAAGTCACTTGACTTCTCTTCTTTGACCTCTCATTAAAAGGGAGCCAGGGTACCTGCTCCACTAAGAAACTCCATCACGACAGTGGCTATTGAGATCCTTGACTAGAAGGCAGAAGGGAAGAATCCAGCTTCAAATCAATTATTCTGATAGGCACGAAACCCTGAAATGAGTGAAACAGCCAAATAAAAAGCAGAGAAGGGGAACTGGGAAGAGCCATAACGCAACCCTGTGTCTGTGCGAGCATCTCAAGGCGCTGAGGTGATGCCAGGAAGGGTTAACTCGGCAGCAGCTGGCCACGAGCGCTCGGTCCTTATCTCACTCTTATCCTTGCTATTAACTGGCCACAATTACAGGCCGTATCGCTTACTGCCATCTGTTTTTTCACGCGGCGCTGGCGGGAGCGCAGCCAGCGCGGAATTAGGGGCGCAGGGGCGGGCGCGCTCGGAGGCACCGGCGGCACCGCCCGGCAGCTGCGCTCAGGGTAAGCGCTAAGGTAAACTGTGAGGGGCTTCCAGGGCTGCTGCGCAGGAAGGAAATGCATTTCTGCCTGCGCTGGGAATGCAGGGCTGCTGCACAGAGAGATGGAGTGTGAGGCAAAGGTGGGCAGTGGTGGGGTGGGGTTTTGGGTGGCCTTCAGCTTCCTCTGTGCCTTTTCGGTGGTGGCGCGGTCAGTCCCCCAGCGCAGCTAACAGCAACAAAAACATGAACATTGGGCATGTTGAATAGGAGGGGAAACCACCTCAGGCTGCTGATTAAAATAGCCCTTCAATGCCATAAATCAGCATCTCTTGCCATAGAAATCACCATCTTTTGCCATAGAAATCACCATCTCTTGCCATAGAAATCACCATCTTTTGCCATAGAAATCACCATCTCTTGCCATAGAAATCACCATCTTTTGCCATAGAAATCAGCATCTTTTGCCGTAGAAATCAGCATCTCTTGCCATAGAAATCACCATCTTTTGCCTTAGAAACCACCATCTTTTGCCATAGAAATCACCATCTTTCACCATAGAAATTGCCATCTTTTGCCGTAGAAATCAGCATCTCTTGCCATAGAAATCGCCATCTTTTGCCATAGAAATCACCATCTGGGCTCACTCTGAAATCAGGGACTGCTTCAGTGTGACCAGGGAAGGCAACACATTTCGGTCCTGATTATCAGTACTTTTAGAAGAAATAGGACTCTATCTTTCTAAACTTCCCCAATGTTAGACCCTCCTGCAGTAATGCCAGAAAGGAAACATTTTCAGCATGAGACCAGGGATTCAAGAATCATTACAGTTCAACAGCTGTACTTTGATTCCAAATTTTACTAAAACCAGATTAATTAAATTATTCCAAAGTACAATATGCTGCCAAAAGAAGGCTCTCTGGTATTTGTTATTTTTGGTAAATTAAATTAAGGATAATAACAGAATTTAATGTTGGAAAATTATTACTTAACTAATATTTAATATACTTTCTTAATTTTTAATTAATACACGGTAGTCAATATTATAAGGATTAACATCAATAGAAAAGCAAATCTAATTATTTAGAGCACTCAAGTTAGAGAAATAACTAGAGGTGCTCTGTATTTAGAAAGATACTCTTTCCCTTTTTCTATTCCTGATAGACTTGAGTAACAAATGGTGGACAAGGGAAATCACATTGTTATACCTTTTGACTTTTTCATTATTTCAGGTCAGCTGATGCTTTTTGGATCAGGGACTGATGCAGCTCTGATGACCTTAATGTGATCTGTGCTCTAGGTTTGGAGGTAGGAGGGAGTAAGTTTTGGTTGTGGGGTTTATTTTCCTCTGTAAATGCCTAGAGTTTCATTTAGTATTGAGAATAAGACATACATTAAAAGCAAAATTAAGGTGATGTTGCAAGTTAGTAGTATTTATTTGACATGTAACTACCTTCTTGTTTTATCTTGAAGTAATGATAGATCATTATTGCAATACTGACTATTAGCAAATATTCAGACTTACCTGCCTGCAGAATTTGAAACTGAGGGATGTAGTAGGTTCCTTGGCCTTCACATCAACTTCCTTTCTTGCTTCTATCCTAGTCCGGGTAATTGCTGAAATAATGTGTTTATTTTTATGCTCTGGAAGTACATTATTATTATTATTATTATTCCTATGCCCAAATGTAAAGTAGTTCAGCATTTATACAGAAATGTTCAGGTAGGTTGACAGTAACTTTTTACATCTTTGTGCATGAATAAAAGCTGATGTTGAACTCTCAGGTCCCTTGAGACCCAAAGTTAATCTCCCAAGAGGAGTCATAGTGTAATGGTAATATTTTCCACCTGTTGAAATCAGTTTATTAATTTTAAAACTTTTTACCTTCTTTTCTTGACTATTTATGTAGAAATACTAGTGTGCCCTTCACTTAGTAAAAAGCACACAGAGGAATATTGGTACTATATCCCTTTAGCTCCTGGAATATACCTCTGTCTGAATTTCTTCCAGCATGATTAAAAGATGTGAAGTGTTGAGCACAGAAAGTTATGCTCTCTACACAAGGGCATGTCTCCGGCTCCTATTGTACCCAAGGCTGAAATTTAAACTCTTAAACATTTTTTTATATTCACCTATTTGATAATTTCTCTCTTTCTATGCCTCCAGCTATGCGAGGGCTGCATTCCAGAGCTTTGTTGTACAGTGGAAACATCAAACTCATGGATGCAAGAAAGAACGTGACTATGTGATGGTTCATGGTCTGCCTGACAGGAATAAAATTAAAAGTTGTCCCCTCCTTCAGTGTTTTACTGGAACTTTCACTTGAAAGTGGCAGAAGTTTTTAAAAACTACTCTGTGGAGAGAGCCTTTACTCAGTTGACAGTGCTGATGGGCATTGAATAAATGCAGCTGGAGGTCCCAGTCCAGGGGGGCCACACTGAGCCCTTGGTGCTCTCTGGGTATGGGGAGAACTAATTAATGCCCACCCTGCCAAAACTAATTAACACCCACACTGCTTCCAGGGTGGCAGCATCTCACAGCCTGGGGCTCGCAGTAGAGTGGAGGAGTGGAAATGATTTGTGAGTGACTGGAGAGTTCAGGGTGGAAATGATTTGTGAGTGACTGGAGAGTTCAGGGGTGGAAATGATTTGTGAGTGACTGGAGAGTTCCCTGTTCTCAGCACTCTCCTTCACGGGATGTAACTTGGGGTTGTGAAAATGGGGCTGAGGCTCCTGCAGTGACTTTGCCCAGAGTGAGTGATGGCAGCATCCAGGGGAAATCAACAGCAGCATCACATGGTCTCATTCTTTTATTTGTCTGTTCTGCTCAATCTCCCTGGTCCTGTAGCAAGAGAGGAGTAAGTTTTCTTGCAGTGGACTGAAGCCATGGGAGGTGCTGTGGTTCTGAAGGCAGTCTGTACTGCCATAGCTCACACGGGTGCTGAGGGGGGAAAAAGGGGAGCTGCAATAATGTTCTTTCCTGAGAGGGTGTACAGGGCAGCACTGGTTTCAGGGAGAACTTTGGCCCTTCCTCACCTCAGTATCAGCCTGGTGAGGGTTCTGCAGCAGACCTTGAGGTGGGTTTGCTGCAGGTCCAGCCAGTGGGGCAGGGAGAAGACACCCATGTTGAACAAGGCATTGAACATTGGCCAGCCTCCCTCAGCTGTAAGGCAGGACCAGCCCTTCCACAGGCCATGGACCACGAAACACGAGCTCTCCTTGCCCTGGGGAAGGTATCTGGTTACTTTTCCAGAGGATGACATGGACTGATGTTGCACTTTGCTAGATGGATGGGGCTGAGCTGACACTCCCTCACCCCTGCAAATGCTTAATGCCTCTTGACTAAGGGGAGCCACTTCTAAACTGCAGAAGATGTATGGCTGTAGGCTGAAACCAATGGATTTATTTCCAATTTATCCTGTGGGCATGGAGGCACTCCAGATTGTGTTTTCTGGTAGTAGGCAAAAGAAACCTCGTTTATTTTCTCATTCTATTTTTCAAAATGCTTTTGCATGATCCATTAGGTATTTAAAGCAACCCTTAAGCTAAAAAAATAGGTTCAATTTCTTTATAAATATTATTGCATTGTTAAGGACATCAGAGAGCAAGAGGCCTAAAATCTCAGGAGTGGAAAAATTAATGTACCCTTGTGAAAATTAATGAAATAATATGGTGTAATGAGATAACGTCACCTTAAGTTTGTGTTTTAAAGGGATCCTCAAATTTTCATAAATTATGCATAAACAACAGATGCAGCAGTTTGAATTCAATATGAAAACTGAAACTGGGTTTCAAACTGAATCTCACTCAGATTCTTTTTAATCTTGTCCCATAACTGACTTTCCACTTGAGGAAGGAAGTGGATGTTTCTTCATCTGTTTTCATTTTGGTTTGGTTTGGGTTTTTTTTTAATACTAACTAAAATGTTGAACCTGTAAAACTGATCTCAACTCAAGACCTGGAAATTATAAGGGTTTAAGTAAATACTATGTTTAGGTCACTTTTTCGTTTGGAAGTTTGTTTATCTGTGTTTTGTGGTGTGTTTTGGTTTGGGGTTGGCTTTTACTGGCATAGTGAGCAATTGTTAAGGTGAAATGCTAATTGTATTGCATTAGAAGGCAATTTCTTCAGCAAGGAGTTCAGAGCCAAAAGAAAGGGCTCTGAGGAGTTCAGGGCCTGTAGAGAGGGAGTGATTGGAGGCAGTGTGGAGTCTGCCCTGGATGCCCTGTTTACATGAGGCTGGTGGGCTAGGTGAGTGTAAGGATGGAGCTGATGCACGTGTCGTTCAAGCACGTCTTTCATCCCTTTTATAGCTTTTTAGATAGCTAAGTTGCTGTATTAGAAAGAACAGTAAATCCTTGCTGACATAAAAATAACTCTTAACAGTGAAGCTGAAAGAGAAACTGTTATCCTTTATTCAGTGAGTGTTGACAACCTCAAGACTTTGAAATGCAATTTCATCATTGCCCACAGCAAGAGGAGAGTATAAATTAGACTAATCAAATCTGTTCTGTTGAAAAATGAGCAATTGAAGGCTTTTAATCCAAAAGGGTTCAGGTAAAATCAAAGCTTAACTCAAAATAAATAAATATTTATGTAAAATAAAAAGGCTGTTGGAACCATTGCCTTTCAGTAGGGCAAAAGGCTTCACTTGCACATCTCTATTAAATATTCCTAATCAAATATAAGTTTGCTATGGTTTCTCTTTTAATGCCATCACCACCTTGCATTGTTTTTTGTGGTAGGAATGCATAACATTTGGTGACTTCTCCCATTTTCTCACACTTATACTCTGCCTTGTGCCATGTGGCTGCAGCATGAGCAACCTGTGAGTTTCTGTGACTATCCTGGTTATGCAGACTGTGTTCTACACTGCTTGTGAAGACAATCTGCCTTTAATAATACTGGGATTTCTGTGTGGCTTATGGGAAATGATAACATTTGTTGCCATGGTGGTGTTTTTTGCATGAACTGACGCTTTGCATGCTCTTGGCTTGATGTGCTGGGATGAAGTGATAAAGTTAAGGCAGAGGGCAAGGAGTAATGGTTTTAAACTGAAATAGAGGAGACTCAGGCTGGATATAAGGAAGACATTTTTTTACAGTGATGAAACACTGGAACAGGTTTCCCTGAGAGGTGGTAGATTCCTCACCCCTGGAAACATTCAGGGTCAGGTGGGATGGGGCTTTGAGCAACCTGATCTAGTTGAGAATGTCCCTGCTTATAGCAGTGGGATTGGGCTAGATGATCTTTAATAGTCCCTTCCACCCAAAATGACTCCATGAGATAGCAGGTCCAGCACATGGACAAGAAGAATTCCTTTCACATGCTTCACGAAATCTTCAAACACTTCTATTTCTAGGTGTTAATGAGAGAACAAACAATGCTATGAACCCAGAAACAGTTCTTGCAGCTGCCATATTTGTTAGATCCTAGAAAATCCCATTGGTACTTGGATATTACATGCTCCATGCAGTGCTACTTCAGGCAGTGCTATGGACCAAAGCATTTCTGAAGGCCTGAGAAAAAAAGAAACCTGGCATGAGGAGCTGATGACTGAGAGGATGAAATTTGCTCTGAAGCAAGGCTTCAGAGTGAACCCTGGTGTGTAAGAATGGGGCTGGAAACAATTCATGGCAACCTTCACCCTGTGAAGGAAAGATGTGAAACAAGAATGAGAGGTTACTATTATTTTATTTGATTAAAACTTCAGGTGGTAAAACTCTATTACATTAGCTCTTCTGAAGAGATCTCAGACAAGGATCATTTTACCAGATTAAGCAATCCAAGGAGCAGTTAACATACAACATGGTGAAAATGTTTGGGTTTGTGTTTTGTTAAGGTTTTTAACTAAAATGTAGATCTGGAGCTGGTTTATAGTGCTTATAGTGAGAAGCCCCTAGAGGCTTTCTTATTATGGAGTTGGCATAGTAAATTATTTCTACCTATGTTAATTATTTCTACCTATGATCCAATTACAAAGATATTATGAAAGAAAACACGAGTAGAAAGCCAGAGTGTAGCCTGCAGGAAATTGTTAAGGAAACCCTAACTCTAAAAGGAGATTGTGCTTCCCTGTGCATTCTTGAAAATCACAAACTGTCATTAAAAAAAAATATTAATAAAAAGCCCCAGAAAAAGCACAATCTAAAAGTATGACTGTAAGATTTAGTGGCCAACAGTTGCTCTTTTAAGAGATGTGTGGAGTTGAAGCATTTGCTTGCCCAGACAAGTAAAGTGCTGGGGATCTGCTTGTGTTAGATGGTTTGACTCCCTGCCACTAATACCATTATTTATAGTGTGGCACAAGCAAAGTGACCTATTCCAACAGGCACCAAATAGGTGGGTAATATTTTTACACTCTGATGTTTCAGTAGCAAGTAACCAAAGAGGACTCACATTAGTCATGGTCATTAAAAAAAAATAAAATAATGATCCTTCAACTCTTTCCTCTACTTCATCACTTATATAAGCAACACATTTTTTGTGATTAGAGCTATATTTTTTTCCCCTTCTAAAGATGTCACATAACTTTCAAAGACCCCAGTGTTCAGCTTAACAGCTGCTCTTGCTTTTTTAAACCAGGGCTTCTTCATTCATAAGTAATGTAAGGGGAGTGTGTCTGTACAGCATCTGACAAAGTATTCCCCTGACCTCTTACTGCATGGATAGGTGCTGCCAGCACTCAGATACACTTTGTTTTATCCTTTTTGAAGAACAGGTTTATACTGTTCCTCCATGAAGCACTGGATGGTTCAAAGTCCCAAAAATACCACACACAGCACCTGGACAGCAGAAGGACCAGTCCTGTTGTGCTGAGTGTTTGTCCTTGGAGCTGTGCACTCTGCTTTCCTGCTGGCAGCATTTGTGCATTTCCCTTTGACACCTGGATGTGGTGAGGAGGGTGAATGCTGGGCATTAGAGGAGTGAGCTGCCTGCAGGCTCAGGCTTTGAGCACTCACAAGAGAGAAAGGGGAGGAAATGGCAAACAAGATAAAAAGGTTTTAAAAACACAGGGTGGTGTGACACTGCCTTAACCTGTCTTTAATTTATGTCAGTAATGATACATGTTGCTGTTTGCATTAGTGGGATAGAAAAAGCTGTCAACTCAGGGCACTAATATTTAGAAAAAAATCCTTTTCCATTGGTTATTGCTTTTATTTTTGCCTTTCTGAACTATGTCCAAGAGGGCTAAATGTTTTAAATGGAGATATTTAGGATTTGAGCAGGGCAGGCAGTGTTTTAAGTATGTGACAACTTTTTTCACACCTTCATTTTAGTATACAAGTGTTTTAGCAACCTGAAGTTACAAAAATGTTTTTGTCCTCTGCCACTGCCTTTGTGATCATGTCTTGATGTGTTAGACATCATTTAAGCTTTTCAGAAGAAGGATAAGCACCCCAGGAAGTGACATTCCTCACTTCTGAAGTGGCTGTATAATTTTCATGTCTGCTCTTTCGCTGCTTCACAACTCAGCTTCTAAATGGGACTAAAAGTCTGTACTGAGACATGTGAGTAGCTTTCCCCCTTATTCTGAATTGTACCTGAACATATTTGCCAAATTTCTGCCATGGCAATGTCACTGCTTCTCAACAATGTATCAAAATTTGCCTAGTCCACTTTTGGGGGCTTTTGTTTGTTTGTTTGTTTCAGGGGTTTTAGTTGTTTTTGTTTGTTCGTGTGTTGTTTGTTTGGTTTTGTTTGGTTTTTGTTTGGGAGTTTTGAAGGGGGGTTGTTTGGTTTTTTTTTGTTTGTGTTTGTTCATTTGTATTATTATTTTTAAGATGGCGAATGTTACCATGCAAAGATAAAATCCAGCAAAATTACTTTTGCATCTTATAGCTGCAGCTGCATCTAAAGGAAAGTGCTCAGCTGGTGTCTTGCTGCAGTTTTTCATTTCCCAGTGGATTTCTGACAACTTACCCCAGTGAAGGGCCTGTCCTTTCCTCCACAGCTATCGAGTTCCATTCACAAAGCATTCTGCATGCAACAGAAAGGTGCAGCAAATTATCATAAGTGACATCAGCTGAATACCATTAGTGATATCAGCTCTGAAAAAAAAGGCTTCAGTTATATTTTTATGACTTATTTACAGTGAAGAAGAAATGCAGTTAATCAGATGTTTTAGTACACCCATTAAGAAAATTAGCTAGTGTAAAGACTGCTTATGCTGTTATGCAAGGGTTGAGTGTACTACTAACTCATGACACACAGTGCTAAAATTTCATATTAAATCAGGAAAAATGATCCAAGAATCTGGAGAAAAGGACTAACAAAACTGAAAAACAAATCAAAACCCAACAGACTCACCCAATCTGATTTTGTGCCAGCCTTGGGCCTGAGAAGGTCTCTTGCTAAAGCTTAGGCCATAAGCAGAGTGCAGAGGAGCTTAGGGAGGAGGTGCCTCTCAGGCTTTGCACCAGGGAAAAGGATACATTTGGGGTGTCAGGGCCTTGGTCACCTCCTTTTTGGCTGACTGTCTTCAGGCAGGCAGGAGACATCCCACTCTCCAGGCACTGTGGAAGTGGTATTGGTGAGGGGGTTTAAAGTCTGTTGTTTTGGGGCACTTGAGTGGGGGTTTGTCACCACTGAGCAAATCACTTTTTCCTTCTTGGTCCTGGTGTGCCTAACCCAGACTTCCCTTGATTGCATTGTCTGTGGCTTTTTTGGGAAGGGAAAATTGTTAGTGGGGAACTCAGCAGACAAAAGCTTTAACCATTCCACAGTTCAGGACTTTTTCACTGTTTATGTGGGGTGATGAATGTAACATGAAGAGCAACTGCAGATCTTCCATTCTCTGTGTTTTTAGCTGAGTTTGACTTCTCTAGATGGAATCCTGTATGTTTCAGCATTTGGCTAAAGCCAAACCAATGAGACTCCTTGGCCCTATTTTTTGTGTTGGAAAGGAAGGGCTGTGTGTTTACAGGAATTTGTGACACTGCATTTTCTCCTCAGTGTCTTCTCTGCCATGGATAAACCCTCGGGCAGCGCTGCCAATTGCGTGTTGTTGTTGAGTGGGCTGCTTTTGTGTGCACAACAACAAGTCTGAGTGTGCAGGCCTGGAAACTCATCTCTACAACTCAGCCTTCGAGCAACAGATAAAATTCTGTGTGACTGGTGCAATATATAGTTGTATTTTGTTTCATTTTTGTGATAGCACATCGTAAGGTAACACAATTTTTACTGGCTTACAACCTGAGAGCGACTTCCAGAGTTCAGTTTCTAAAGCTCTGGGAGGGTTTTGCAATACCTTTTTTTTTTTTTTTTTTTTGGGTGGGAGGGGGGGTTTAGGCATTTCAGCTATGATAGGACTGAATTTCATGCTCCTCTAGTATCAGACATTACTACCTAAAATAGTTCCACCCTGCTGTGGGCCGAGCTGGTTTCCCTTGTGCTGCAGCTTGCAGGCAGAAGGGCAGTGCAGGGGCACATGAGAGCTGCTCAGGAAAAGCCCACTCACAGCCATCTGCAGATGAAAGCTAGGGATTTCAGGTGAAATTCAGGGATTACTCACCAGAAAGATCAGTTGATAACATTTAATAGCACCTCTGGCAGGGTCTATGACAGAGAAAGCTCCATGTTTTTGGCTAACCTTTCCTGACGAGGCATTTCTAGCCAGAGCAGTCTCTGATAAGATTTTGAGTTTTCTTTCAAGTTTTTCCTTACATACCTTCACAGTCATCATAGAATGGCTTGTGTTGGAAAGGACTTTAAAGGTCACCTTGTTCCAACCTCTTGCCATGGGCAGGGACACCTTTACCTTTCACCAGGTCAGGTTGCTCAGTGCCCCGACCAACTTGGCCACTCTTTTGTCACATGAGAGGTGTTTCATCTCTCTGATCACCTTGGTGGCCCCCACTGGACACACTCCAGCAGATCCATGTCCTTCCTGTGCTGGGGACCCCAGAGCTGGATGCAGCACTGCAGGGGGGGTGTCAGGAACAGAGGGACAGAAGGAGCAGAGAATCTCCTCCCTGCCCTGCTGGCCACAGGGATGCAGCTCTGGATGCAGCCCCGGGCATGTTTGATTTTTGGGCTGTGAGCACACATTGCCAGAGGTTCAAACACACGTGCTGACAAAACTTGGTGCAGCAGGATGTCCCCAGAGCAGGTGGAAATAGCTGCCACCCTTTCGTGCACCTCAGCAGAGCTTGGGTAATTTCTGCAGAGGGAGGCTTTGCTTCACTGCTGTTGGTGTTGCTTTAGGGGAAGGTGTCCTGCACATGCTAAGCAGGGGTGGTTGTACCTGCTGTCCTTGCAGGAGAGAGCTGCTCCATTCCTCTGGACAGGCTGTCACCACACAAAAATGGATCATTTCAGCACTGGGTCCCAGCTGACCACGGGGAAGAGAGCAAGCTGGAGATTTGTGGCATTACTTTCCATGAGCAGGGATGGAAGCACAGCCTACTCCAGTTGTGCTAACCTGGCTGGATGAACTGAGTTAGAAATGAGACATGAGTGGTGATGTGGGCACAGCCTGGTAGTTTTGACATGCATATGCAATTCACAAAAGATATTGACTTTGGAGACATTGAGAGAATGCCCCTCTGGCTTTTAGTGTGACTCAAAATTTTACTGCTTTCTTTTCCCCTTCCAGTATTCTGTGTGTTGTCAGATACAGATGTGAGAAAGAAGGATGTGGTCTGTGGGGAAGGTGGGGAGCAGAAGAGGGAAACTAAAAGTGAAGTTAGAGACATTTCAGAGCTGACCAGTACCCAGAATGTTGTATTTAAACCCTGAGCAAATAACTGATGAGAAAAAAAAGGTATTGGTTTTATTCCTCTTAAAGGGGACTAAAATATCTGAGTATTTTTAATGCAGATTTAAAAAAATAATTGCTGAGACTGTGGAACTGCCATGAAATGAACTCCTTAACCCACTGATAATGGCACAGTATTTCCAGTATATTCTGTGGAAGTTGGATAAAGGTAGAGATTTTGCACCTGGTGAAAGTTATCCAGGCTCAGAGCAGTGTGTGGCCAGCAGCTAAAGAGGATCCATCTGTTTCTACTGATTTCAGGATGACCACTCACCCAGTGTTGCACATGAAGCATCATCCCTCTCTGGGCAGGCAGGTCCTCCTCTTCAGTGGGCCATTTTCCTCTAAAACAGCCACAGCTTATTATCAGAAAAAGACTGGAGAGGATGATGAGTGCTGCCCTAAGGATGCATTCCAGGTGCATTTCAGGAGTACAAGCTGGGGCTGGGATAGCACCCAGGCTTCTGACTGAGTGTGCAGGGAGCTCCTGGCAGTGGCAGCCAGTGCTGGGGAGCACCTCGGGGTCCCAGAGGTACCCAAGGAGTGCACATGGAAAGATATGTCCATTAAAAGGAAAAGGAATGCAGTTATAAACCTACACTGTGAAAGAAATTATTGTAAAAGATTGTATCTGATTTAATTGTATGTACTTGGATGAAAATGTATTAAAAAAATTGTAAATCTCAATAGCTGAGAGTCAAGCTGCAAATATGAATGAATATCTTCATTACTGTAGACAGCTACTTCTAATAAACTAAAGTTCCAGGTATGAATTTGCTATAAATTGTTGTTGTACAAATGCACAAAAGGGTTTGTTTTGTTGGAACTTACCTAGTTTTCAATCTAATAGGCATGACTTTTGCTTCTCTAGTCTCTCTCAAAGATCAAGGCACCATTTCCTTGTGCTAGAGAGTTGCTAAGAGTATTATTGGAGGGGTCTTACAATGCCAGGCTGGTGGCTGCAAATGAAAGACAACTCATTTCTTCTCTCCCCCATCAAAGACAATGTTCTATGGACAGGTAACTTAAGAGGCATAAACAAATTGCCTGTGCCAGTGCTGATGCCTTAGCTGCTGTGAAATGGAGGGGAAGACTAACTTATTGAAATCCAAATTTGCCTTTGGAGTTGGCTTCAAGTCCCTGCTGCATGGTGGAGCATCAGGGCTTTCACATGGACTTTCCACATGGCACAAGCTGTATTGTGGTTTCCTGCTTTTGCTCAATGAACCTGCCTCTTGCCTTTGGGGGTCTTGCATGAGTCTTTAGTTTAGCACAAGGGCTGTGAATGGCTCTTAAAGGAGTTGGGTTTGGGGTATTTAGCTAAACTCAAGTAGAATTGAAATGAGCATTCCAGTGCCAGAGTTGGTCTCTGAAACGCGGTGTGCCTGGCACCTGAGAACACCAGCTGGGACACTCCTGACTCTTCACACTGCCCTTTTGACATATCACTTTTTCTGTATCAGTCTTTGAGGATGGAAAAACAAAGCCTTGTTGTGAAGGTGACTGCACAACCTCAGAGAGCAGTGGTTTTAGCATGCTCCTGGCTGGCTCAACCAAGGGAGAAAACCTTCAAGTAATGTCTGCTGCTGTGGTTGGTGACATTATCAAATTTCCCAGTGCAAATACCTTTGAGACGAGCAAGCCTTCAGTTTTTCTTCTTAGGATCATTTAATGAGTCATTATTTACTTTTGTCACATAGCAATACAGGACTTGATTTCTGGGAAAAAAACTGTAGCTCTGCCAAGGTTGTTGCTGAACAGAAGCAGCATATTTACCATAACAAAGTTTAAGCTCATCACATGGGGAAGTTTCCAGATATAACTTTCATTGTGGTTTCATATTTTCCACTTTCCACTACATTCCTGAGGGACAGCAGCTCCTTTCAGATAAGGTCTGCTCAGTAATGAGCTTGAAAGCTGTTTTTACTTGGAAAAGAGAAGTCTACCAACAACACAGGAAAAGTAGCATAAAAAGTCAGGGTGCGAAGGTGGGAGCAGCTCAGTTTGGGTTATGACAGCAGGAATTTTAGGATGTAAGTGTGAGGGGAGCCTGTGCATTGTGCCCTCCTGCCACAGGCTGGGACAGTGTGTACCCCCAGTGTGTGGCCGTGGCTTCAGTCTCACTACAACCCTTTAAGCCAAGTAGTCTCAAAGGTCTGCACTGCTGTTGTCCTGATGGGGTCTGGAGAGCCCTGGGGAAGAGAATCACTTTTGCTTCCTTTAATCTTCACTGATTTGTTTCACCCACAGGCTGGGATTTGTTTGGGGGTTTTTTCTTCTTTTTTTTTAAATGCTAAATGACAAAGCACAGGGACTGAGCAAGTTTACAGGGTGTTTTCCAGCTTAACAGGAGAAGGGTGGATCACACTGTGCCCAGTCAAGCCCTGGAGTGATGGGGATCAAATGTTGCTGATGTCTTAGTCACACCATGAAGGGGGAGAGCCTTCAATCATCCTGAGCAAGAGGAATTTCTAATGCTCAGAAGGTGTCCCTGCAAGCCTGCAGTGCCAGGGCTGTAGGAGAAGTAGGCAAAGGAAGAAGTGATTTCTGGTTTTCTCCAGATTAGCCTGGCCAGTTTCCTACAGTGGTTTAGGAAGAAGTAGGGGGCAGCTTTAGCCACCAGGACAGGACATGAGGTTTGCTGCTGAGCCCTCCTTGGCCATGCTCTCCTCAGGAGCTGCACATGTACAGACCTGAGGCTCTGCACAGCTCAGTGCCAGCTCCATCTGCTATAAATACAGGCAGCCCCAGCAAAGCTGCTGGGATTTATGCCAGGCAGGACTTGGCCCAGGGGCCAGGCTAAAACACTGGTACAAAGAAGCTTCTTTGACTTTTATTTCCAAATCCTCTAATTTCAGCAGCTCTGCATTCATGCTAGGCTTGCTTCTTTATCTTCCCCTCCTTCCTCTTCTTCTGGTCTTGTACATTTTTATTTGACCTTTACAGTTGTATCAGATGGGATCAAAGCAGAGGTTTTGGGGTTTGGTTTGGTTGAGTTTGGTTGGGTTGTGTTTGGTTTGGCTTGCTTTGGTTTGGTTTAGTTTGGTTTGGTTTGGTTTAATTTGGCTTGGCTTGGCTTGGTTTGGATTAGTTTGGTTTGATTTCATTTGGCTTGGCTTGGCTTGGTTTGGTTTGGTGGGTTTTCTTGATGTTTGATCAGGATTTGTTCTTGGTTTTTTTGGTGGTTTTTTTTTGTCCCTGACTTTCTTTACATTTTGAGTGTCTAGTCCAGTGGAAATATAAGAAGTTTTGGCTTGACCACTGAGGTGTGAACAGACAGCAGTCTGTTCTTAGGATGTCTTTGTCTTAATCAAATTACTAATCAATACCTTGCAGCACAAGACTATGAGAAACTTGCAGCAACTTTCTTTAAAATAGATCTCTCTGAGCAGTCTGCAGTCTTGTCCATGTGCCTCCCCAGTTCTTGGACTGCTTTGTTGCAAGCTGGGGGTCACCCATGGCATCAGCTCCATCACCTTTTGCCATCAGGGCAGTACAAAACCTTACATTAAAAATACAGAGTGAGAATCACTTTTCACAAAGGGAAACTGCTGAAATTTGCAAACAGAAAAGGGAGGAAGCAACTTTGACTCATGTTATGTCTAAAAGGATGCTTCTCAGCCAAAGACCACAATTCCCAAGTGTCATCATGAAATCTTGACAATTTGCCCAAACCCCATTTTCATTCAGGAAGTTTGTGATTAATAGAATTAAGCTCTAATCATGCAAAGCATAGGAAGGTATGTGAGAATACCCACCTTTCATGGCATGGCATTTGTTGGCACTCTCAGCTTCAGTGTGGCAGACAAGATTAAAGGATCAGTATGTAAGCCAGATTCTGAACTGCTGCTGCTGAAGTTGTATTTTGCCAGGTATATTGATTACAGAGGATCTTTAAAGCCCTCAGAAGAATGTCCTGTATCCTTATTTCTATGTTAGCTTGTATATCTTTAATGAAGTGAAGGGTTTATTTTGTAAGGTAAATGTGAGGGGTCCTTTTTGCCAAGTCAGTTTGGTCCATTACTTTGACTGTCTCTGTAGTTTTGGGTCTTTTTTCCCCCCTTTTTTTTACTACAAAGTTTTCTGTGCTAGAGAAGCAGATTTTTGACAATGTTGACACAAGGAGGGAGAGCCATGCTGAGGTCTGGTTTTATACTGAGACAAGAGCAAACTTCATTCTCCTTTGGAGGATGCTGGCCATACCTGAGACTGTCTGCCAGCCAGCCAATTTCTTTTCTGGAAGATGTTCCAGAACAAAGCCCTGAGGTCTTTTCTCCAAATCCCTGCTTAATCACAGAATAGGCTGAGTTGGAAGGGACCCATCAGGATTGAGTCCGAGCCCTGGCCCTGCACAGGACACATCAAGAATTGCACCGTGTGCCTGAGGGAATTGTCCAAACACTTTTTAATTTTCCTTGTGTCAGAATATATTGTAATGACTTCACTTAAACAACAGAGAATTGCAGCATTTTTTAAAAATTAGCAATATGAATGTAAGGAATTGAATGTTAAGCTCCTGAGTTTCTCTTTTTTGTGTAAGGTTAGACTTGGTAGGATGCTTTTCTACAAGTCTCTCAGTTTGGGCTGGTTCTTTCAGAGCACCAAGCTGGTAGGAAATGCTCATGGTGGACTGAGGTGGCAGGAAGGTGGGTTGGAGCAGGAAATCCAGGGAAACTGCTCCATCAAGTGTTGAAAGGTAAAAACTGGCACTGCAGGATGCTCAAAATACAGGTCAGCCTTGGGCCAGGCAAGGTGATCTGCATGTGTCAGTACAAATCAAATGTGCAAAATCCCTCCTCATCTTCCTAGGGCCAGATTCCACTCTGAGCTGAACAACATATTATGGGATGGTCTTCATTTTAATTTGATGTTTACTCCCTTAAAAATACCCACTGCAGTGGCCAGTTAATCTGATCTTTTTTTTTTTTCTTCCCCAACAGCTCTAATAAAAGCAAATGTTTTGCATAGATGCTCATCAAATACACGCTTCAAAAGGAAAGCTTTACTTGCTTCCTTTGAAAAGGAGCAAAAATTGTTGAAAGATTTGTAGGGAGAGAAAATGAAACATTTGTTTTATCTTGAATTTTAAGACTGTATTTAATTGTTCTGGTATATGTTGACAGATACGAAGGCTGGTCTGCATGTACAAATGTCATTGAAATAATTTTTAGACTTAGATATTCAGGCTTTCTTGCTTTCACAGTGGAAATTTGAACTCTTCTGACTTGAACCTATATTTTACTTCTTCATTTAGGATATCTGCACTGCTCACTGCTTAGAGAAAGTTTACCATTTACAGGGTAAGTCTACCATCTACAAGAAGATCAAGTGCCTTGATTTTTATGCAATTTTTTTCCCCAAAATGAGTCCACTCTTACACAGCCACTTGAATCAAGTGAGGTAAATTTTACCAAAAGTTTTTGGCTTCTAGGGCTTTCTGTGGAGAAACTACACTGAAATTTTTTTGCAAATTCATAAGAGAATAAAACATTTATTAAAATCTTAGTTGAAAAATCCATCTAGGAAATGAATGGGATTAATGTAGCATAAACTGATTTTCAAGCAAATGCAGTGCTATGAAGAATTGAACTTTTTGTAAAAAGAGCTAAGAGCTTTCAAGTGTCAGTTCTTAAAAATTTCATTGATGTTTAGATTTAAAAGCTTTCATTATGTTTAGCTTTAAAAGCTTTCTGATAGAGATGTTTTTTGTTGGGTTTTTTTGTTTGTTTGTTTGGGATTTTTTTGGGTTTTGGGGGTTTTTTTTTGTTTGTTTGGGTTTTTTTGTTTTGTTTGAGTGACAGAAAATTCTTTCTTCTACTCTTTATGCTTAAAGCCATTGAGCTTTAGGCTGTTTCTGCCTCTTCCCCAGGGGCTGTCCCAGGATTTGTTTTATCTCATCTTGACTGGTACCTTCAGGAACCCCAGAGCTTTGTAGAGTCATGGACTCATTTAGATTGGAAAAGACCTTAAAGATCATAGAGCCCAAGCATAACTGTTCTGATGTATTGCCTCCATCCCCAAATGCTGAATGAGGCTGGGACTGTGCAGAAGTTAAAAATTTCCTTGAAAGCCTCAGAAACAGGTGCCTGATATTCACAAGCAGGTACAACTCAGGGTGTGCTCCCTCCTCACTCCTGCACTCTGTTAGCAAATATCAATAATATATACTATAAATAATAGAATTTTTATTAAAATATTGTCAAATCTCACCTTTTCTTTTGTAAATGCAAGTTAAAACCATGGTATGAGAGCCACCCAAAATGAGCAGCACTGTGAGTTTCTGTACCTGTTTAAAAAAATGTACATGTTTGCCAGCACCTAAAGGCTTCCCTGAATTTTGAGTTGGTGGGAGAATGATTAGTCTATAGAGAAATAAATAGCAACCAACCCTAACTTGTTTCAGAAAAGGCTTGGAGGAGGAGTTACCAGCTTAGTACCTTTTGCTTTCAGTGAGGTACAAAAAATGTACATTAGATGGCTTCAGGTGCCTCCCTGAATTGTTTGGGTTTGTGTTTAATTTGTCAGCATGGCTGAAAACCAGCCTGAAGGGAGACTGGTAGTTGCTGGGGGACCTGGCAGCAGAGAGTAGAGAAAAGGATGGTGAGTCAGTGCAGGGTGATACTGTTTTTCATCTAAAATCCCAAAAACCCCCTCCACTACTATGCAGAGTAACAGGTGTAACCACAAGCTTTCCTATCTCCCTCCCCAGCCCAAGCTAATTTAGGTTTCTAAGCCTATGGAATGAGTACAACATGATGGAGCCAAAATTTATGAAAAAATATCCATGTTAATATAGGCTGTAAAATAAATGCAAGCAAAAGCTGAAGTAAAACAGCTTTTATTCACATGAAAAAATAAACCTGTTAGCTCTGATAATCAATTAAAATATTATAGAATCAAGCAATCACAGATGTAGAAGCTTATCCTCCTTAAAGTCATTATAAATCACATCCTTTCCTAAATCTCTCTATTCCCTTTTATTGCTTGCATTCTAATCCCTGTCCGGGTATCATTTTCATTGCTAAACACAGTTTGCCAGTCAGTTTATTAAGGTTTGTCTTGATAGTGCCAAAACAAATGCTCCTTTTCAGAGATAAAAGGAAGGCTAATATTAAAACAATAATTTCACCTCTTTGCTGGCAGAGCCTACTTATTGAAGAAATTGGCACATGGGATCTCTGAGGTGACAGGGAATTAGTGTGTCAATAGGAGCCTGCTTTGAAGTTGATCCACACTGTTCTTGGTGGTGCTGGGTATGCCCTGTCTCTTGCAATAGGATGTGGGGAAGGAGAACTGTTTGGGGTGGGAAGCAGCTAACAATGAAAGAGTTCTTCACTGGTTTTGGTGAAGAAGCTTTAGTGAAAAAAAGGATGCAACACACAGGAGACCCAATAAATAAAGGCAGAAAAATTACAGACTTGAGACTGTAGTGACAGAATGAGGGGTAATGACTTCAACTGAAAGAGAGGAGGTTTAGATTAGATATTAGAAAGAAGTTCCTTACTGTGAGAGTGGTGAGACACTGGAAGAGGCTGCCCAGAGAAGCTGTGGGTGCCCCATCCCTGGAAGTGCTCAAGGTCAGGCTGGATGGGGCTGTGAGCAACCTGCTCCAGTGGAAGGTGTCTCTTCCCACAACGGGGCTTTGGAGCTACATCATCTTTAAGGTCCCTTCCAAACCAGGCCATGACTGAGAAGAACAGCAGAGAGGCATTAAAGGGCAGCTGAAGGAAATGTGTAACCCTGGGGTTTGTACAGGAGGGCTTTGGTGACATCAGGCTTACAGCAGTGATGTCAGTAAAGCACTGTGAGCAGTGAGAGGGCAGTAGGGCTGAGAGCATTACTTTCCACAGTGAGGAGTGCTCTAAAATATTCCTATGGAAACAAACCCTTGGGTTACACCCAAAACTGCTACCCAGTTCCACTGAAACCTGGGGGAAGCATGAGCCTAACAGCTTAACAACCCTCCTGACTTATGGGCAAGAACTACTGTGAAGAAGAAGCAGAGCTCCTAAAAACGTGACTTAAACCCAAGCCTGAGAACAGATGAGATGTAAATGAAATGTGCTCTGTTTTTCTGTGGTTTAGCTGGTGGCAGGAAAACCCAGAGCCAAGGAAAGCTGAAAAGCCACACTAGGGCTCACACTAGGGAGACAGAAGCTGCTGGTAAAGGGGAAGGCTTTTAAACCCTGAGTACCCAATACCATTTCAGCTTGAAATGCTCAAATTTCATGAGAGCTTGACGAAATAAAATCTAACTAACACATCATCCAAATATGTACTTTATGTACACAAAACATATTCAAAGGAACTGGAGGAAATGGCATGACCTGGTCAGGGGAGGTTCAGGTTGGATATCAGGAAAAGGTGGCTGGGGACTGGAACAGTTCCCCAGGGCAGTGCTCACAGCACCAAGCCTGACAGAGTTCTAAAAGCATTTGGACAATGCTCTGGAACACGTGGTGGGATTCTCAGGGTGTCCTGATCAGGGCCAACAGTTGGACTTGATGATTCTGGTGGGTCCCTTCCAGCTCAGCAGATTCTCTTTCTATAAATCCGATTGCAACAAGAACTAGACATGCCATGTTCCTTTTTTGCAAATAGGCTTTAAAGGCTATTTAAAATAAAACCCAGAAATGGCACCAGTTCATGGCAAACAGCTGATAGATCTCTATGGCTGGACATGGATGGGCACCAGAAAAGGTGGCAGTTTTATCTCTAGTTGGCCAAAACACTAGGAATAACAGTTCTTGAGATAAAGAAATAGGTCAAGATGAGGTAGCATGGGGGAAAAATTTTAAGGAAAAGAGAAATATCTCTCAGATAAGAATAGCCAGGTGTCTTCCTATGGAATTGCATTTTGCTTCACATTAAATGGGAAACTGTATGTGCTTTGATGTTCCCAACTTCCTTTAAAGATGAAATGATTGATGGTTCAAGGATTTGCCCCTGTAATGGTAAAGGTGGCCTCAGTGGCATTTTGTCAAGAGGTACAAACTGGTATTACATTTCCATTACAGGCTGGTATTCTGGACATGAGAGGTGGGTCTGCATAGCTCCAAAGAGATTTACATTACATCAGAGAAGAAGTGTTAAAAGTGGAGTGAAAAGGTTTAGTTTAGTGTTTGCATTAATGTAACTGTACTGATTTTGGTGTCATTCTTTCAAATTTTTCTCTTAAGGATGTCTGTTAGGGTGTATCACTGGGGAATGGGAAAAACATCTTTAATTTAGAAGTATCTTTTTTTTCTTGTGACAGAAAATGAAATATAAGAGTTATCATCAGATTTATAAATCTGGGTTTGCAGTATGGAACTTGGAGAAGAATGCAGGATCCTGGCAGTCAGGAGGAATTTCATTGTGGGTTGTCTGGCATTGGAATGGGCTTTCCAGGTAGGAGATGGAATCACCATCCCTGGAGGTGTTCAGTGCCCCTGGATGTGGCATTAGTGCCATGGTCTAGCTGACAAGGTGGTGATGAGTCAAAGGGTGGACTTGATGGTCTCAGGGGTCTTTCCCAACCTAAATGGTTCTGTGATGCTGTGATCCCTGGACACTCATCCCAGTGTCCCTAGGCTTTCTTCTGCTTTGTAAAAGTCACCCAGAACTGATGGGACATTCTAAACCCAGTGTAGAGGTAGAGGGATGAGATTTCATGTTTTTTTGAGTCATCATCATATTGGTTATATAAAAAATCTAATTTTTAAAGAAATGTGACTGGATGAAAAATTTTTTTTCAGATTGTTCATCAGATAATTGGTGTGGAGTTACATTTTGTGACTGCTAATGATTAGTAAGGCAAGACCAGAGTTTCCCTGAGACACTGGATGGGTGTTTCTGGCAGTCCTCTTAATGAAACCCTGTTTTTATTAAATTCCTGGTCTCTAAATGTAACAAATTCCTATGTCAAAGTTGATGGGAATCCAACACTTCCTAACTACAGCCCTGCCTCAAGATAGTAAGTGAGCCCTAAATTCTCAGCTTCTTCAGGACTAGGATGAATTGGCTGTAAAGTTTCATTTGAAAAGATATTTTAAGTTCCTTCATTTTTAGTAGTTTTTCCTGCCTACTTGAAGACTCAAGCGTCTTGGTCTTGGATTTGTTTAATCATCTTGGATTCATTTAATGGATCCATTGGACATTCAGTGATACTGAGAGCTGCTCCCAAGCTGCTTCAAGTGAGTAATTTCAATCTCACAATGCAATGAATCTTTCCTTGAACATATAGACCACTATAAAGAGGTAAGTGAGCTACAGTTCTTATCTTGAAAATATTAACCATGAACTCGCTTCATTGAATTTCTGGACAAAATAGAAATTAAATTTTTAACATCCTCTTGACCTGAGAAGTGTTAAGTTTTCTGCTTTTAAATGCATCACTCTGCTGTAGAAGGAAGGATATCTGAGTTGAAAACTCAGTTTGAGATGTTCATGGCAGGGAAGAGTTGGTCTAGTGATGAGCACCACGTGCTCAGCACTGAAAATCTGCTCTGACCTTTTCCTGGCATGCACGCTCTGGACAGAAAGATATTTTGACATTTTTAATGTGATATGAAAGGATATGGATATCCTCTTGTGAAATACAATGAACTTATGTGTTTTATGTCACTCTGCTTTGAGACAGCTGGAGCTGGAAATGGGCTGTAACTATAAACACCATTAGTCCTTTTTTTTTCCAACTGTATGGAGCACAGCCACCCTTACTGCTGTGCTTTTGGACCCACAAGGATGACAATTTGCCTGCCCCGCCTGCGCTTTGTAGGAGCATTGAAAGGTATGCTCAGGTAAACTGAGGCACTGGTGGCTGGGCTTTTGTTGTGCTATGGTTTCTTGGCTATGCAAAGGAAATGAGTGTTAGTTACTGCTTATGCCCTAAGCTTTTTATGAAAGAGATCCTTCAGGTTGTGAGAAGGATGATGGCCAGTGTGGTGAGGGGCCCAAGGTGGCCATGTGCAGCGTGGTGGAGCAGTTTCCTGAGCTTCCACCACACCAGCAGTGGAGGCTGTTGCCTTAACCTGGCCACCATCTGCAAGGCCAGCACTGGAGAACACCGAGGTGGCCAGCAGGAGGGTGCTGCAGCCCTCCCAGCAGGCTTGGAGAGCTGCTGGCAGAACCAACGGCTGCTGGAGGGTGCTCAACACAAGTGCACCATGTCCAGATGAACCCCCCAGCATGGCAGCTACTTAAAGCACTCCCCAAACTCCCCCAAAAGAAGGGGAGGGATCACCCAAAGGCAGCTTCTAAAAGCCTTTTGCAGTCATTAGTGCTGTCCCCTGTGCTGCAAGCTGCCTGCAATGAGCATGTCCACATCTCTGCAATGTGCTCACATTTCAAAGGCAGTGCTCCTAACCAGCTGCATCTCAAGAAATCGAGCAATTTTTTTAATTTTTTGTTCTTTCTTTCTTTCTTTCTTTTTTTTTTTTTGAAGATACCATGCCAAGTCTTTTGAAATGAAAGCTGGGGCAAGCCTAGTGGAGATTAATGTAGGAAAAATGCTGCTGGCTTGATAAGCCCCAGATGTCTGTGAGATTTGTGGAGGTTGCTGACAGCTCGTGATGGTTTGCAGCTTGCAGGGTCCCCCTGCTCCAGGAGCAGTGAGCAGAATCCATGTCTGGAGGTGCAGGGCAGGGTTTGGCCCAGCGTGGTGCTTGGGTGAAGGGCTTGAGAGGACCTGGAATAAAAACTGGTCTGGACCCACTCTGCCATTGCAGTTTTCTTAAGTGCTGCACCTATTTATGCAAAAAAATTATTTATTTTTTTAAAAATGTCAGTATTGGCAACTGTTTCTATAATACTGTAATGGGGAGACATAACTTGGTGAAAATCTGTGAAAGCATAATATGGTGAATTGAAAAGGTGACTTATGTTGGTGGAATCATTCCTAGTGGGTGGACAGGAGCTGGGCTTCTGTTAGCTCTGCATGCTTAATAAAAACTATGCAACTTTTTTCAGGTAAGACTTCCATTGAGTCCTGTTAGGTGATACCAGTAACACCAATGAATTGGCAGAAAAATTTTTTTTTGCTCTTTTTAAACTCAAGATTGTCCTGTCATCAAACACTGTCACAGAAGCAGTGCAGAGTATGACAGAAGGTCCCTCTGCTAGGAAATGCTTTCTTTTGGCCGCTGGTTGCTTTGTTTTTCAACAGTTACAGCTGATTGCATATATAAAAATACAACAAAATTCGTAATTTCTTGACACTGAGCACACATATAGACTGCATCATTAATGAGATGCTGCCAGTTAGACTATTTGGGGAACAAAACTCTGTTGTTTTCATGACATCAAGGCCAAATACTTCACTGACTTGTGGACACACATGAAGTTATCCTTCATGTGCTGCCAATGACTCCTCATGCAGAAATCCCCTGGGAGTGTCATCCTCTGCCCTGATTCTGTATGCTCAGGTTTATTTTAGGCAGATAATTAAATTAAATCTGTTGTGAGTTTTAATTTTGAGGGTATGCTTTTTGTCACCTTAATATACCTGATGTTTATATGCAACTTGTTGGTACCAATACTTTCCACAGCTGGATAACAGGAGTTGGTACAATCCTTGTCCTAAAAGTCTTGGGAAAATGCAGACAATTGCTTTGCCAAAATGTTATGAAAATAATTTGAACCAAAAGGCTATTTGCCTTTGGGGGTTTTTTTGGGTTTTTTTCTGGTGTTTTTGTTTTGTTTTGTTGTTTTGTTTGGTTTTGTTTTGTTTTTTCCTCAGAAGAACAAGAAGATTTTCTGTACAATTTTGATAAATTCTAGGCAAGGAAGTAAATCCCTAAATAGCAATTTAAATTCAGAATTATCTATAATAGGAATTTATGCATGTGCTTGTAAACCAATTAGCAAAGAACCAGGCCTCTCTTGTCATTATTGGAATACTGTATTTTTTTTCCTGCTGACAGCCTCTGTTGCTCACCCAGGCTGGTACCTTTTGCCTTGTGTCTAATCAACACCTCTTGGTAGAATTTAGAGACATCTGGTATTTAGCATATATATTTTTGTTGGAAAAACTTGTACATTGGTAGCTCACATAAGCTGATTGAGGCAGCTAAGAAATAATTTCCAAAAACAATAGGAAAACTTTTATTCCATGTACCCTCAAAAGCAGCAATAATTTTAGGGGAATTTGAAAGGAAAATCACAGAACAGTTTGGGTTGGAAGGGAAATTAGAAATCATCTCATTCCAGCCCCCCTGGTGAGGAACACCTTGCACTAGACCAGGCTGCTCAAAGCCCTGTCCAGGCTGGCCTTGACCACTTCCAGGATGGGGCATCCACAGCTTCTCTGGGCAGCATCTCCCAGTATCTCACCACCCTCACAGTAAAGAGCTTCTTCCTAAAATCCAGCCTAAATCTGCCCTCTTCCAGTTTAAAACCATTCCCCCTTGTCTTGTCACTATTTCCCCATGTAAAAGCTGCTCTCCTTCTTCCATAGGCTCCCTTGAGGCGCTGGAGTGCCCAGTGAGGTCTCCCTGGAGCCTTCTCTTCTCCAGGCTGAACAAATCTCAGCCCAGTTTTGTACCAGCAGTGCTCCAACCCTCTGATCATCTTGGTGGCTCTCCTCTAGACCTGCCTAACATGTCCAGCTCTTTCTCCAGGTGGGGTTGCATGAGGGCAGAATCCCTTGAGAGGTTGGGAAGCCAGTGAAGGCTGAGCAAAGAACTCACTGAGCACCTCAGCCTTCTCCATATCTGTAGTCACCAGTTCTCTCTTCCCATACCCATCCTGCACACCCTCCTTGGCCTTTCCTCCTCACCTATGAGCTCACAGAATCCCTTCCTGTTATTCTTCACATCCCTTGGCAAGGGCCACTCCATCTCTGCCTTAGCTTTTCTGATCTTGTACCTACACATCCAAACTATGGCTTCAGTTTCCCGAAATATTTGAGTATTTGAGGAAGAAAATTGAAAAGTCTTTCATTTCAATTCCTCTATGAAATAAAAAGTTTCAAGCATTTTCTTTGGAGTAGGTAAACAGGATGGAGACTGGCTTTTTATATATAAATATATAAATATATAAAAATTATATATTTATAAATATATGTAAATTGATATAAATTTATATACATGTGGATATTTTATATACTTATGTAATTTATATAATAGTTGATATAACAATGTATATATAAATATTATTTTTATAATAATATAAAATATATATACTATATATATTTTATATTATTTTAATATATACTATACTATATATAGTATAGTATATATTTATATATATATTTATATATATTACTATATATATAATATATATACTATATATTTTATATAATCATATAATATAAATATGCTAATATATAATTATATTATTGTATAATTTATATAATAATTTATGAGTTATGTACATTATATAAATTTGTATAAATATGTAAATAAATATATATAACACATTTTCTTGAGTATCTAGATCTTTACAGTATTCTGTGCTCACAGTTTGGGGTGGGAGGGTAGGGGAGATATAAAGTGCTATACATCATGCTCATCTGATATTTTTGCTTATGAGCACAAAAAAGCCTGGTACAGCAATAATAAATCCCTGCTGTCACCTGGTGCCACCATGACATTAACAAAGAGAACTCTGATATCTGCATTTGCAAAGGGTGAACAGAGACGGTGCTCAAGTGAGCCCCAGGGAATTATCTCTTATTGTCAACTCTTCTGTTTGGGGCTTTTCAGTGCAAAGACATCTCCTGCTCCTGTTCACTTTGTGGCACTTGTAAAAGTGCTCTTGGTAAAGCTCACACACCAAGTAACCACCTAAACTCCTGTATCCTTGGGTGGCATTTAGAACAGTATTCAGAACATTATTTTTCTTCACCCAGGGGACTAAACCATTACTTTATCAGCTGTAGGTTGTGTGCCTCTTCAGGGAAATCCATCACTGTAATAACGTAAATTCAGCTCTAGGAATTCTGCGATGCACAGCAGGGTGAAAACATCTCCCCATTTGGGATGGGAACGTGCCTCCCTATGTCCAGGCAAGGTTTCTTTGAGGAAGCTCATCTGTGGTGCCAATCCAGCCTGCAGTGGGGATGATTTCAGCATTGTTCAAGGCTTTGGTGTGTGAATCTGTAAGATAAGATATAGGCACGCTTCAATGAGGATCTGAAAACCAACATTTCCCACAGACTGCTGTGCTGTAGCTGGACTATGACTTCTAAGTAGTTCTTAGTGCCTTGAATCTTATTTTCATGCTCTTAATGCTTATGCTATTTAAATCCATTGTTTTTGGGGTGGAATGGGTCTGTAATCTGAAAATGTCTTAACAGAGGACCTATCTGAATAAAATTGCTTGGGAAGAAAAAGTCCTTTGTGGAAATAAGCATATGAAATTCACCATATAAAGGTGGCAATTCTACATAAAACCCCTGCAGGACTGGTTGGGGGAATGTGTATGTTTGGGGTTTGTTTTGGTCTTTTTTAAGAATAAGGGAAAAGTGTAATTTATGCCTGGATAATTAGTGGTGTTTTACCACTGAAATGGACACCACTTGGAGGAATAGTCACAGGTGCTTTCACACCTGCACAGGGTATGAAATTCCAAACAATTAAAACAATTAATGCTTCCTCCTGAAAAAAGTTCATTGTACTTTAGCAAAAAGTGTGTTGTAGTACTTGCAGCAAATGTGGTAAAATAGAATGTGTGATAAATGGAAAATGTGCTGTCAAAGACCTTGACACATTTTTTCATTCCCAAAAGTAGATATGGATAACTCTGTGAGCTAGTGTCACTTGCCAAGATGAATTTATTGCAGTTACTCCATGTGAAAGGCTTTTGCTTTTCAAGAATTGTGACAGGGCACTGTTTGGGGTTTTTTGTTCTGCTAGAAACAAAAGTGTGGTGCCATTTGGTCTTTTGGTCAAGAATTGAAAACAAGTAGTATGAGTTAAAAGTCATCTTAAATGTGAATAACTTGTCTTTATCTCTACTTATCCTCTGTGTGAAAGGCACTCTAAAAAGTGGGGGATACAACACAAGTTCTTATATTAAATATTAGTTCGTTTTGTCCTGGCTTTCACTGTAGGTGTTCACTCTCTATTTCTTCAAAGGGCAGGAAGACTGCAGTGTATTAATCCCTTCATTTTTACACTTTGTGCATTCTATGTATGTCATCAGACTTTAAGTCATCACATGGAAAAAATTTTATATGTACCCAGAGAAAGCAAATACCTAAAAAGAAGACTTGCAGCTGACAGCTTCACAATGCCATTCCTGCTTGTGGCAGTATATTAAAATTATTTCTTTAGAAGAGAAATTTAACAGAACAGAATTTGTGTAACAGAAATAGGGCCTAAAAGTGCATTTGACTTCCACTAGTTAGTGTTTTTGTGGTCACCTTTGTAGAGAAATGGTGAAAAAGCGTTTAAGAAAATGAAAGCTGAAATCCTCTGCATCCCTGGTGCAAAGCAGGAGGAGCCACCAGCTCTCCATGGGTGCTTG
Organism: Molothrus ater; assembly: GCF_012460135.2. Lineage (NCBI taxonomy): Eukaryota > Metazoa > Chordata > Aves > Passeriformes > Icteridae > Molothrus > Molothrus ater. Next base: position 14,047,666 of record NC_050483.2, read on the forward strand.
GTGCCATCCCTCTCCAGTTCCCTATTTTTGGAAGGCTCTGTAGAAGGTCAGGGGGAAACATAACTCCTGGCTCCTAAGGCAAAAGCAGCCTGGATTATCATCCATGTGAAACCAAAGACGGGCTGCTAGCAGAGAGCAAATAGTTACTCCTGTTAGTATTTCCTAGATGAATGCAAGCAGCTTAAATTTCAGTTGTTCTAAATTAGCTGCTGAATTAAAAAAAAATATTTAGCTCTATTTTGTTTCCCGTTGGTCAATCGTTCCTTATTTCCATCTAATGCTTGAAACCTAATCACTGTTGCTGAGAAAATATTTCAGGAAACTATCTCAACAGAGATTTTTAATGCAAATATTAAGAGAGAAACTTTTTGCCAGTTTAATAAGAATAAATCACATTGCTTATATTCATAATAATACACTTCCTTAGTTTTTAATGTGCAGTTACTGCATTTTTATTAGGAAGCCATAAACTCTGATACTGATATTTCATGTTTTATTAGTAATAGCAATTGAAGGAAGAAATTGCTGGAAGCTCCAGCTCTCCAACAGGCATTTTGCATGAGCACCACAGCACCAGGGAAGGGTTTTGGTTGTCATGGCCAAGACTGTGGTTGCCAGCACATCCCTGATTTGGAACTGTGGCTTTGTCCCTCTTGTGCCAACCACTGGCTGAGACTTTATTGAGGAAATCTCAGTACACGCTTTCTCCAAGAAAAGCTGGGTTTGTCTTGTCTCTTAAAAAAATCTTTTAGATGCTAACTAAAATAATAATATCTTAAAGTATATTTAGAAGCTGCATTTGAAATTCCAGTCCCTCAGAAGGGGAGAAAGCACCAATTTCACCATTCTATGAATGCCACAATCTGATTTATGGCTTCTTTTGACACTCGGTCATGTAGCAGGGCAAAGGAGCAGCTGGAAATGCAACCAGTAAAAGTTAAAGAGGAGGAAATGCTATATTACAGAAGCAGAGGGATATTATTAGCTCCTGCACTGTGCTAGAGATGATGCTTTGGATGAGAGGAACTCTTTATGGGGCCAGACAAATTTCCCTGAGGCTTTCAGGACTGGTGTTTCCCAGTGAGAGCCGGTCTGGACCAGACTGTGCCACACAGAAATGAGGGGCCACAGATGCAGAGAGGTGCTAGACATAACTTAGTCCAACACTGGCACTATATTCTTGCTAATTACTGTAATTGTGTGTGCTGGGTAAGAGACAAAAAAGTTATGAGCTGAGGCATCTTGGGGAATTAAAACTGAAACGTTTTCTGAGTGTTGCTTTATCAAACTGGGAAGGACCAAGGTGACCCTTCACTTTGCAGATGGCAAAGGGCAGACACTGACAACAGCACCTGGATTGCCATGTCAGTAACCCATGGAAAATCATGGTTCCTGTCCTTTAGAGTTCTTTGTATGGGAAATGTGGGCCAGCCCCTCTCTTAACCTTACCAAGCTCCCCCTGACAGCCTCGAGTCTTGCTCAGACATCTCTCCATGAGAAACTGTTCCAGACACTGGTTGCTCTGACAGTGCAACCTCCTGCTCCTCTTTTGTCACCCATGCCCTAAGATAAGCCATCAACCCCCTGAGTGGGCTGGCAAAGCGTGAGATGCTATAATGTGGATGAATTTAAATGTTTATAGGGAGTGAAGTGGCAAGAAAAATTGACATTAGTATAAGGAGTCACAAGGCAAGAAAAATCGACATTAGTAATATTTAGCTTTAAAAAACTCAAACATAATGAAAACCCCACAACCTCCGATCCCAATGCTCTAAAAACAGAAGGAATCTCTTCATGTAGGAAACTAAAAAAGGAGCATTTAAAAGGGCACAGATGGAAGAATTCTAACACTGAAAAAGTTCCTGTGATAGCAAATGAGTTCTGCATCAAGATGGGGTTTTTGTGACTCTTCCCTGCATGTATTCTGGAGGAAATTCCCCTTTCCTAAATAATGAGTGGAAGCATACTGGTTTAAGGATACTGTTGACACTTGTGTAGTGGCTTTTTCTTTTTTATCAGCTAGAAGTATCTGTAAACTGGAAAGCTTATAATAAATAATTAGTGTACCTTCTTCTGCCTTTCATCTCTGTGTCTGCCAACCTGGATATATTAAATTTCTTGAGCTTTACTTCCACCTTAGTTTTGATAATCTCATATCCCTGTTGCCATTATTTATATTGCCTTGATACATCTTGAAAAATGAGGTCAAGTTCTCATTTAAAGCTGGATCATCCTTGATCTATGTCCTATCTCTATCATATAACATTTCTTTTCCTTTGCTTCCTTGCTCTTCTCCTCTTATTTGTAGACAACAGTCTTATTGCTCTTTGTTCTGAATTACAACTCTTCTATTTGTAAAATAGCACCTGTTCAAGTTGTGTTAAAATTATGTTCAGAAATAGAATTTTTATAGTAGACAGTGGAGTATTTTTCATATACCCTAAACTCTCTCCTAAATCCATTTTTACTTTTTAAAATCAAGTGTGTATTTCTGTCATCTTAAAAAAAAGAGCTTTTATTTATTTATTTATTTATATTTAAAAACAAAGAGAAAAAAAAAGGAAAGAAAACAAGAAGAGGAAAAGCAACAGCTTCCAAACTGCAGCTTGAAAATTAGCTTGTCCTTAGCAAGTGAGATGGTTTTGGCAGCAATCACACTAAACAGGGATTTTCCAATCTTGGCTGCTAACATGAGATTCCTTGTTTAGGATCACATTGCTTGTAGATTACAGAATTGGCCACAGAACAGACACACTACTCAAATGACAGATTTGTCCAACCTGTGCTGTGTTACAGGAAACGGGGCCATGTTGTGTAAACCAGAGCTAATATTTTCCATCTGTAACCAAGTACAAGACTGATGAAGGACATAAAGAATATTCTGAAATGGAGAGCAACTGGAAGAACAAATACCCAGTCTTTAAAAAAATGCATTTCTGTTTATTTCTTTCTCTTATGATCTTGCAGCCTGAAACTGCAACATGTGAATACCCATCCCAAGGGCAGGGCTCCAAGGTACAGCCCAGGAGCTGAGCTGCAGGGAGGTGACTGGGCCAGCTCATCAGTGCTCCCAGGCTTTGCCTCATGGGCCCCTAATGCCCTTGGTCCCTGTATGATGTGCTGCAGTGTCCCTAAGTGCATCAGTGGCAGATGACCTCATGGCTTTGGATAGATGCTGGGTTGTGGGCCATTTGGTGTTCCTTGTTCCTTTTGAATAAAAAGGTAATGGTGCCAATTTGAGATGCTTTTATGATTTGTCCTTGGTAGAGGACAGCTTTCTTGGCAGATGCTGTTGCATTTCCAAAATTGATTTAAAAGGAAGGGGAAGCTCTGTGTTGGGAACAGGGAGCTCTGCTCAACTCATCACGTGTGGACCAAGAGTGTGTGGACAGGAATTCCCATTTTTGAGGCATATTTTAGAAGGTGGGGCCAGAGGTGTCAGATGGAGATGCTCACCAGGCTGGGACTGCCAGGGTGCTGAGGTGGTGTACCCAGCAAACTGGGCTTGTGCAGAACAGACAGCCACAAAAGTTTCATGGCTGTGCAAGAGGATTTCTGAAAGGGCAAAATTTGGCTCAAAGTGTTTCTCTGAGGTTGTGGTGCCTGCAACAGTCATTGGGCTGTGTTTTAACCACAGGGTGAAAAGCGCTGCCTTTGTAAAGCAAATACTCCTCTGCCCACTTGTATTCAATAGCAATGACTGTGCAAAGCCCGTGACTGGCTAATTGTGGTGTGGGCTGGTTTGGGGTTTTTAGCATAAAGACTGTCAGTCCTGCAAACCACACACACTTCCACCCTCATTTCCATCTGCTCAAGGTAGCACACAACTCATCTAGCACTGTGGTAGAATTTCTTTATATTTATTGCACATAGAAAGACAACTTATTTAACTTCTCAGCCTTTATAAAACATAAAATATGCTTTACTTGAAAGTTTAATATCAAACCGAATGGTTTTCTTATGATGAGCAACTAACAATTTTAGGAGAAAACAGATTGTAGTGATGTTACAGCCCCAACCTACAGTGGGGTATATAAGAGGAATATTGGTACCCTCTCAAATGGAAACAGTATTTAGGTCTGTTACTCCAAAGACTCATTTATCATACTTTTGGTAGTAAATGTTTATTAAAATAGTGATGAAAAACATTGGAGAGTGCAATTAGAAGGTTTTAAGATGATTGCTGTTCCAAAGTGGGAGTCTGTGCTGGTCTTACTGTAAATTAAGACTTTGAGCAATGCTCTGGGACATATTTGCATGTTTGTAACTATATTTTGAGTGTTGGAATACTAATAACTCAAATTAGCTTTAAAGAGAAAGTTTGAGGTGTCTTGTTATGTGTGAACAGTGGTATTGTTTTAATATAATACCTTCTTTTATGAAGGAATAATCATTGATGTTTGTAATTGCTTTTGTTAAGCCTATAGTTCAAGTTTTGCTTAAGTCTGATTTGAGAAACAGAGAAGCCTCATTATTAACAGCTCACATTAACTAGAGAGAGATGGGACAGCAGAGCTGAGCATCATTTCCCATATCCTCAGCCAAGAGGAATTGAAAGAGCAGCACTTTGGTGGCTGCTGTTTGGAATTGAAGCACTTGTTTCAGTTAGAACACACAGACACAGTAAAACACATCCTCCCAAAGCAAGAGCTAGTGTTGGAATTGCTAAATGCTGCCTTTAAAAAAAGTTCTTTAAAAAGGGTCATGGACAATGGACTATCTCTATTCACTGGGTAAGGACCCAGGGTGGTGTTTTTCTCGGGCTGCTCCAGATGAAGGCTGGTCCTAAGGCTGCTGCCTTATGCCAGTCTTGGTCAGTCAGTTTCAGGACTTGCTGCCCCATGCACAGGCTGCTCCCCTTGTCTGCTGTTCATTTTAGGATTAGTACCAAGCCTGGGAAATAGAGGTGTTTCAGAAAAATAGAGGTAGCTGAGCCAGTGTAACTGGTGGACCTTTAAATATCTGCAGCTGCAAGATAAAGACCAGATTTAGCAGACACATTTCTGCTCATCATTTGCCAGAAAGACCCATGCTGATTGTGACTAGGTTCTGCTGATTGTGGCTTTGTTTATGAGTGGAATTGGGACTAGCTTTAAGGCTGCCAACCAAAGGGTACAAACATACTTTTATTGTGGGACATCCCCTGCCTGTGAGTGCTGACACCTGCAGGAACCTGCTCCTCTTTGGGGCAGGGTTAAATTTCAGTTTTCTTAAACTGAACTAAACAGTTCTGTAAGGTTTAAAGCAATGGTTAGTGCTGAGATTATTGCCTCAGGTTTTAGATTTTATATTTTTCAGATCTGTACTGCTTTAGTGTGCAGTTCCGAGCTTCATTTAGGGGATGGTGAGCTCTCTTCACAGAGTAGGTAGACAAAGCAATTCTTTCTCTAGCTGGGGACCACGGACAAATGATCCAAATTTCAGGCCCCAGAGCATAAACAACATGAACTGAAGAGAGAAAAACAAGGATGGATCTTCATAACCTAAAGTTGTAACTGGACAATTAACTCCAATATGCAAATGGACCAGAACTTATAAAAGTGGGAGACCCCATGAGCGGTCGTCCATTTTGTGACCATTTTGGTTCATCTTTGGTGTAGCCCTGGCTGGGCTCTTGTGCTGCCCAAGATGGATCCATTGAGGCCTTCTAATAAATCCCTACTTTATTCTTTAACTCCATCTAGGTCTCTGTTCTAGGTCAGCCTTCACAAGGCATCAAGATGGAGGCTCCAGCTCAGGAAAGCTGAAGCTGTTGCTTTGGTTCTTGGATCCCTGCACTTCAGACAAAGTTGGATGAGGAAAAGGAGAATGCTTTATCCCATCCAGGGTTGGTCAGGGATGAAAGCATCTTGCTGAACAGAGCCAGCCTTGCAGCTCCCACTGCCAGAACCCCAGCTGGACCCTGTAGCTGGTATGCTAGCTTTGATTGCAGAAGGAGTTACCAGTCTGGATCTAGTGGCAGCTAAGGATGAAGGGTCGCCCTGGCACTGATTTCCTTCTGCTCTTTGCTGGGGTTGTGTTGCCTAGGGACTATCCTGGGGCAGTGCTTGCAGGTGGGATTAATACCAGATTAAAAAGGATGGGATGGGACCAGAGTGAAAAAAAAAAATTTAAAAAAATTTTATATATATATATATAAATATATATATATATATATATATATATATATATATATATATATATATATATATATATATATATATATAAACTGAACAACTAAAAACCTCATTTGTTCAGTTCTTCACATTTTTGGTAAACTGACTTTTCTGCCTGTGTCCAAAGCATTTAGAACATCCTTTTGTGGGGGATGAGTGAATCTCTGTGCATAGCTCTGACCCTTTACATTTCTTTTCAATGGTAAATTGTTATTTTTAGAAAGGAGTTTGACAGAAGCTGTGGAATTATTGGCTGTATCTTTTAAAAAGTAAGCCAGATGAGGAACAAAACTAATTTGGATTCAAATTCTTTTAAGTCCAGGCTGTGCATTAGCTCTACTGCTACTCATGGGATTCACTAAAAATCTGCATTATGGCCTTTTGGATTTGTTCAGCTCTTCTTTTATCTTGCAAAAATTTGGAACTTCAGCCTAATTAAACCCTGAGAAAATAAGAATTTGGTCAAGCTGAAAATTTGCTAAGCAGACATGGAAGAAGCTGGTGCATGAACTGTTAATTGCTGCCACATGAGGACACAAACAGGAGGATTATATGGAGTGAAGTGGGACTGTGGTGTTACTGTTTGGGGAAAGCTGTTGTTTTAAAAACATTTCTCTGGATTAGGGAATAACCTAGGATGCCCTAGAGACATACCTGGGCACCAAGTCAGAGTCATGCACAAACACATGGCAAAGGACTGACTTGCACTTGGCCTGGCCATTTGCTTTTCCATTGGCACAGCAAGAAGGGTTGGTCAAGCAGGCAGGCAAAGCAAGGGTCTGCCACGTCCCTGTGGCACAGCCACGGGCTCCCGAGGCAAGGAAAGTCTTTGGGAGGGCAGTAAGGACAGCCAAAGCCAGATGGGATGGCAAGCTGCTGGGAAAACATTAGGGAGGGATGGAGGCAAAGCTGCAGTATTTGTAAATATTATTATCTGCATCGGGTTCAACGTGCCTCGGTGTTGTGAAAAGCTTTGGCAGTGCTTTGCCGTGAATTACGTCTGCAGTGAAATGTGAGCAGATGAAAACTGGAAGCAATCATGCTAAACACTCCTGAGGCTTTACCCTTCCAAATGTTTATGTTTATGTGGCTCCTGTTTTGATCACCTGCTTACAGCTGAGTGTTTTCCCTTTCCTCCTTGGATTTTAAGGGAGCAGCAGACTAATAAAGGGCAGGATTTCTCTTCCTTCTCTGTTCTCATATCCTGTTTCGAAGATGAGTGAAATGTCCTGCAAGCAGATCTGAAGCAGGTCCCTAAGCTTTTGGGAGATCTAATGAGGGTCTCTGTGCTGTGTGTCCAATACACACAATAGCCTGTCAGACTAGAAAGGGGAGTTTTGGTGTTGTTAAAACATGAGAAAAATAAGTTTTTATTTCCTGTCTTCATAAACACCAAACCTGCTCAGCCCTGCACATCATGGTGGCCTGTGCTTAGGTCCTTGGTGAGCCTGGGCTTTCCCAATCCATCCCTCATCCTCCAACACATTTTCTGCACATTTCTTAGACAGCCTGGGGCTCTGGGTTAAAACAGAAGATTTTAATGGGATTTCATTCCCTCCCTGGTACACATCATCCACACTTTCCCCACCACAGGGGACACCACCTTGCCATGCCCGTCTATGACAAGGGGAAAATTTTGGTCGCTGGCCTCGTTGGGTTGCAAACCTTTGCGAACACCGCAACGAGCAGCCCCGGTAAGTGGAAGATTAATTTCTGTACCACCTGGCAGCAAGCTGTGGATTAGGCTGCTGTCCCTCGTGTGGGTTTAATGTTGGAGGAATGGGGCACTGGAGCACCCAGACAATCAGCCTTTTGTTTAAACAATGAGCTTCTCGGTCTCGTTAGCCAGCGCTCTTAAATTTTCATTTTATTCTGGAATGCAGGCTTGTGTGATGTGGAGAATTGCTTCAGCACAGAGAGACTGCAAACCTGTTCAATTAAAGGAAATGCTCAGATCCAGCTGTTGGAGTCCCATGAATGCCAGTACTCCTCACAGAGTAAGAGCAGCGTACTCTGCCCTTGGAACAGATACGACGATCTGTGCCTTAATTCTCCTGGAAAAAAGAGCCTTTGTTGGGAGAGGATGACTGGGGAAAGCAGGAGGAATGCAAAGCGTGTGCAGAAAATGCCCAGTGAGACCAAGATTTCTGCAGATAACAGAGAGGGCTCTATAGCATGAGCCTGGTAACGAGGCACCATCAGAAGCACGTACGGTACAAGCTCCTGTTACAGCCATAGAATTGTCTTGTAAGCTTTGTAAATGCTTTCCTCTCATGAAAAAACATATGTTGTGGAGTAACTTACCCTGTGCTTTCACTTCCAAGGAGCAGGCCAACAAGCACAGCCCTGGAGTGTGACCATACACTGCACTGTTTGTGCCTCGGCTTTCACTTGCCTCAGTTTTGGTGACAAGTTTCTGCATCCATTTGTAGGTGACAGAGGTGTTGGGGCAGTGTTGGATGGTCACCTAGATATGCCAGATGGTTTTGTACAGGTCTTTTTTATAAAAGCCCTTTTATATCTTTTATGTATAGCTACACATATCAATAGACAAGATATATACATATTATTATTTATCTAAATATCTAATATTATATATATTTATACATATCTATAAAGGGCTGTAGCTGTTTCAGTAGGTGCTGAATGCTCTTCAGCTACATGCACAGCAGCAGACTTAATGCTCATGTCTCAACCAAGAGCTGAGTTCCCAAGACTGAGGCAGGGGAAGGAAGACATTGGAATGGAATAAACCACGGGAAGAAATGATGGGCTTCACCTGAGTGAGAGAAGCCATCCCGCTACAGGCACCTGGAATCCTCACCCCAGAGCAGGGGCTGGTAACCTCTTCTCTTCAGGAACCATTGTGTCTCTGGAAATGCAGCTTTTTCCCACTGCTGCTGTCGTTCACCCCTCAATCTCACTTTACTGACTTTTTAAAAATTGTGACATGAGGGCTTTAAAAAGATACTAGGCACAGTTTCAGCTGCTGAGGTGGAAATGGGTTTCTGACTGGCCCTGAGTGGCTGCTGCTGGCCCCTAGGCTGCACTCGTGCCATTTGTCACACAGGCTAAAACAGAAAAGGTTGCATTTTCATTTACTAGCTGGGCCTGTGAGGTGCACAGGATTGCCACCCCATGCTGAACTGAATAATAAAGTCTTGATTGTTAATTGGCTGCCCCAAGTGTCTTTTTAAAGTCAAGTATATGTCCATCTTCCCCCTTATATAGACATATATATAAATATGTACACGTATGTAAATATGTATGCACTTATATGTGGCTCTGTGTGTGTGCATATAAATACACACACAGATCTATAGATACATCATTTATGTACATGTTAAAAAATATTTAAATGCCTGACTTTATTGCCAGGTTGACAACGGGCTCTGGTGCTTTAAATCAGTGCAGAAGATGAAGCAGCTGTTGGGTCAAATCTTTGCAGCTTTTCTATTGTGTGATTCTTGTTTCAGGCAGCAGCTGAGCCCACAGGCTCTGTGCAAGAAATTTTGCTGAAGAAATCCTCTCTGCACGTGGCCAGCAGCCTGAATCAGCCTTTTCTGGTGGATGGTGAAACAGTGGAAGACCTCTGGAGGGAATTGCTACCATGGGGTTTGTCTGGCTGTGAAGTAGGTACAGCACCCCTTGCCCCCACTTCATCTATGTGTTGTTCAAGTGTATTTTATAGACACATTACTAGCAACAGATTGAAGGAAATGCTTTGCAAATCAAAAATAAATAATTCTAACTGTCTGCATGATATGATTTATATATGGTTTTCTTTCAGGTAAGTTAAAATGCAAGACCAGAGACAGTTGTGATCCAGCTGATGAGGTGGTACATAAATCAAGAGTAGGGACAGTAAGGTGAGTGGGCTGAAAACAAACACCTAATGCTGCCCTGCACTGTTCCTCTGTGTTTGGGGCAACTGAAAACAGGGCAAACAGTAAAAAACAGCTCCAGAGTCCAAGCTTTACTGAGTTTTTGGCTCACTGGCTAGTGTAGAGGCTTACAAGACCTCTCCTACAGCAGGCTGGGAGACTGACCCTCCCTTAGAGTTATAAATCCAGGTTGTTGCAATGAGAAATATCTCTAACTATTAATTACCTTGCTTTGGATTTAGGTTTTTTGCAGATGTGCTTCCCTGAGCAGGAAGAGCAGACAACTTGGCTCCAGGAGCTGCAGTTCTGTCCCACCCCAGCTGGACGTGTTCCTGCACCCTCAGCGTCTCTCCTGCTGCTCTGGGGGTGCTTGCATGAGAGCAATCTGCCATGCCTGAACCTTCACCTGCAGGGCTGCTCCTGTGTGCAGGGGCATGTTAGGCCACCCTTGAGAGAGCCAGGGCTGTGCTGTGAGGGGGAGTGGGACACAGAAAACCCTTCCAGCCTTAGGAAACCATCAGGACTGCAGGCAGAATCCTGCTGCACAGCAGCCAGACTGGCTGGCACCCCAGCAGGGCACTTCATCCCCAGACAGCTGCAGCTGGCCATGACAACAGCCCTGCTGGGCAGGGTTGGAGCAGGCTGCAGGGCAGCTGTGGGGGCAGTGCAGTGGCACCCAGGGGTGCTGCTTCGTGCACTGCACCAACCACACGTGCGAGACACAAACCCCTCGTGCATGGCCCGAGTGCCCACCACACTGGAGACACAAAACACACAGCCCTGCACTCCTGAAACACACAGCACCCTGCTGCACAGCACTCCCACTCTGCTCACATGGCAAGCAAAGCAGGGCTGTGCTGCAGACACGGGGTACCAGCCACAGCTGCCAGCCTGGGTGGAGGCAGGGTCTGGGTGCTCCTCCTGCTTTGCCTGTTCAGGTTTCCCAGCCTCTTCCTTCCTACACTGCTGGCATTGACAGTCAGCAAAAGCAGAGCTCAGCACACCCTCCCTGGGGAGTACAGCAGGGAAAGCAGCATTCACCATCTCCGTTCTTCCCTCTGCCCATCACCTTTAACCAAACACCAAACAACATCCATGTTATTTGTCTTAGACCATCTCAGCCTCCCCAAAGCACTTGTCCTGTTGACCTTCAGTAATATCAGGATGCATTCAAGTCTTGCTTGAGGCAATGCTGTGCTTGGTGCTACAATACTAAGCCATGCACAGTGCTAAAGACACAGCTGCGTAGCTCAGGAGCAGGAGGCTGTTACAAGCTGGAGACTGACACTCATTTCCCCCAAATATTTAATAACATTTAATTTCAATGTCCTACCTGAGTCACTTGTTTGAAGCCAAGTAACCAAAACCAACAACAACAACAAAAAATCTTTTATACCTTAGCATTATGGTACAGCAACCATCCCTCTGCAGTGTGGGCTTCAGGTTGGTTGACTTAACTCACAACTGTCTGGTCAAAGCTCCATCTTATTTGCCAGGTACATGCACCCTTTCCCAAGCAAAACATTCCATCTCAGTAAGGTGGCTAACAACCCACCCTGTGTCCCCTCTCAGGAGAAGCAGATGCCCACTCCAAACATTACCTGCACAGCAGCCAGTCAGAGAGAACCCCCAGACACCTCTCTCTGTGCCTGTGCTGTGGCACAGCAGATGCTCAGCTAGGGAAGAGCCAGCCTGCTCCCCTGTGTAACCCAACTCCCCCTGCCACAGCCTGAGTGTTTCAGCTGTGAGTGAGCCTTAGCAGGAATGCTGCAGGACAGTGCTCCTGCCTGCTGAGCATAGCTTTGATGGTCACACATCTTCCCTCTCTCTCCTGCATGCCCAGCAGGCAGAGACCTGCCTCGATCACATAACTGCTGGTAATAAACCAAGCCTGGAGCAAGAGCTGTATTTTGATTGATCCTGGACAGAGTGACTCACCAGGTTAGCTTCGGTGGAAGCCCACCCCTTACAACAAAACAAAACAAAACAAAACAAAACAAAACCAACAAAAAACCCCAAACCCAAAAAAATCGAAAAAGAAAAAGAGAAAAATGCTATTAAGCACAATAAGCTGTTGCATGTTCTGCCTCAAAGTGCAGGCCTGTGCTGTGGCTGAGGAGAGCAGGACCTACTGTTTTTGGAGTTTTTAAGTTTTTTTTTATGTATTGAGGCAGAAACAGGTGAGGGCACTCTCCTCCCGTCTGGAGTCCTTCAGCATCTGAGTGTCACTTGCTCTGTTCACCAAGAGCCACCCGCCAAAAGTCACTCCCAGCTCGAGGCCACCAGCAGCAGGTGTCCTTTTTCTCCACATGTCCTTGGGGAAAAAACTACATTACCTGCAGAGTTTATGAAATTTGGAAGCAGTGAACAGCTCAGAATTTGCACAAAAGAGTGCACATCTTCAGTGAAACCAAAGTATGAAAACTACCTCCATCAATACCCTTCTGAGGTACCAATTTCATGAGTATTAACAACACAGTGGCACTGACCGGTTTCTCCCAGGCCTTGTCAAAGGGAAAAGACCCTGGGGATCCTTTGTTATTTCTGAATAAAGGTTTTAAATTACATATCCAGCTCCTATTTTAGAAGGGATTTTGACACCAATGAGAAAGAATGCTGTTGGAGGTAGGGGTGAGGGGGACCTGCTTGCTTTGCTGGTGAAGGGTCACACAGTGTGTGACAGGTAACACAATGTGTGCTGGTGACTCCTCCTCCCATCCTGAGACTCAGGCAAATCCACTGCAGCCTGCTGGCCATCACAGGAAGCCTCACAAGTGTGGACACAAACCTAAATCAGGTGCAATCACATCAAACAGTAAGTTTAAAAAAAAAAAAATTATCCAGGTTATTATAGGTACAATCTAGCATAGCATAACACCAGCTCATGGTGCCATGAAGTCAAAACATCTGCTGAACTGCCACTACAACTTGAGTTTCTATAAAGTACTGAAGTTTGTATCTCTAACCTTGAGTTTAAGGCATCTTAAAGGCAAAATTCCACGTTACACCAATATATTCTGACATGCGTATGCTAAGGTGTACAATACCTAATATTTAAACATACTTAGTCACAAGAGCAGAGTTCCAGAAACAGAACAAAAGTGTCTTCGTAGGTTATCTAGGCTATCCCACCATTATTCTGTAGTGAAAAATACATCCACAATGGTCCCCATAGATTTATGTGCCTCCATACCTGATCCATGCTTGCCAGCTACATAATGCACTCTATTGAAGCCCCTTGTGAAGTTTGTAAATAAAGCAAAGCTGGACAATCTTACTTCCAGAGACATTTTTGTATTGTCTAAACTTACTCATTTTCTTTGGCATTTGTATTTCATTTTTCCTTCTCCTTTGATTGAGGCCAAGCAGATAATTTCCTTCATTGCCCCCCGACCTTGGGTGTCACATGTTCTAGATGCAGTTGTGGACTTAATCCCAGTGATCCAGAGGAAGGAGCAGCCTCCCAGCTCTTATTTTAATGGTCAGAGGAGTCAAGCAGAAAGTCCCCCACATGGAGTCAGTCACTTTTATCCTGTGACCCAGGAGACATCATTCATGCTACAACTTGGAGGATATTTCTGGAGTAAGCCATGAATTAATTACTGGAGGCTGGCCCCATGGAAAGCACTCCAGGGCACTGGGGGCTGCATTAAATGTTGTGGACACAGCCACGTTAGACTGAAGGAGTCCAAACTGACAACTGCCTAAAGAACTAAACTGGCCCTTGTGCATCCTGCAGGAGAGGGATGGGCATCATCTCAGTGCATGCAGCAGTCAAATATGCCTTTGCACACTTAGAAGGGTAAAGGTTGTGGGGTTTTAGGAAACTAGAAGGTTTTTCCTGCTTCCTAACGCGTTTCTGTGATACTTTAACCAGCTGCTTATCTGTCACAATAATTCAGTCTGGCTGCATTGATCTAATCACCTCGATTAGCACAAGTTTATTCTCATTTCCATGTGGCACACAAGCATGGATCCCCAACCTCAAAAGCAGTGGAGGCAAAAAGGAACTGACACCTTGTTAGTCATCCTCAAATGATGAGGCTTGTATGGAAATTATGGCACACATATAACCTGCCATTTATTGCACACCTTCATTTTCCAGGGGTTTACAGAAGTTTTGTCAGTCACATTGCAACAGTACCATTTGCTTGGGCCCACTGTTTGAGACTACCTCTAGTGCAGCCCTCCACACAGGATGGTTACAGCTAATAAAGGTACTTTTTCTAATCTAGCAATAGCTTTGGACCAGCTGCCTTCACTAAAAGAAAGGCCAGAAAGACTTTAATTTTCCTTCTTTGTCCCCAGCATGCAGCTACGTAATGTGTTCTGGAAACTTTGAATATTTGAAACAAGAGATAGTCATTTGTCTTTATGGGCTGCATCAAATGGTGGATTTAAAACAGTTGGGAGTGTACAGAGCGAGGGTAGGAATGAGGAAACTTGGTTTGCTTCCTTGGTAACAAAATCTACAGCACAGCAGGAGAACAGAGCATGATAATTAGGGAATTACAGCTGTTAGTCACACAAAATATGCTGCAGTTGCAGGTCAGGGACCTGAGGTTGTAGCACAGGAAGGAAAACTGTAATTTAGAGTCTTCAAGGAACTCCCTGCATGCATCAGACTTCTTGCTACTTATAGCATCTCTACACCTGTTTTCCAGGGTGGAAATCCCACAGACAAGAGCAGAGATCAGCAACAAGCCACAAAAGAAATGGAGTTTCCCTACAATAGTCAGGACAAGAACTATTTTTAATGAGAAATGGATATTCCTTTGACTCTTGCTCATTCTCCCTCCTTCTAAGCAGGACAATTAGAAGTGTGAGCTTTCGGATGAGGGACATGACAAACTTGATCCATGCAGTTATTCTGAGAGCTAGCATCTCCCTTAAGAAGCACCAGTTGTTACAAGGGATGAAGCTGGGCTTGGCTTGCAGACCTCTGTGTATTAACCCAGAGCCTTGTATTAGTTTCCTGCAAGGAAACTAAAAGGTTCCTGAAGGGAACTGAAGAATACAAAGGGAAATACAAGCTTCACACTGAATGCAACACCACTTGATTTTCCTAGCCTTCACCTTAAAAATGACAAACTCTGATCAAGTGCTCAAGAACAAGTCCAACAGATACCCACAATAACACCATTAAAGCCACTCTGCCACAAGCCTTTAGAAGGAGAGGACCAGCTGGTATAGTTTAAAACAAATCTATTAATTGTGTTTTACTGTAACCTTTGATCCAGCTAAATCCTCCATAAGAAATTCCTCATTGCCATTCCACTCAAGATGAGAATTTTTATTTGTTTATTTCACCCAGTATCCTCCACCCTTTGTTCCAAACTGGTCTTGTCTGAGATTTTGAGATAATCTTTCTCTCCAAAACTTTAGTGTGTGGAAAAGCATCTTTCTTCTCTGTCCTTAAATTAAGTTGCTTCAGAAACAAAGAGCTGACTCCTACAGGTGGGAACTGGAGCATAAGGGAACTGGAGGGAACCTAAACTTGCTGAGGAACAGAAGATACACCCACCACTCCCTGAGGCTGACCAAGAGCTGACAGCTTCTTTTTCTTCAGACCTGCACCTGTGCTGCCCAGCCACACAGCTCAGATTCAGAGGCCAATACCAGGAGAGCTGAGGCCATGAGGCTCAAGGCTCTCCATAAGGCACAACAGCTCATTCAATGATAATAGACAAGACTTTCAGCATTTGCTTGCTGTACCAGCTAGCAGCTTTACATCACATCTAAGCCAAACTCATTCTTTCCATGGAAGAGCAGCTATTAATAACGTCCTACCACCCAGTCCAGCCTGCTGACCAGTAGCTAGGTCTCCCCAGTTCTCCTTGAAGCCTGGCAGCATGCCATGCAGATCAACTAATTCAAACTATTTTGGACAGGAAGGTATTTCAGTGTCCTAGACCCTCAAGCTGTCCTAAGCTAGCCTCTGTTTCAGAGGAGTGTTACATGATTCACCCACTGCTCTCCCTTGGGTGAGGGAGGTGTCACAGCAAGAGCTCAGAGGTGAGCAAAGCCCCTGGGCTCTGGGGTAAAACCCTTCCCTTGGTCCTCTACCAGCTCTCTGGATGTCAAGGTTTCCTGACCTTGTAAGCTCTGAGGAACAGTGGGAAGCACCTAGGGTCAACCAAAGGGATACAACCCTTCTATTCTTGGTGAGCTGCTCACCCTAGAGCCTGCTCCTCAAAGTTAGGTGTCAGTCAGATGGTTTATGCACTTGGAGGCTGGGGCAGTCATGCCAGATGCTGGTGGAGCCTTCCTCCCTGCCCTGTCTCTGGTCAGCAGCAGACTGGCAAAGGCAAGTTGGCACCCAATCCCTACTCAGAAGACAGCCTGTATTCTCCACCTACTGAGACACAGCACCTCAAAGGAGAGGCATTGCTGCCATTTGGGACAGGATTTCTTTACATTCAGAAGAAATATTAGCTGAGATGCATCTCAGTCCTGTAGCCTTTTCACCAGAGCCACTTAACTGTAAGAATGTGACATTTGGTTTTAAAGCCTTCCAGAGGAAGACTGCAACTGGCATTTTAGAGCCCCATGCAGTGGCTTGCCCCAGGTGTTCCTCCACCCACTTGCTGGTACTTGTGCAGTCATTTCTCCAGGGGAGACAAGGCTTCAGGTCTTAGTGCAATGCACCCAATTCATCTCAGTAGAAGTTTCGAGTCCAATCCTGATAGTGCCAAGTGCTTGATGCCATTTTTAGAAAGCAGAATAACTAAGTATTTAAGGACAGATCCTTCCCCAAATAGACAAGAAGAGCCAATCAGCAGCTGTTTCTCTGGAAAGATTTTGCCAGCACTACAAATGCTCCATATAGAAGCAGAAAGGCACTACTTCTGAGCATAAATGCATGTTAGATGACATTACCACTAAATATACCAGGTGACTGTTAGCACAATTGGTTTGCTTCCAGTCTGGTTTCCCTCTTTGGTGTGGGCAGCAAGGGCATCTTAAATGAAAAAGCCCCAAGATGAATTTAGTTTAATGACTGAGCGTGAAAGGGGGCAGGGAAGAAGGAAGGAGAACCAATATTAAGTGTGAAAACTAATACAAAAAGCTTCTGGGATATTAATAGTGTGCTGAACTAATAAGATGCAGTCAAAGCTATGAAGTTTCTGTAACACCACAGCAGCTGCTACTGTGAAGTAAGGGACTAGAGTGGATCTGTGTATTTACAGCAGTTATCTGAAAGCCTGGGCATGTAATTCCACTCAGAATCCCCACCAACACAAATACATTAAAAGCAGACTGAAAAAGCTCCTGTAAACCCACTAAGCACAATAGCTAAAGTTTCCACAAGGAGTAATTCACAGCATTACAGTTATGCTCACAGAGATGGGCTAAGACTCTCTCTGGACTGAGCAGAGAGCTTCCAACCCTCTTGACTGCTAAAAACCCCTCTGGGACAGGAATCTGTAACATAAAAAAGTCCCATAGAAGTTAGGCTAGACAGAGACTGCTAAAAAACCTTAGACCCACATTGCTTTTTTGGGTTTTGTTTGATTGCTTGGGGGGTTTTTTGTGGGCTTGGGGTTGGGTTATTTGGTTGTTGGTTTTGTTTGGGTTTGGGTCTTTGGGAGTTTTTTTGCATGCACCTACAGACAAGGTTGGTTTGTCTATGAAGAGATGAGACCAGGCATCCACTTCCTTCAAGTGTTTGAGAACAGGCCCGGTCAAAGACAAATCCTAGGAGCCAGGATTTGGAGCTAGAGCATAGATCCCAGCACACACCAGACCAGGTGGGAGCCCCCTGCATGAGCTGGTAGATGGCAGCAATTTACAGCTCACTGACAGCTCTGTGGTGCCTTCTGTACACACTTCCACAGCCTCTCTGAAGGCTGAAGAAGGCTACAAGATTGAGAACCCCACAAAGCACAAAAAAGGCAGTGTCTGGTTAATCCTACACAAGAGCTGAGGGAACAACTCAACACCCTGTCCATACAGCACCTGCCATGCCAGGGGAACACCAGGAAAAACTGGAACCACAACAACAGCACAAATGCTGCTCTTGCCCAGAAACAGCTCTGGGTATGGAGCAGAATCCCACTATGGAATGAATGAGTAAGCAGTAACATGAATTTACTATGGATTTGAGAGTAGATGAACGTGGTCCCTACACAACAAGATGTTGAGGTCACAAACAGCATCACCACTATCCCCTTGGACTCCTCAAGGTAAGGAGCACCCCAAGAGTATCTAAAGCCCTTGCCTGGTTGACTTTTCCAGTCAGAGCTCTCTACAGGCTGAACAGCAAGCTAATGATAGATAGCAAGATATTAAGAGAGGAGTAAATGCCATTTTGTTAAGGAAACTTTAGAGAAGAGTGACAGTTTTGAAGACTCATTTTAAGCTTTCATCACTGGCAGGAAAGAGGAGAAGTCAGGTTATTTAACTGCTGTTATGACAATTATCAAATGGAAGAGAGTAGTGACTTGAAGAGAACATTGTAGTTCAACAGCAAAATTCCACTCTGCTTTTCATTAGGTGTGTCCAATTACTTCCAGTAAAAATTAGCTAGACCGTTGAAAGCAGGTTTGCAGAAAATGAGTTTAATGCTCTTATGAAGCGGAAAAAAAAAAAAGAAAACAGAGAAAGATTCGTTTCCCATGAAATAGTCACAAAAGTCTAAAGCTATGTTGGAGATCTCTTGGACACTGCAGAACCTTTCAGAATTCCTATCTGCTTCACTGGAAATATCCAGGTATCCAAGGCAGCACTTGATGTTAACTTTGTGCAACAGTTCTAGGAATGAGAATCAAGAACTTAGTAGGGTCAGCTCCAGTAAAGCTGACTTCAAAGTGAATTTTCAGGCTGCTGAGTAACTGCAGATGCAGGCAGATGATTCATAACTATTCTACCAAATCAGTCACACAAATTGTTGCTAATAGAGTCATGCAATCAATATTACAAGCCCTCTCCCCAGTCCCACTGGGCTCAGTGACCATTCATGTCGCAAACTAACAAGTCAGCACCTTCAATTAGGCCAAAGGACTAAGCAAGGAGCAGAAAACAGGCATGATACCATGCAACTCTACAATTGGTAGTGTAGGTTGCAGTTGTCTCTGCAAGTTCAGGCAATCCTGCTGAGTCATATAAAATTCTCCTAGAAAAACTCATGGGTTTCTATTGTATTGAGAGGCAGAAAGAGAACCTCATTCTGTTTGCGATACTGAGCTCCAACAAAAGCAGAGGTAGACACATCACCCTGTTTGGAATAGGGGACTTCAAAACCAGAACACCCCAAAACCTTGTTGAAAAAATGCTTCAAACATTTCCCATATGGTAAAACTGCTTTAAGGGTTGTTGCCTGTGCTCCCAATTCAACCATTAGCTGCCTGAGTACCATGAGACTTAACACTAATCCCTGGATGCAGAAGAACTGGGACCTGTTCTTTCATTATCAGAAAGGGACAGGGAGGACCTGCATGGAGGGAAAACAAGAGCCCAAAGTACTCCTATCTCTATTTCCCTTATTGCCTGCATTGCCTCCTTTCTGAGGAGAATTAACTCTGGGGAACCTTGGTCATTTGGAACAGTGCTGTGACCCCACACTTTGCCTTTTGGGAGATGGGTGGAACCAGACTGCGCTCCCAGTAGTGCAGGGTGAGCCATGCACACATGACTGAGATAGGAAGAGACACTAATGAAGTGTTCAGGGTTTTCTCAGACCATCCTGTCATTTGGCATAAGAATCACAGAGGAAACAGCTCCTCCTTACCTGAACTGGGCATTGAAAATACTCAAGCTCTGACATTCAACAAGCACACACTTGCTCAAGCTTGCTGGTCATGAATTTAAACCCTGCATATGATAAACTTCAGTTGTGGAGTCATGAACTAAAGTAAATATTGAAAGCACAAGTAAAGTAAAAGATAAAAATGTGCACAAGGAAATGGGCAGAATGACCAGACAGGAGAAACTGAGGCAAACAGGTCAGAGAAGTGATATTAGCAGAATTATTTGCAATATTGAGACTTCACATACAAACACTAAAATCAGAAATTTACCCACGCTACAGGAAGATCAGACATCACGTTTCTATTTAGTTTCATTTAATCTCACAAATGTCAATTGGAATTGGACTGGATGATCATTGTAGGTCCCTCCCAACTTACATACTCTAATTCTCTTCCACAATGGTGATCTCCAGACAAGGGAAGGGAATCTGGGCACTGTCATAAGACTGCACAACATCACAGGATGATTTTCCCCACATATAACTTTCTGGTTTTTTGAAAGTTTTGATGTCCCACCAACTAGAAGGAGACTTCCAAGCTGTCATAACAGACCTATTCTAATAGAAAGTTATTTTATTGCTTTAAGTTCTACACACTGTAGAAGTTGCATGAGCAGAATTGTTAAAGGAAAAAAAACACCAGATTTTTTTTAATTCTTAGGAATAACAGATTTGAACATTAAAATTAAAAGTTCACACAAGCAATATTGGCTAAGAGGCAAAGGTGACAGTAAGGTGAAGTTTACTATTACACTCTTTTCTGTCCTTATCTCTTGATTCCTGTAGCATCTTTCGTTTGATTGTCTAACAAAGAATCAGAGGAAACAATTAACTTGCAGCCCTAAAAAAAAATTTCCTAGTGAAGAGCAATCTGTTCTTTTGGTGCTCATTTGGTGTTTTTGCTAACTGCTCCCATGATGTGGTGAAATCCTAAACGATACCAACCAAGCTCCACCAGATTTTTGGAAGCCTTAACTCGAGAGACCTTGCAACACCCCCGTGCGGTTAAAAAAAGGATCTTGGCTCATGCCACCCACCAGTGAAACAGACACCCTTAGGCTGGGATGAAGCAGCTGTATGACACCACGCAGCAACACTTCACAGCATTTTAGGGTAGAAAGCAATTAACCTTTGGCTGAATCCCCTTAGCTCCAAGCTACAAAAGGAGTGTTTGTTCTGTTTTCTTCTCTACCCCCCACCTCCCCCAAGGCTGCACGGCTCTGGTGTTCTCATTAGCTCACTGCCCAGGCTGCTCTCTGGACCCTGAAATGGAGAACAACAGTTGTCATCAAATTAATAGGCTGTTTATCCAGATATTAATTTTGTTTTTTCTTGCTTCTGCTCCAGAGTAGGGGCACCTGATTCCAGTAAAATTAGGGTGAGGTTGTCGTGCATTGTTTCTGTTGGGACAGTAAATACACTGGAGCTGAGATCTACTTGAGGCCTCAGATGTACTTTAAAGCAAATTAAGGGAATTTGGGCAAGGTCCTCTTTACAGGTATGAAGAAAGTAACTACTTCAGCTGAGGGAAGATGTCTTTCAGCCCTCTACTGTTTCTTTCTGGGTTTGATTGAAATTTAATCCTACTTCTGTACTGACACAGAACCTTCATCCTCAAGTCCTGCCCTACAACAGAGCTTCCCAGAATCCAACTCTGACAGTGACATACATTGTGGTAATCCTTCTAAGTGTCCCTTAGATTTTTAACTCCTGAATTAGCATCCTGTATAGCACAGGCAAAAAATGAATGAATTATGAAATCTGAAGGCAGTTAGGCAAAGGAATATAATCTGTGTTTGATCCCCCAACTTCACCCTGAACACGTATTTCCAACTTCATTTGCTGCTTATCAGCTTCACTGCATTAGTCTTCCACACACCTCCATAACAAAGCATGTTCCTAAGCAGGCACAGTTTGCAACTGCACCACTTCAAGCAGTTAGAGACCACCTGACACCTCCATCTTAGTCCATGCTTCTAACATCAAGCTTTAGCAGAGATGCTCTGCTCTGAGCCATCAGAAATGGGAAGCCGGGGCTGAGGCTCTGGAGCACTGGGCAAGCACAGGCAGACCAGCAACAGCCTGTGAGCTGCAAGGGGAGGGCACAAAGCCAGCCTGACACAGGGGCAACATAGCTGGAGCTCTGCTAGCTCAGGAATGGTCTTTCCAGCAAGCTCCAGGCACGGCCAAGACCTGCCTGGTCACAGGAGCTGCAAGTGCACATCCCCTCTAAGTGGGCAGGAGGAGCAAGGCCACTGCAGATCCTCAGCCACAGGCCAAAATCTGTTTTCCTACCATTTGTTTCCTTCACCTGCATGACATGAAACCTTTCACCAGCCCTTCCCAAACAAATGTTCTCAGCTAAGGTGCTGTGAGAGTAGATCTGACTATAACTTGACACCTTCCCACTCCTATCCTGGGTCTGGTGTCATATTCAAACATGAGTGTTACATTCATCTTTTCCAGTGCCTGAGGTCAACATTTTGCCTTGGTTATCTACAGAAATGGCTCTGTAAATGCTCCTTCTGCAGGCAAACAAGAAGTCAGAAAACAAAATGAGTTGAAGCAATGCTTTTCCTAAGGCCAGCCTGACTAGAGTGATGCAGGCAGGCAAGGGGAGCCTGCATTAGCAGATACCCTGCTAGTGGGCTAAAGGGGAAGGAATCCATAAAACCTCCAGGCATTCCAGCAGCCTGGGTACCCAGGATCACTTTCACAGTTTAGGAAACAGATTCATCTCAACCCCCACAAACTGACCTTGGCAGAACACTGAAAGTTTGCACATAACAGCCATGTTTGTGCCATGAGTAATCCAGTTCTCTAAGCTAATGCTCCATTTTGCTGGTGGAACAAAATATCTTGTTATCATGTGAACTACATCACACTAAAATGATATTTATGAGAATCTCCTAAGTCCACTTAACGAGATCCTTCTACCCATGGATTTTCATCATTTTATGCATCTTCATGTCTTTCCCACATAATTCTTGTTTTAGACATTATCAAATTTTTCCAATACACCAGAAGCAAAGCACACATGCTCAGGCTGAAACAACAACCTATGCTGGACATTAAATGGGGGAGTCTCTTCTTCAGAAATAACCCAACATGAATCTTCTGATTAACCACAGCTCAGTGAAATAAGAGACATATACATATGTCAACAACATATATGGTATTGTAGGAATATCTTCCTTTTGCTTTTCCATTTGTTGAGTTTATTGCACACATTCAGAGCTAATCCCATCCATTAGCAGTCCAGGTTAGAAATCCACTAACACCTGAACATGAACATGACAGGACACTATTGCCTGCTGCTGGCCAGCAAGGGAAGGAACAGCACACTGGGACAGCCAGCAGTGGGAAGTGTTGCTTCCACACTTGCTCTCTTAACCAGTCAGCTGGGTTAAAACATGAGAATACTGCATTTAGGGGTTTCTAGCTAAATTGCATTTCTGTTTTTCACTGACTTTGTGTTCCAATGTAACTACAGTAGTTAAGTTAGTAGTTACAGCAACTCTTCAAAAGAAAGAGGCTGAGCTTACAGAAACTTAAGCAAGCAGAGAGAAAACTCAGGAGCCTCATCCCATAAATGCTCAAAGATGGCACATCAATGCTCTGCACTTCCATCTCTTGAATAAAAAGCAACTTCAAAAAGTAAAGCCAATTACATGAAAATTAGGTCAGGTACCTTACCTGTATTAGTCACCTTGTGAGCAGTTCAGAAGCCCTCTGAGATATAGCAGGTTCTGGAAATAAGAACTAATGAACTTGGCCAAAGAAGCTGTAAGTTGAGGGGCGGGAGAAGAGTGAAATATTTCAAAGCTAATGAGGAGTTTGGGCCCAGTGGAAGAGAGATGCCTGCTTTTCTAATGAGTCAAGGTGCCCATTTCTAGTGCAGCTGGACCAGGTAACATGAACTGTCACAATTCACTTACATTTAAAAGTCTGAAGAGAGAGCCTCTAGAGCCAGTGAGAAGCTGGCCTTGCCACAGCTAGATGCTGAAGGAAGCAAAAGCATGGAGGACAGATTTAAGTTGCAGCATGTCTTTGAAGTTCTTGGGTCATTTGGCATTAGAGGGATCTGCAGGCAAAAGAAGAAATAGTGCTTTAAGAAGTGTGTAACAGCCAAGTTCATATAGCTCCTGGCTTTGCAATTTCTCACAGAATTATGCACATTCAGATGCATTAAAGGTAGGTGTATAAACAGACCATACCTTTGGCTGCATTAATACCATGCTGGTTTGTACTGGTAATATTTGTGGGCAACCCTTTTCTCCTGCCTCTTTCATGCAGACACTCCAATATAATGAACTATTTTGAGCAGCTCATGAGTAGATGTTTCCAACAGTATCTGAGGCTTTGCCTTCCAAAACATCATTCACTGTGCCATGAATTCAGAAGGGCAGGACAACCTTCCATAGGCTGAGTGCTCTCCCTCACGAGGAACTTGGGATCCATGGGCACAAAGACAGGAGCTGATGTGGTGATGAGAAAGTTAAAGGGCACTGACTTTTCCTAACATCAGGAACATTGCAGGTAAGGACAGGGTCAGCAGTCCTCAGGCAGCGACCCAAAGCCATGGCTCAGTTTCTGTGTGCCCAGTGCAGACAGGGGCAGGCTGTGCCCAGAGGGCTGAGCAGCTGCACACAGCACTCTGAGCTTCTGCAGCTTTTCAGCTGACATCATGCAACTGCAGCTCTTCAGTATGGAAACAGGATGACTCCCGATGGTTACTCATGTCCAAGTCACTGCAAGGAAAAGAAAACACATGCTCTATTCTAGTTGTCCCTGTGCAAATAGTGAGTGTGGGTATGGATACAGCACTGAAAACCTGGGGCTGAAGAACAGGCCATCCACAGACAGGGCTGTAGTGGGAATTTACTCCTCTGGAGCAGAAAGGAAAGGCACAGCTCAGAGGTATCCCAAAACAGTGCAGCAGGCACTCTGCACTACCTCTGCTCCCTCCACACACACAGCACAGCACACAGGCTTCCCCAGCCCTTTCCCTCCCAGATACAAACCAGCTTTTTGCTGTGCCAAAGAGAAAGAGGGAAGCAAACTAAGAAGAAATGCACTCAGCCCAGTGTTATCTGGCAATGCTGAGTGAGAGAAGGAGTAAGAGGCATCCAGTGAAATCCCACTGTGCAATAACTGACTGACAAGCCCCTGGAAGCTCTATAAAGTCTCCTTTCATTCTTGCCTGCCCTCGGATGGGCAGGTGCAGGCAGTAAGGCAGGAGTGTAGAAAGAAACTCTTAGCCCTCCAGACAGTATAGTCTCCAAAGCTGATATTATGGTCAAACAGCACAAGGCATAAGCCAGCCCTTCCCTGTCTGTCATCGTTCCTTCCTTATTGTCCTGGGCTTTGCTTTGTTCCCTGGGAGCAGGCATGCTCCAGTTCTCAGGCACATGCCAGCAAAGGCGCTGGCGTGCTGCCCACCCTAAGTACCGTGTAGGCAGGATGGCGCCTCCGATATTTAAAACAATATTTAATGTTTTACATCACTGCAGGCCTCCAGATTATTTTCTAAATCCATGAAGCAACAGTGGATCAGCATGTGGTGTGTTAATGCTGCACAAGGAAATAATGCATGAGGGGAAGAGATTAGGAGGGAGCACTTGAAATTGCAGTTGGCATTAGCTATAGCGTAACACATAGCATGGGGTGACGTGTTCATCCCAGGCTCCACAGTGCATTTAACAGTGTGCTCCAAGAAAGAAACATACATAAGAAAAGCCTGCCCTAGAAGCAGTTTTACTTTTCTAGTTCTACCCACCCAAACCTTTGAGGAAAAGCTTCTTCAGGAACTGCTAAGGAATCATTGTTTTCAGAACAAAGGACACAGGTCCAAACTGAAAACCTCAAATACAAGGCTGCTTCTCATGTACAAGAAAGAAATCAACATAACGGGCAGGGAATGACATCCTCTGGTTGATGACGTGCCACAGACTTCAGGATTATCCTTACAAAGCATCAGTGGATCATTCTTTCTGCTACTATTGTTAGAAGTCACCTTAAGAACCTGAGGAAACACTGTAGCCTTGAAGATTAAGATAGTGGTATAAAATGTAAGAGTTCAAAAATGGCATTATAAAGAAAACATGTTACCATTTTTAATCAGGAAGAAGTTGGCTCAAACCAAATGGAGATATTTTGACTCTCTGCCCAGCTCTATTTTCTTGTTCAGTGATCAACTTTGTTATGAAATTAATTTTGCAGGATTAGGGGTAAGTCCTTTTCCATTCCCTTATATTTGTCACTCATGAAGCGACAGCAAGGATCATAACTTCATTTCCAACACAGAAGCCTGACAATATAAGAAGAACTTGTCCAAGATGAATGGTGAGGTTCACTGACCTCAAAGTCAGGTGATACAAGGCTCAAACAAATACTGCAGTCCAAAAAGCCACCATTTGCATACCAGCTACTTAATAGGCACTGAGAGCTAGACTATCCCACAAAGATGGGGAGCTGACAAAAACAGGGGTTAGCCTCTTTGGCACATGAGCAACTACCTCCAAAATCCAAATGCCTTGGTTCCATTCAGACCCTAATACAAGTACAAGTTGTTCTTGCCATGGTGACTACCCCTTTTCCACAGAGTCCCTTCAAGAAGACACTGAGGATTTAGCAATGGCTATCGGGTTGCAGTCACTGACCAGAAGTGACTGAGCACACCATGAACATGAGATCCAGCAGGGAGAAACATCCAGTCCTTCCCTGGAAAGCAGCAGAGCAGCTTATCTCTGCACCAAAAATCTTGGCTTCAAAGAAAGCCTAAGTGAAAGAAAGTTTAAGAACATTTAATTGCTTATCTGCGCTTATCCTAAACTCAAGTCATGTTGGGCCAGGTTTGTCTCAGAGAGTCTTCCCAGCTTATTTGGGGGTGTCCATTCTACCCAATCCCATTATTCCTTTCCAGTGTAAGAAAACAAGTTACACATGGATGGGAATTCATGTACTGGTCACTAGGGTCATTCTTATCAGGTTTTCCACTTAATATCCTTCATTCGATGCTCAGACTATTTTTGGATGCAGAAACTTGGATTCAGACCCTCTTTCTGCCCTACCAGGCTCACAGGAGATCATCAACAGCTTTGTGACATGAATGCTAACCCTGCTGGATATATGTAAAGAGGTAGGGATGCCCACACTCCCTCCCTCCTGGAGCTCCACATGACTTCTGAATATTACCTTGTTAATTAAAAAGCCAAAAATCCCAAGAGAAACAAAAAAAAATGAACAAACAAATGAACAAGACCCCAGATTTCTTGCTGTTACTTAGGAAAAAAAAAAGAAATTAAAAATACCTGGAATTGAAACAGTGTATTGGTCTTGGAACACATTCATGCTTTCTTCATTCTCTAAAGACTTCTCTGGTCCCAAATGATTTTTCCTTGCCTGTACAGCCATCAACCTGAAGAAAAATAACCAATTAGTTGCACACCTTTGGTTTTCAGCAGAAATCTGCTCAAGGAAATCATGCCCATGTTCACTTCCCACCACTTTTCCTTTTGGAAGAGGACTGAGTACTGCAGTCGCCTTCTCTGCCTAGTCACAGTAGTGTGGCAAAACACATTTCTGAGTTACCTGTGTCCTCCTAAGTGTCATTACCTCACATGCAGTGCAACTGATTTTCTTTTTGCACTGAACTTTCTATTTTACTTAATGGCATTTTCCTGTTATTTCTCTTTGGGACTCCCAACATTTGCTGGCTACAAAAATGCATCTAAAATCTGTGCTCCAGAGACAAACACCTCCCCTATGACTCCAAGATTATTTCCTCTAAAATTTGATAGGGAGTTGTGGACTACTTTGTAGTATGATCCATTTCAACTGTTCTAGCAAGGTGGGTAATCCTATACTGTCCCAGTTTTATAAAAATCCAGGCAATTTGAATTAATAGCATAAAAGTATAGCACTTGCCATAAACACGGAACAGTTGCTTTATTGCACTTGTCAAATGCATTCCTCTCTTTGGTCACAGTTATGGTCGAAGAATTTAACAAAAAATTAACAAGCCCTTCACAATAAAAAGGAACTCAAAAAAAGTCAAAGCTGGAGAAAGCATCACATACCCTACATATTTGAACTCTTATGGTTTTTCCAGCCTGGTTCTCACTCTTAGTTCCACAAGTTTCTTGTAAGCACATTCCCTTGTTCAATACAAATTCAAGTGGAAAGGACAGCAGAGAGGTGTCAGCTCTGGGAAAAGTGAGCGGATGCTGCACACAGGATAAAGATCTGCCCTATTTCTGAAACAGGAACAGAAGCAGACAGCATTGCCCAGGTCATTAACCTAGATGGCTCATCCTGTGCACAGCCATCTGCCCACAGCTTATCCCATATCCCAGGTATCCAAGGGGAGCCCACAAGCTGCTGTGCCCACACACAGCACGTCCAGAGCAGACAAATCCTGCAGCACTGCTGGCCCCACACCCTCACCCTGCTGCCAAGCCTCACCACCAGTGAAACACTTTAAAAATGCCTAAAAACTTCTATTTTATAGCAGCAGCCAAAGAACAACAGTTAACGGAAAGAAATCTCTAGCACAATATTTAGAAATGAAACCCATTTATTGTTAAAGGGCTACAAGTGAGCTGAGAAATCCACGTGTCTGCTACAGCAGAACAGCTTGACAGACCCACTATAAAACAAACAATTTACCATTTTGATGTGGCATGGTGGCAGTAGGAAGCATAATTTTATCTGCTTTTTCTGCAGAGACCTCTGACCCTGTGCATCATAATTTGAGAAGCAGCTGTGTACTTAGAGCCCCAGCACCCTGCCCGTTCCTGTCTGCCGGGCACGGCGAGTGTCACCCCCGTGTCACCGCCGGTGATTAGCACAGCCACCGAGGAGGCTGCCACGGGGAAGACCTGGTGGCCCCTGTCTGAGACAGGTGCACAGCCCTGTCACATCCCACACATGTGTGCTTTGGCCTTGTTACCACTGCTGTCATCAAAGCAGACTATCGTCGGCAAGTGCAACATCACACGAGAGACTCCCAGCAGTTGGAATTCAACATCTTTGTGGTGCCCCTCAAAGGCTGATTTTCTTCCAGAAGTATAGTAGGAACAGTTTAAAGATCAAAAACTGATCAGAAGGTCCTGAAGGAATCTTTGTTTTTTCCTCAAACAGAAAAAATAAAGTATCCTCATAAGAAAATCTATTTGAGGTCAGCAATAGGGTTTCTTTTCAAGTCTGTCACAGGCTAGTAAAAAACTATTCTTTGTATGGAAAGTATAAGTCATAATATAGCATCATTGCATGAAGGTTTTGTTGAAAATGAAAAATTCAAGAACAAAAGTGTCCAATATTCACCAGGCATGGGTGTATTTCAGTAATCCTGCAGGCCCAGGGGTCCACATGAAGTCCTGAACACTGCAGTTACTTGAGAAAGGGAATCTCCATCACATTAGCATTTTGGCCCCAATCCAAGAAAGCACTTAAGCATGTGCTTAACTTTAAGCACATGAGTGCTCCCACCCACATAAAAGGACCACTTATTCACTGAAAATTAAGCATCTGCAGAAATACTTTCCTGTATCAGCTTCTTTGCTGAGTATCTTACAGGATTATACCCTATCAAGTGACTGCCTGGAAAAAGAAAAAAACCACCACCACCTAAACAGAAGTCTACTTGAGGCAGGATTGCCAGGGGCTGCCTAAGCACATGTGGCACTCAGCTTTGGAGCCCCATGTCCTCCCCAGCTCTCACAACAGCTGCACAGCAGCGAGGAGCCTCTCTGGAGGCCAGCACATGTTTAGAGCTTCAGCCTCAGCCTTTGCCTTCTGGTTCTAAAAAAAGTCATGTAAAAGCTATCGCTCCTGAGCATAAGCTTGCCTGCTTCTCTGAAGGCTGGGATGTAAAAGCACAGACCAGCCACAAGGCACTACATAAGGTGAGTGCTGCTGCCAGTTAAGACCAAGGAGGTGTTAGGGTGAAAAAGCAATCTACTACAGGCTGGTTGCTTTGCATCAATCCCTAAAGACCTTAAATTATATTTAGGAGGTGGTGAGGGGGTAAGGGCAGCTCAGGAATTAATGTATGTTGGTAGAGGGTAAAGTAGTAAAAACCAATTCTAAGCAGGCAGTGGAAAAAAATTGTGTGATGTCTCCCACATGCATTTTTGGAAGGTCATCACCATCATAAATGCTAACTATGGTTCAGGCTCCTACAGCAGATTAATACTCATCAATCATCCTCATCAGTTAGAAATTACTCACAGGGATAGATTAGATACTCCATAAGAAAAGTCCATGCCCAAACACCCTGAAGCCCTTCCAGGATGTGAGCACTCACACCTCCCTCTTGCATGCTGGATCTCCCTCCTTGGGAGAGCAACATGGGTGCTGGAAGCCCGACCCTTTCAGTAGGAGCAAACTGCAGGCTCAGTTTTGTGTTTCAAAAAAACCTCTTGCCTTAATGCTACAAATTAACCTTAAGGTTATCATAACTATTAAAGAGTGTGGAATTGAACCCAACCTGAAGTCAGAGCATAAGCAGCACTCATCCCAATTTAAGGAAAAGCAAATGTTCCTGATTCTGCACCAAGCTGTGCTACAGGCTGCCCCTGAGCAGAGAATTTGAGTCATTTGTACAATGTGGCCACCCACCAGGCAGGTTTCCTACCTGCTGCTGCACACCAAGGCACACCCTGGTGCAGGATCCAGCACAGGCAGCTGTCAGCCCCGTGATTTGTGACCCATCTGACAGGGGCGGCCGCAGACGCTCTTTACAGCCTGGTGTCACTTCTGGCTGTGTGTGTTCCAGCTGCTGGGGTGGAGAGCACTCTCCTTACCAATTCACATCAAAGGCTGTACCAACACAAACACATGAGGTTTACAAGTCACTCAGCTGTGTGCTATAACAAAGGTGTGCCTGGGATGCTCCTTAACATTTCTCTTAGCGTGCCCAAAATTGGCATCAGCTTGTGTGAGGATTGAGACCTGGGAGACAGGAACTACCGGCCACAATGTTGGTGGGTGACTTTAAACAAGGCTTAGGAAGTGGTTTTCAATGCACACACAGACTGAGCCATTGTTCTTACTCAGCTTTCTACAGCAAACCAAATGCAACTGAGGTTGTTTTGCTACCTAATCAGATACACAGACTACTGGGTATCTGATGCATGAGGTGTGGGATGAAGAGCAGGCTGAAGGGAATACCACAAAAGCCAAAGGGTCGTGCATCACTATTTTCCTGTGGCTCCTAGCTTCCAAGTTCCCCAGGGAATATGACAATCATTTCCACATCTGACTATTTCATTTTGAAAGAAATGTAAACTAGACTTAACTATTTTCTTTCCATATGTGTCTGGTAGATATATTTATCATCAAGAGATTCTTCTCCTCCTCTTCCCCCCACTTAACAGCTCTTGACTTTGTGTGGCCCCTCCATACCAGCATATTGTTTGTGCTTTTTGCAAGACCCTTCTTTAAAGTATGACATGTTTATGTAAGAGGCATTGATGGCTAACACAGGCTTCAGCTCAGTAGGGCATTTGGAATGGTGTCAGCGAGGAATGCTCTTCCCTGATTTATGAGCATGTTATAGTTATTCAGGTGGAGTGGCAGGACCTGGCAGTGAGCACCAGCATATAGATCAAATGTGTTTTAAGTTCATAGATCAGGCTGAGGTGCTGCCAATCGCCACAGGGTTGTGGCAGGGGAAACTAAGCCCTCAGTTTTTAAAAAGAAAGCAGTCTCTAAAGACAAGGAGCTGCCCTCAACCTTCAGCCTTACTAACCAAAATCTTAGACTGTTCTTATGAACCCTGTTCTGCAATTTCATGATGGCATACATGCAGATTCAGAGACAGATGCTTATGATAGCCTACAACACTGACTTTCTACACCATTCTTTTTGCAAGACAAGTCTCATTCACTTGGCTGTTTCCAGATACTTAAGCACTTGAACAAAGTTCTTCAACTTTCTCCCTTTTAATCTCAGGTTGAAGAGATATTCTTTTGAGGCGCATGACTGAAGTGCTGATATTTATAAGTCCATTCAACTCTACACTGTGCCCCCTAAGAAAAACTAGCTTTGGAGCATCACATGGTTCCCCAGCAGCCAAACCTCATCCCCAGTGTTTGCCAGCATCCTTTCTACTCCAGGTGTATATTTAACATCTTCAGCTCCCAATGAAATCAGTTCCCCTCATTTCCTTCACAGTTTGAATAGCTTTACAGTTTGCTCACATCTGCAGTTTGCACCTTTAATTAACACATTCAATTTCATGTTTCCCTTATGCTTTTACACCTTCCTCTGGTATTATCCATTTGGCAACACAACTCCATAAATCTGTTCATATAGAAAAGCCTATGATGAATTAATGTATCTCCCATGAAGTAACAGAAGTGCAAGTCCTTCCATTTCATAAGGAGGAGGGGATGAAAGGCAGAAAAACAAGTGCTCTTGAGCATTTTTCAAATACTAAAGAAATTTGGCAGGCTGAGAGAGTTGGGGCTGTTCAGCCTGGAGAAGAGAAGGTTCGGAGGAGACCTTATAGCATCTTCCAGTACCTAAAGGGGGCTTACAAGACCTGGGAAGGGACTTTTCATAAGGGCACGGGAAGAATGGTATTAAAATAAAAGAATATAGCTTTAGATTAGATAATAAGAAATGCTTTACTGTGAGAATGATGAGACACTGGTACAGGTTGCCCAGAGAAGCGTGGATGGCCCATCCATGGAAGTGTTCAAGGCCAGGTTGGAGATGGGGCTCCGAGCAACCTTGGTCTAGTGGAAGGTGTCCCCCCCCTGCTCACAGCAGAGGGGATGGAATGAGATGATCTTTAATGTCCCTCCAACCCAGGTCATTCTGTGATTCTAAAACTCTTGCTGTTGCTTGAGTGAAGCCAGGTAGGATACTACTTCTTTCTAGGAGAAAGGTATTTACTTTACCCATAAAAGTCCAGTTAATAATTATGTGAACCTTTTGCTGCTGCTCTCACAATGCCAGTGAAGGTAACGTGGCACACATGATTTCAGGTTAGGGAGTTACTTTTATCAACAGTGAGCATACTAGTGATATAATACATCACAAGGAAATCTTTCATTGTTTCTGTTGTCTTGACCAGTTCAAAAGTCCTGTTCTCTTTCCATGGAGGAAGAAAACACACACATATTAGGGTCAATAAACAGCCTCAGAATTCAGCTCAAACCCCCCAAAACACAGCCAGAAATAGCTCAATGTATGGTCCTGCACATAGCAGTCATACACACCAATAACCAGCCCATGGCACATTCAACCATTCCACACAGGTTTCCAGACAAGCACTTCATGTTTACACAAATACAGGAAGAATAATTTCCAGACCGGCACCACTCTGGCAACTATATGGAAATGCCAACATAGTCAAAACCTTAAAGAGGTGAAGTATTTTAAATAGACTCATAATGCAACACCCAGAAGAAGACCCAAATTTTGGTGCATTGGAACATACCTGTTTTTCTGCAAGATCTTCATCTGCTAGAGATCAGGTTTTGAAAATTATTTTTAACTTCCTTTTCACCAGCTACAAATCCAAAACAATAAATCAAGCTTCCAGAGTCAGTTACATTGTAGGCATAATAAGAGGCACCAGTTACCATATTTCCTAATATGCAAAGAAACGCAAACCCACCAAAGAAACCCCACCCAAGCCAAACTGCCACTTTATCCTTCAGAAATGACCTTGTATTGATTGTTTATTACTTTAATATAAAAGCACCTTTCAGAGGCTCATTCCTGCTCTGTTAATTATTAATTATAGACTCCGTTAACTGTAAATTATAGACAAATTCTCCTCTTTCTTCAACCCCAGAAGAAAAATTTCAAGAGACAAAGCCTAGACATACATTAGATTGTAGGGGCTATCCCAGACTGATTGGAGTGAGTAGAAGCTTATTTAAGCTTCATCCTGGATTGTTTGATTTGCTCCAGTTTGAAATGCAAATGAAAAGTCAAGCTTGAGTCCCAGCCATTCAAAATTCTTCTAAATATTATCTACCGACAAAGTGAAAGAATAATCAAAGATTAGAAGTTAACGAGTAGGAGTATATTTTCTTGAAAAAATACAGAATTCCAACGTTACTTTCAATTTGAAGCTCTTCAAAATAGTCAGTGTGTTTGGTTACACGTTCTTTTTTCCTTGCAAATTTTTTGTAGAAAAAGAAGTCTGATCTACTGGAAAGAGGAACATGAACCATTTTAGGTGGCTAAAGAAAAGAAAAAAGAAAAAATATTAAAGAAAATCCTTAAAACCAGACAAACAATTTACCTGCAGTAACGATGATGCAATGCCATGCAGAGGAGAAAAACTGCTCCCCTTGACTTGCTGCTCCTGCTGCTCACACTTTGCACTGAGGGAAACTGATTGCAAACTATTTGTATGAACAACTCTATTTGTAAAAGTGACCAGAGAAAATAAAGTCTGTACAAATCATTGTGTTTGAATATTAGGCTGCATAATTGGGGACTACATGTACAATATTGCATGGATGTTTCCATTTATTTCTAATAATTAATGGGTGTGCAAAATTAATGGGGTTTTAAATTAAATTATGTGCCCAAACCTGAGGTTCATGGGATAAAACTCACATTTTCCCTTTTAGAAGACATAAGCAGTGATATACAAGTTTTTAATTAGCATGAAAGGGAGTACAACAGTCTGTGTGGTACATCAGATAGCAGTCATCATCAAAATGTCCTTTGGCCTTCAGGCATTTCTTGGCTAAACCCTCACAGTGCATTATTCAGATTACACCGCACCAGCATTTAAAGAGATCTAGAAGCTGAACAATTTGGAGAGGCCTGGTGAGCCAGTTACTCAGGACTCACAGCCCATCTCCAGGTGTTCTGCTCCCATTCACCAGGGGGTGGATTGTGTAGTACACAACCAGGCCACGTAAGACTGGCTGGCAATCCCATTTTGGGTCCAGGCTGTGGGAAAGAAAATCAAAGTTTCCTTTTTTGATCTACTGAAATGCTTTTAGCTCATTTCAGGTTTGTCATAACAACAATACACTTATGGAATAATCTAATGCAGGCTTAAACCTCTGTTCAGTATAGACTGCTAAAAACGCCTGTCTCAATTTGATATGCTACACTGACATACTGCACTTTTCTGTATCTGTTTCATTCCCTTATGGTGGATGAAATTCAAAGGTATTACACAAAGTAATAGCCAGCCCCAAGTGAGGCAGCTAAACCCACAAATCTAGGTGTACAATGAATATGATGTAGTCAAAGCTAATTAATTGTTCCATATCCATCATCATTCTGCCATTACAAAGTTCCTTTCCCTTCCTCTCAAGGGCTTTTTCTCCTTCAGTCTATAGCATTTCTGACTCTTTTCCCCTGATGTACAAAGCTCTGAGTTCTCTTACATGAACCTAGGCTTCTTCCCCAGGCTTACTGGCATCATTTCCATGCATGTTTATCTGAATCTATTGCTGGTTTCTTCCAAAGGATGTGTGTCTTGAGTTTAGTCCTGGAGATCTGAGTTGAACAGAAGCCCTCAGTACCTCCTGGATGTGGCTCCATAGGTGTCTGCTGCTCCTGCTTCACTTTCCAAGCCCTGTTCTGAGCAAGACACTGCAAGTGCCTTCTCTCAGTGTCTCCTCTCCTCCTGTTTCAGTGGAGGGAGCAGATTTGAGCCTTCCTCAGGGCCCTCTCCTTCCTGAGCAGAGGCCCAGGCACACCCGCAGAGGCACCACACCAATGGCAGCTGGCACTGTCTGTCTCCCAGCAGCAGCAGGGCATTAATAACCATTAACAAAATGCTATACAGTTCCAACATGATGTCAGTGGTATTAACCTCTGTCATTCCTGTATCAGCACTCGTGAATGACTGGTTTTCCATTTTTGTTTTAAAACTTACCTCTGAAAAACTCCATAGCAGTAAAACCAACAGTGACTACTTGGAATAGCTGTTATTTTCCAGTTTTGAAAATGAACTCTCAGTTATCAATACTGACTATGTTGAACAACAGCTAAATTTCTCATTCATATTTTTTTACCACGTTTTACAAAAAATAAACCAAAGCAAAGCCTTCACACCCTGCAGACTTGCGAGCATTTTTGAGAGCTACTAAGGATTTGCCGCCTATTAGAGAAAATAGGTGGGAGAGATTTGGGAGTTTTCTGGATCTGGAATGGATCATTTATGAGCAGATTAATCAGAACTGCTGTATAGTAGACAGCAAGTCTACTATTTCTTTCAGGAGTATGAAATATGAGTATCTTTTCTCAGTTCAAACTAGTAACCAGAGCAGAAACAATTCCTTTTAAATGGTATGTTCATAAAGCCTCTACAACCTTACAGTATCTAGGCACACATTGTTTCTCAGCTCAAAACCAAATAAATGCCAGCACTATAAACAGATGAGATAAAGTCTGTAGGAAGAGAGAGTTGGTATCATTTATTGCAGTAATAAAGACAACTGGAATAAGGTACAGTTTTGCATGTATTCAACCACATTTGTATTTTTAGATCACCAATAAGAACACCCCTGTTGAATTCCCCTGTGATGATTCAGCATCAATATGCCTTAAGATGATTTGAAAGATTGATAGATTTTCAAAACAGTCCTTTTCTTTTTACAGATTAAGAGGACATATTTCCATTGCTCATAAACTTTGCTATTTACTGGCAGACTCCAAGATGTGAGACTGCCTAATCCAACCTCAGTTTAAGGGCAGTTACATCCCCTCTTATCTCCCCCAATGCTTTAAAATATCCATTTTATCACACTGAAATCTTTAGTCCTAGAAAATAGATCCCAGATTAATGTTTGCATGACAAACTACTCTTGCCCATCTCCATGTCTATGCCCATGCCTAAAAGCTATTAATAGGTACAGGGAGTGGATGTGCAAGATCAGACTGGAATGCTTTGTACTCCCATGGACTGTATCAGTCACACAATGCAGTTGTTTCTCCAACTTGGGTTCAATGTGTGGGTTTTGATGTTTTTTTCTGTTAGTTTTGGGCTTGTTGGGCTGTGGTGTTTGGGTTTTTATTTGGTGTTGTTTCTTAAAAAAAAAAAGAAAAAAATGTCTTTACCTCTCAAAAAACCCCAAGAAGTTCATGTGATGTGATGTAGAGCTTCAATTGAAAATTAAAAATGTTGTGGAAGATTTGCCACTTTTGGTGCCTGTGGGTAGAGCAGCTGGTCCCAGTGGAATAAAGGCAAGGATAAGCCCATCTTCTTCATGAATGACTTAGCAACAAGGGATACTGCTACCAAAAGCAAAGTCTGCTCCATGGCACCTCCTAACAAACCACCAGGAGGAACATTTCAGGGTGAGGGAGCTGAGAGCACAGCGCAGGCACTGCAGTCATGTGGCAGCAGCTGACAGGAGGGAAGGGATGCAGTGTTTGCAGTCCTCCAGCCCTGCTGCAGACCTCCTGAAGAAGTGCATGCTTCAGGTTAAGTCAGGTCTTAGAGACACCCTCCAGCAGGCAGTGACACAGCCAGCAGCACCTCGGGGAGAGGCAAGTCCGCATCCTGTGAAAATGGCAGAAGAATGATTAATTTAATCCCATGCTCTTCCTTAGAAAAGATAGTAAGAGATGATGAGGAGCAAAATTTGTAACAATGTACCAGTTTCTTCTTCCTTCTTTGGCAGAGGAAAGGAGGAGCAGATTCCACCACATGCCAACCCCTCCCCTGATCACAGATTTAGCAGAAGGGGGGAGAAGGGGTTTTCTGCAGAGCTTATGCCTTTGAGGCAGCAGCAGGGCAAGAGTTCAGTTTTACGACTCTTGGCCCCAACACAATTTACCATTTACAAACTAATCCTCCTCTGCTGGAGAGCACAAGGCCTGCTAAAGCTCTCATGTCCACTTCTCTGATTCTCCATTGTCCACAGTGACAGGGAGAAGGCGAAGACCTAATCGGTGTGTAATTCAATCGCTGTCCAGGCTGTGTCACAGCACAATGCTCTGCTTGTAGTGCCACGGGCTGAGGCAGCCAGCTACTGTTATGCCCCACAGCAGGTGTGAAGAATGTCACTGGCTCTGACTGTGTGCTGCCCCTCTCTCCAGGTCCATTGCTGACACCCTGTTCACTCACCACTTAAAGGCTGTTTTTCCTACTGGCAGCAAGATCATTGTCGGCTCTCTGGTGAAAGGGCACTCTCAGTATTTTTGACCCTGAACTGGGAATTCCTGCACAGCATAACATATAAAGTAAACCTCTTTGCTCTCCAGATCTCCTAAATGTGGAGGCCTGCTAACAAGCTCTTTACTTCCTCAGTCTTAATCCAGCAGTTAGTAAATTATGTTCTACCACACCCAAACTATATCACTCAGTTGTTCCTCACCAGACAGGACACTGGGCATTGCCACACATCCTTTAGGATTGTTTAAATCCTTGGTACCAAATGACATTTTAATCAGCAAAAGACATGCTTCAAAAAATTCCTATCTACACGTAGGTTGTTAAAAACCTCTGGAAAACCAAATTAAATGTGCTGCCACACTTAAATACAGGGCCACTCTGAAAATGGCATTTGGTTTGGTTTTTAGCAAGAATTCACTACTCCACCAAGATTTGAAAAGCTGCACTTTCATTCATCTTGAGCTCAAGGAAGCTGAGGAAGAGAAGTGCAGAGGAAGGAGGCAGGGCAGCAGC
The DNA here is from genome assembly GCF_012460135.2 of Molothrus ater. Taxonomy (NCBI): domain Eukaryota; kingdom Metazoa; phylum Chordata; class Aves; order Passeriformes; family Icteridae; genus Molothrus; species Molothrus ater. Next base: position 14,086,081 of record NC_050483.2, read on the forward strand.
TGACAGGTGATCAGTGGGTGTGGCTATCAGCCAGCCATGCTATCAGACAGGTAAGGAGACAGGCCAGAACTATTGCTGGTACATCCACAGGAGCGTCAGAGGACATCTCCCCTGGCACAGAGCTACACCGCACACTGGTAACAGTGTGTGCTGTTTCTTTCCCCATAGTAACAGTGACTTGTCCAAAGGATGTAAGAATAGAATGAAAACAGAAACAACCTACTCCTAACACATCTCTCTCCTTAACAGCATTGAGAATTTCATTCATGTAGAGTTTCTGGTACTATTTTTCCAATTCCTTAATTTTCATGTAGAAGCAAACCAAATAGCAGAAATACCTGATGGAAGAGCTACACTGGGACAGAAATTGTACAGGCCTGTACAGCTGCAGATTTTCATCCAAAAGAATAAACAACTGAAGTCAGCTGCATAACCTGACCAATCCAAGAAACAAATAAACCAAAATGGAAACAATTTCCCTGCCACAACATAGGCAACTTTAAGTCAATATATTTGGCTATCTAGACTATATCTGTGCAACTGTACCCATGAATTATGGCCACCAATCTTACCTAATCCTGTAAAGGGATGAAATACTTTGTCACACTTGCAAATTCTGTGAAGGCAGTGAGCAGATGAAGAAAGATGATCCAGCTTCTTACCACTTGCTACAGAAAAGTTCATAATATTTATTATTCAAAATATGAATTGGACATCTGTATTTACAATGTTTAACAAGTCTTGCTTAGTGTGGAAGCCAAGCTGCTCATTTCACCCATACTCATCTACTGTCATCATCGACGGCTGATTTCCAAACATGGCCAGACACCAGTTTTCATGGCAGGGGTCATGAGACATTCTTGCATCCTGAATCAGGATTCAGCAATGCCATGTGCCAAGCCTTAGAAGCATGCAAAGCATTTACAACCAAGCACCTGCGGAAATCCCATTTCCTGACAAAGAGAGGCCTCTGATATTCATGTTTTCTCCTACTCTTAGGCTATGCTGTAATGAAATCTGGCCTGAATAATCCTTTTACAGCTGTACAAGGAAGTATCCTTGCTTAGCATTTACCCCTCCTTATGGAGGTTCAGTGGAAACCTGGTTGAGCAATCAGCAAAGATGCACAGAATGAAAAGTCTGGCTGATGGGATATGACAAAAATCACCCACAGGACAGGACACAAAGTGAGCCTATCAGAGGAAGTGGAAGGACTCTGTTAACTTTAATGAATACAGGTAAGAGGATGGGACTTGAGGAGTCACATTAAACTTGGTGTAAATGCCAACAGTGACATATGCAGACACAACCAGAGTGCATGCTCCTGGAAAGGGAGGCCAGGAGCACTGTTGCTAACAGCATGGGAATAATCTGAGAGTGCAGGACTGCATGGGAACCACTGCTAGGTCAGTGACAAGAGTTGAAGGGGAATAAATTGAAGGAATGCTGTAAGGGACTTGGAAAGGGCTGTTTGTGATGCCAGTGATGGAAATCACTCTGAACAGCTTCTCATCCTGTGAGACTCCCTGCTCTGCAAAGCACTCCCCACTACCTCTTGCTGTAGGTCTGGGTTAACCTTACTCCAAGCTGCTCTCATCCCTTTGAAGGTTGTGATTCCTTTACTCCAAAAAAACTGCATCCTTGTCCTGTCCCTGTCACTCTAATCATGGGCTGCTGCTGCTTTATCTCTGACGCAAACTATCTGTGCCCTGTGCTCAAACTCTGACCTCAAACTCCCAGTCATCACATCTCCATATACCCCCAGGTCATCCCCTCCTTCTCTGTTCCCTGGCACTGTTCCCTGTAGTTGCTTCACACCCTAGATTAACCCTGCTTTTGTTTTCCTCCCTCTAGCAGTGTGAGTGTGAAGCCCAAGCTATCACAGGTAGCAGGCCATTAGTCTGTGCACTGTTCTATTCTCAATCTCACTTTTGCTGGGCCACTCACTGGAGCTTTAAACCAGTGACTAAACCAGTCCTGCTGGTCTTTAGTGGTCCCTCAGCCTCTTTTTGGGAACCATAATCCATCATGATACTGGGCAGGCCCAGTGGATGCAGAGTGACAGCCACTGTTCCCTATTTCCACAAGGAAATGCTAGAACAACTTTTGCCTGCTGGGTATAAAAACCAGGTCTCCATGGTACACTTCCCTGTTCCTTCCTCAGTCGTTCCTCTGGGTCCTCCAGGGGACCTCCCCCCTCCTCTTGGCCATGACAGTGTGCATTCAAACAGCTGCTCAGGCTGGATGAAGCACCTGCTCTGGGCAGCAGCAGCTGGAGTTCATTTTGGGTCCAAAGGGCCGAGGCCAAGCAGGCTGACTGCATGTGCACTAATCCAGTATCATCACCAACTCCACCAACAACAGGTGCCCTTTGAAGAAGAAGGGAAAAACTATTTGGGGAGGAACCAGAGCTTTATAAAGGACATTATGGGCCAAGTCCTCAGCTGGTACATGCTCAGTTAAAGCATGTACCCTCTTGAAGTTATATGAGTAATGCTCACATACACAACCAAAAGCTTTGGCTCACTCTCAGTGCTGCTTCTTTTCTGGTTTTAGTTTTCCTAAGGATTCTTCACCTCCTCTCCTTGCTCTCCATTGCTCTTCCATCAATACAGAAACTTCCTGTCCTTGCTTCAGACCAGACAGGTGAAAGTCACAAGCCACATATCCCAGATTTCACCATACTCCTGTGCACAGGTAACACAATCTTACCATGTGTCCTTCAGTCCTGCTCACGTTCTGGGGTTGGGTCCAGATCATGAGCCTGCAGCAACAGCAACAAGGGCAATCCCATTCTGGAACAAATGAAACCAAACCCCATCAAGGTCCATTAAGAGAAGTCTTTCAGCACAGGCATCCTAAGAATTGTCATGCACTTGCTCAAGCCAGTGGGCCCTGTAGGACAGAGCAAAATTTCAATGTAGTATCTCTATGAATGACACAGGAAGAGAAAACAAACAAACAAACAAACAAACATGTCAGAAACTATTGGCCAAATTGTCTCCAAGGCAAGTTTTATTCTTACCTCATTTTCATTTTGCTGGAAATTTGTTTACCATCCAATACATACAAATCTCTTTTTAAAGTCCCTCTCAGTGTATTTCTGATAAACACCTGAACTAATGAAAGCCTCTATGTTTCCTTCTTTTCTGAGTCTTGCTATTCTGAGCTCCAGAGGCCAGTTCTGTAAATCTGATCTCAATCATTGCAGTTACTCTTGTGCTTCTTTCTGGAGAACCTGGAAGCTCTCTGGAGTCTGAGAATGGATCTGGATTCACAGAGATGGCACTGGAGAGCATGGCTAAAAGCACTCTGCTCACAACACACAAGTAAAAGCAGGACTTCCAAATTCCTGTTGATGCACTATCAGAGGAAAACATGACCTTGCTGCAAGTTGCTCATGTGAACGAGTCACAGCCTTCATAATTTCGTATTCCAAAATTTATTTTCCTGAGCCAGGCATCTTTTAAGCATAACCTGTACTGCATTGGCTTGAACATTTAAACAAGTCTCCAAGAATTTCCCTTGACGAATACCACAGTACAGGTTAGACAATTCCTCACCAAGGATGGGACAGACAGACAACCACATGGGAACCTCCAGTGCTGGAAATGTATTCTCAGCTGCTGCAGACTCACACATTCTCTTTAAGGCTTTAACCACAGTTCCAAAGTTGGAAAACATCAGATCATGTACAAGCATACGCAGAAGGCAACATTGCACACTTGTGCAGCAGTTTGGTCCACATACATGCCTGAGGGAACCACTCTGCACCCTTATACTGAGCAGTAGAGATACCTACACATTCCTGCCATTCCCAAGCAAAGCAATAAAACACTGTAACATCTGACAGCACAGAGCTCTCCCTATCCCTCTGAATCCTCGCTGCCGCTTGCTGTCACTGGGCACATTTCACGCAGGCCAGCTGCACAGGATTTATTCAATCAGTTTTAGAGTATCAAAGCTACTTTTTTTTTGTCTTTGCCCCAGGCAGGCACTTGGTATGCAGGATTTAAATCAGAGAACAAAATGTTCTGTGAAATTTGTAAATACTCAGCCCAGTAAATTCTAAATCTTAAAAAAAAAAAAAAAAAAAGTGATAGCAACTGGAGGGGTTTAAAAATCAAAAATTGAAGCATTTCACTGCATCACTGTGGGTAATCCCACTGTGTGCTAAAGATCAGAATAATTAACTTCTCAAGATTACCAATTAATGGTGCTGTTTTAAGTGATAGGAGCCAAACATACTCTGAGTTCTACCTTTTAATTGCAGTGAACTCAGGAGAATGCTCAATTCAACAAATGCTCTGCAAAAAGACACTGAAGTTGAAAAAACAAATTGTGTGATCCTTGCAGATTGGCAAAGAAGACTTTGTCTGGGACATACTGCCACAAACTTACTACAATCTACGATACTACCTATCGTAGTAAGGTTTTAAAAATGTATTTAAAGCCATTAAAATGGAATTAGGCAGATGATAGGGAAAAAGATACCCCAGGAAAATCACAACACTTAGATAATGAAGATGGTCTAAAAGAGGTGCTTTGACCAAAAAGCAGCAATAAAGGGCCATTTGTGACTGAAGTAGAAGAGGAATTACTTCATTGGAGTTTAGCATTGCCTTTCACATCCATGATGTTTGAGTGACATTATTCATTTCTGCTTTGCCTGATTCACCATCACAGGTTCCATCTTATTCCAAAATTTAAAACAAATATTTAGCTGATGAATGTTCACATTAAAATTTCAAATCTCTTTTTTCTCAAGCAGTTTCACCAAGACTTTGAAAGGATTCTTTTACAAAAATTATGATTTGTTATTTTTTGGTGATTACAAAAGCCAAAAACATTTAGAATAATTTCCTCTTCGCCTACAAACATTTGATACTCCCCTTACCACAACTGTGGCTTTAATTTCTTCTCTCTAAAGCCAAGTAGCAAATGGCATCAGTCAAACCAGTGAACTCCCAGGAGTCCCTGTAGTTCAGAATGAGTTGCTCCTGGTACTAGCAGGGACCCTATGAACATTGATTATCAGTAGCATACAGCAGCAAGACAATAAATGGTCTCTGGATCTTCATCCCTTGCCCACAGTTTACTTCTTCTAGTCCAGATATTCTGAGTATGTACAAAGTGCACCTGCTCATGCAGACCTCAAAGAGGTCTGATGTCCCCTCAAGGGCCCCCTGGAGCACTGGGTGCACCTCCTGAAGTTCACACTGCCTGGAAGGCGTTACCTGGTCACTGATTTCAGGTGGCACAGGCTGCACACACACAAAAAAAAGCTCTGCCTTTTTCAATGTGTCAAGTCTTATTTTCTCGTTTACCCAAGAGTAAGTACAAATTCTAACCCACAGCTGTGGAAAGGAAGTTAGACTAGAAAGGCAAGTACACAAAGTAGACAAATTATGACAGACTTTAGGCAGTTTGGCATTGCACAACTCCCTTATGCAACACAATGCCTGGGGCAAGCCTCATCTTTTCAGAAATTCCTCAGAATCCCCTTAAATATGTTCCAGTGCTGAGGCTCTGTGCCTTCCACCTGCAGTTACTGACTGAACTTATGATATACTATAGACAGATTACATAGATGAGCCTTACGTTTGCTGGCCTATGTTTTTTTTAAATGTGACCTGAAATAACAATTGCAAAATCTCAGAGGCAGAAGAACCCTGCCAATTTATAGAAACTTACTCCTAAGCACAGCCTCTTTAGAAAAACCAAAGGGGTAGTATCAGCCAGTAGCACTTGAAATGAATAGTCCAGTTAAAACTCAAGTGTATTTATGAGAGCAGAAATGGAGATGGAAGAGCCAATGCTGCTGGCCAGGCTGGAGCTTCCTTAGCCAGGCTGCCAGTCCTCTGCAGCCACCAGGCTGGGAGCACTGACTGCTCCTGGGCTCCAGCTCTTCCTGCTGCCTCTGCCCAGTCCCAGCCATGGCCTTCCTCAGTGCTGCCAGAGCCTGGGCTCCTACAGACACAGGTGAGCTGGTAAGCTGAGTCAGGGCATTAAATGATTCTGTGAATACGAGGAGAAAAGACAACAGTGAACAACTCAGTGTAGGTGACTTATCAACATTCAAAATTGCAGAGAGAGTGGTAAGTGCTTAAGAGGAAATAGGGACACACAGCTCCTAGACATGAGTTAACCAGTGGGCACAGCCCAGTTTGACCTGCAGCCCCACACGTGTAGGCAGTCACACAAATACACCATGTGCAGCTGGGTTTGAGATGCTATGGGAAAGATGAAGGTGGCAAATGCTAACCAGGGCTGGGGCACAACAACAGTCACAGCAAGAGTCTGTCAATGCACTTGAGACGCACTTACATCTTCTAGGCTTGACTGCAGAGATACACACAGACCCCAAACCTCCTCTTAGCACAGAATTTTCCCCCAGGTCCAGGGAAGGGGGAGTGGAGGAAAGGGAGAGGATGAGGCTGTCTGAGCACTATGGCTGTGCAGCAATGGGAAAGAGCCCCCAGGCAGAAAGAGAAGAAAGGAGGGGCACCTGGAGACAGCAGGAGGGTGAGGGCTGGTGGTACTCAGGCAGGATGTGCCCTGTACACCAAAGCCCCAGAGCAGCTCCCAAATGAGAAGCAACAGAGGCTGTCCATCTCCAAATTCTGCTCCTGGAAGGGTCCCATGGTAGCAGCAAGCATTAACTACAGATAATCTAACTTAAATACTGCAGAGAAAAAAATAGCATGGATTAGAAAACCCTCCTATATGTATTCTGTGACACAAGGTTAAAGATAAGCTTTGCTTGCATTTCAGAAACTCTTACAAGCTTGTCTCCTATGTTAGCTTTAGACACAGCAGAGATCTGCCTGTCAGCTCTGGGCACATTCTGTTTGAAGGACAGATTTCAGTCACTGAAGTTCCAAAGAATTCTATATATATCACAATGCTTTATGTTATCCAGCATTCGGAAAGTTCCTTAAGGAAGAACTTAATTGCCAAGGAAGAGAGGCAATGAGCCAACATCTCAGTATCTGTGCCATGCAGACTCGTGCCTGGGAAGCCTATGGAAACAAAGTGTCTGAGATAAAAGTTACAACAGAATGAAAAGTATCTCAACTTTTTCGAGCTACTGAAGCAATGTGGAAAAACTCAAGGCAAAAAAGACATGTCTGGTTTCAGTGATGAGAACATCCTCAAACACCTCATCTGGCTTCAAACACTGCAATAATGGATATTTGGCAAACACAAAAATCTCAATGACAGGAAGAAATTTTTGGGACTCTAGAAAAGGAAAGCAAATTGAAACTAAGGTTTGGAGTACTTGAGGTGAGTGCCAAAAAAAGGCATTTAAAAATTATTTCTAAAATTAAAAAAGTTAATCCAAGTATTTTTCAAACAGAATTTCATTATGGTACCTCATTTTATTAAACTGAATATATGCAAAATACGTGCACAGCATAGTAATTTTCAGTACTTATAAACTCAAAATACAGGCTTCTGTCTGTTCTGTTTGACAGCAACAAGAGATTGGCTTCAAAGAGAGTGGGCTTTATTTTTGAGCAATCCCTCTCTTGTATCACTAAAACATGCTGATTTCAGAGCACTATAGCAAACTGGTGCTTTCCACTTGGTCAGTGACAAAGAGACAAAAAATATTTTCCAGAATGTCCATGCTGCAGCCTGGTAACAACACTGTTGCCTCTCCAGGGCTATGTCATGTTTTGCTGATGACCACTTTTACTGAAAGTCAGTTAAAAGAGGTTATTTTGCTATGCTTACTTAAGTAGTACCAACACAAATTTCAGGCTTCTTTTTTAACTTTATGAGTCATACAGTGCAAAAAGGCAACAAAACAACTCAGAAATCTTGCTGGCTCTTCCTCCGTGGATAAACGAAGTAATAAAGAGAAAAAAGTAGTGAGATGAAGCACCTGTTGAGACTAAAAAAGTGTAAGAAAAATGGTTAAAGGACTTCAAGTCCAATAAAAGCAATCATGAATTCATGCGTGTTCATATGAATATAATTCCTAATTTCCTGCCAGAGAGCTTTGGTTTCACCTAATTACAAAACAAAATGATGAATGAAGATGGCCAATTCACAAGCATACATATTGTACATTTATTTGTTTTTTTTACTTTTTCCTCACACAGCCCTCTGTTTTCATCATAACTATTGATAGGCACTGAATGAGAGAAAACTCTGGCAGCATTAGATAGACTATTTGCAAAGCACATGAAAAACCCATCACAGCTAGAAAGAAGCAAACAGATGGTAGCTGGAGAGAAGCAACAGCCACAACTCTTACTACCTGTGGTGAAAGAATAAACAATACTAACTCCAGATCACAAAGTGCAGCCAAAAGAGTCCAGCTTTAAATGAGAGAATCAGGGCAGAAAATGGCCAGATACAACTAAATGTTTGCAATGTAGGCTCAGGAGAAAGAATATTTTGAGAGGGTTGCTAAAGCCCACTGACACAATCCTTTCCACTGCACTCTGCCAGAGAATAAATAGGAAAAGGAGTGGGGAGTAGAGAAGGTATGGGTTTATGTGTAAGAGAGCTTACATTGATGGAATTTTAATTGTAGTTCTGTATACCACACTGTGGTGTTTTGGCTTCCCACTCTGCCATATACTTTCAACACACTTTAAAATATGTTGAACCAAAATCATGCCAAATCATAAAAATTAAAAGATACCTTTCATCAAGGCATGTGCCTGTAACTAACCCTTTGATGATCCTTGTGGGTCCCTTCCAACTCAGAATATTCTGTGATTCTGTCCTGAAAAGTCGCAACTAAGAAACTGAACAAAGTTCCAATTCCCTGGAATGCTGCATTTCTTGAGGTCACAAGCTTTTGGAGCAGATGATACCTTCCCTAGTCCAGATACAAATAGCATACCTCATGCTATGTAGCAAGAATGCCTATATTACTTTGTCATGGAATTTTTCCATAATACAATTGATAACCATGCAAATGGTGTGCATTTCCCTTAGTTTGATGAAGCACAAAGCAAAATAAACTGAATGGTGTTCTTATAAAATGAACACATGGAGTATAAAGAATTTTACAGTCGGTTTTCAGATCAGTTCCATGCATCACAGATGGCCTTTAGAACTGCCCTTGTCTCTTAGCTGTCCATCACTGAAATGGGATAACTTAATGATGTTTTCCAAGGCTCCAAAGCCCATTAACACAGAGACAAACCTCTATGAGATTATATGCTCAGAAATTATCATAATAAATGCCCAATTAACTAAATACAACTACAAACTTTTCCACGGGGACACTGGCTAACTTGCTTGTTATTGCTATTTCACACTTCAAGTTATTCAAAGAAAGGAGGCCATAAAGTACTGATTTAGGTTGAGATGTCAATGCATACACACACAGAGGCACCACACTTGTTCCTCTTCCTCCTCCTCTGAGAGAATCAAGGGATTATTCTGGAATAATAAAACACTAGCAACTAGTTTACAGGCCAACTAGTTTACAGGCCCAAACAAGGACAGCTGGAATGGAAGGAGCTAAAATGTAGCTGACAGAGGTACATCCTTCCGGCAAAAGTCCCTAGTGCTACAGTGAAGAAGAGAATGCCTACTGAGAACTTCAGAATAAGGTCATATGTTGCTCATTTAGGCTTTGGGTACTTATTTTAGGCTTGCAAACATTACAGTTATTACTCACATGAAATTTTACCCAAATGCTTAAATGCTGTTTGATTTTTTTAAGCAAAACTTCTAATTTAACTAAAACATGAAGAATCAGAACTAAAAAAAATGGATAATTAGGATAATTACAGCAAACAAAGAGGAGTGAATAGCATATGACATGGAGGCAGTGAACAAGGATTATTTAAGTTTCTCATGAGCAATGTTCTCGTATCTCTACATGACTACTGTCAGATGATGCATGCTGGGCTCTAGGCAGTCAGATCCAATAACAATTAAAACAGGTAATGGAAAACGATTCTGTCCTTAGCATCCTGGGCTGGTGGGGGAGTGGTCTGCTACAAAAATATTCCACAAAACAGCACATAACATTGAGCTTACTAAACAAAGTCACTGAAGAGAAAATTATTGATTTTGAAGGGTGTTGAGATTACTCATATTTCCTCTCCACTGGTCAGAATCTATTAAAGGTAAAGAAACGTTCAAGAAATGCCGAGCTCCATCCATGTGGTAAAACAGTTGAAAAAATCAGTAACGTGTATTTGAAGTTACTGTACAAGCTGAGGGTTACTGGTTACTAAAATACTGGAGATAGTTTAACAAGCATAGGTAGGACCAGTTCAGCACCAACATTTTTAGCACTAAACCAAAAAACCTAAAGAATTTACCCCGTAGCCAAGACATATACACACATTGCTAAATTCCCAGGACTTTTCAGAGCTCACTCCCTCCTCAGAATTGGCTCTGCCTAGATGTTCTCACCAGCCACTCCAGCCCAGGCCCAGCCTGGTCTCACTCTCAGATGCTGCTGCTGGAACCAGAGGTACTGAACATGACTGCCTGGAAAAGGGCTCAGCTCTTACATTAGAAGAGTTGTATCCATGGTTTTGCTGTCCCATATAGACAATGTATTAGAGACAGGAAGCAAAGGAGAGCCAGCAGGTTACACTGTCTCTGCACAGCCCTGATGTCAAAGACAATGAGAGGCAGCAGCTGGGACTTTGCCAAGAACCAAACTGAGGGAGCTACAGCATCCTGCTGGTACCATGGGTGTGCAGCACAGCACAGCTCCTGTGCCTTGCACATGCTCTGCACCACAGTACACATAACTGCACATTGAGCTTTTGGCTTACAGCCTGCCTAGGAGGGGCAAGCAACAAGTATGTGCATTTCCTAAGTTCTTCTGCTTCTGATTGTCTTCCTTGCTTTCTTCTATTATCCTGCTTAAATAGGAAATACTTTCACTTCAGCTGTGTTGCTGTGTTCGGAAATAAAATGAAGACACGTCAAACACACGAGTTTATGTTTTTCTTTTATGTTTGTAGGACCATCTTGGGATATCCCAAACCTGTGACACATGTACATGTGTAATCATAAACCACTGAAGAGAAAGTACATACTGGAATGTTTTATTAAGAACACTCGTGTTCTTAATAAAGAAGACTTCCTCAAGTCACTCATAGTCAAGATCCAGTGTTTTTTAACCACTTCTTCAGCACAAGTGTGCGGCACGATTTCGAATAGAGGCCAAGTTAACACATCTGCTTAACTGTTAAGGTAAATCTTTTATGCCAGTGATTCACTGTTCACGCTGTTTGCCGGCACCCGCGGGTTCTCCGTGCTGTTCGGAGCTGTCTGCGCTCCCGGCGCGCCTGCCCAGGGCCCTGCACACCACGGCAGTCCCCGCCGGCCCCCCCGCATCCGCACACCCACATCCTCTCCTCCTCCTCCTCCTCCCCCCGGGCGGGCGGCAGCTCGCAAGGTGTGTCCCAGGTGCCCGGCTATATCAGGCGGCCCAGCGGCGGCGCTGCGGCGGCCCCATGGCGGCGCCGGCCATGGCCGAGCCGCGCTCCAAGCGGCCGCGGGTGACGCTGCCCGCCTGCCCCGCGCACCGCCCGCTGCCCGCCAGCCGCGTCCGCCACGGCTTCCCGCCCGCCGTGGAGGAGGCGCTCTGCGGCCTCACCGGCGCCCAGCTGGAGCTGCACTACTGCCTGCAGGCGCTGGTAAGGCGGCGGGCCGCGCACGGCCGCGGGAGGGCACGGCGGGCTGCGTGCGCCCCATCGCCCCGCAGCCACCGGCCGAGGGGAGAGCAGGTGCTGAGGAGGGTTTAGAGCCGGGCAGGGACGGCACAGCGGTGCCTGTGTCCTGGCCCAGGGGGATTGGAGGCTCTCCGGCTCTCTTTGGCAGCGCTCCTGCCAAAGCCGCGCCGCGGCCGCTGCGCCCGCACGGCCACGGAACAACGAGGAGGGTCCGTAACGCGCGGGCTGTGAAACAAACGAGCGCTCGTGTGTTTTGGGTAATTCACAGAGGGCCTTTTGCCTGGGAAAAAGGGACAGGAAGAGGGGATCCTAACAGCTTTGGAGGATAACGCTTGAGAGGGTTTTTCCCCAAACTTTGGTGAATAGTTGTGTGTGGTTAACTATAGTCTGTGAACATCGTGGATGGCTTAGGGTTTCTTGCTCCACAGGCATGAACTTTGGACATGAAATCATAAAAGGTATCACTGATAACATGTCAAATTCATGCCGGAACTATATCTGGCTACATATCAAGTGTTAAGGCAAACATATAACTTAACAGAGACATTAAAATTAAAAAATTATCAAAATTATCAATGCTATAACTTCTGATGGCAAGCATCCACAGGGAAGCAACACAAACTATATTCAGTATATCCCCAAGATCTTTCAATTGAGTTTGGTGTCAAGTATAAATTCAATGAAAATTTAAGTATGCAGTAAAACCTGTTAGACCTGTGGAAAAAAGTTGTAGTGATTGGCATCTGGATGGGATGGAGAAAACTCAGTTAGAAATTGACTGGATAAATCAAACCTAGAAATGTGAACATCCTAAATAGTGAATGATTGACATAAAAAATTTACCTTAACAGTTAAGCAGATGTGTTAACTTGAACTCCAAGTTGTGCTGCACGCTTTCACTGAGGAACTGCTTATAAAACATTCAGTCTTGGCTGTGCTGTCAACAGAAACAGGAATGAGTGACTTGAGGAAAAGGTTGCTGCAAATAAAGCAATGAATGTTCTTAATAAAACATTCCAGTATGTGCTTTCTCCTCAATGGTTTATGGTTGTGTGCATCTATGTGTGTCACAGGTTTAGGTTATCCCAAGAAGGCCCTGAAAATATAAGAGAAAAACATAAACTTGTGTGTCTAACATGTCTTCATTTTCTTTCTGAACATAGGTGAAATGAAAGTATTTCCTATTTAAGCAGGGTAATAGAGGAAAGCAGAGAAGACAATCAGAAGCAGAACTTAGGAAATGCACATACTTGTTGCTTGCCCCTCCTAGGCAGGCTACAAGGCAACAGCTCAATTTGCAGTTCTGTGTACTGTGGTGCAGGGCATGCCCAAGGGACAGGAGCTGTGCTGTGCTGCACACCCATGGTCAGGGCACCAGCAGATCAGGATGCTGTAGCTCCCTCAGTTTGGTTCTTGGCATAGTCCCAGCTGCTGCCTCTCATTCTCCTCACCATCAGGGCTGTGCAGAACCAGTGTTCCAACCAGTATAACCTGCTGGCTCTCCTTTGCTACCTCCCTGTAATACTTCTCTTTATGAGACAGCCATACCATGGATAAAATATTCTAAATATAAGGGCTATTAGGTCTGTTAGCATGGTTAAATATGGCAGTGGTTAAGTGTTACTTTCCCATACAGAGCAGAACAAGGCCAGCAGATGATTTAGGGTTGTAATACTTCTGAAATTATAGAATGGCCTGGGTTGGAAAGAGTCTTAAAGATCATCAAGTTGCAAACCCCCTGCCATGTGCAGGGACACCTTTCCCAAGACCAGGCTGCTCTGAGCCAGCTTCTCTGGGCAACCTGTTCTGGTGTTTCACCATCCTCCCAGTAAAGAGTTTTTTCCAAATACCTAATGCAAACCTGCTCTTTCAGTTTTAAGCCATTCCCCCTTGTCCTGTCACTGCATGCTCTTATAAAAATTCCCTCTCCATCTTTCTTGTAGTCTCCCTTCAGGTACCAGAAGGACACAGTTAGGTCACCAGAGCCTTTTCTTTTCCAGGCTGAACAAACCCAATTCTCTCAGCCTTTCCTCACAAGAGAGGTGCTCCATCCCTCTGATAACTTTGTTTCCCTCCTCTGGACTTGCTCCAACAGATTTATGTTCTTCCTGAGATGCCTTCCCAGGCATGAGTTATATCTTACATTGAAGGTGTATAGTTCAGTAGGAGTATCCATGATTTTGGAATACCATTTTCCATAATAAAACTGAGAAACAGATCTAAAGTTGTGCTTGTATTTGCCTCATCTTTCTCATACCTTTGAAAGCTAACTTTTGACTGGAGTGCAGGCCTGCAGGGATAAATTTTATGTTCCCTGTTCTGAGAGTATGTTTAAGAAACAAAACAAAAACCCTCCAGAAAACACAATTACAAAACAGACACATGCTAACCACTCATAAATAAAATATTCTGAAGATCTCTTAACTGCTACTGCAAGAGCAACATCATTACTACAGTTGCCTGACCAATATTAAAGGATAGAAGGAGTTCTAGTAGAAGTATAGATTTTTCATTTCATACTCTAACTACTCACTTCATTTATTGTAGAAATCAGATCAAGGTCTCCAAAGTGATTGTGCTTTGTGAACAAAACACCTTCCATTGGAAGGGTCTCCCAAGTTCTGTTAAGGCCACATTCTGCTGCAGGTGAGTCTCATATCTGGCAGCTCTTAACACTCTTGTTTTGTGTGCTTAGGGTGAATATTTTGATCAGTCACATGTGGCTCTACCAAATATTTCAAAGTTCTTCCTGCATCAAGCTCTGGAAGAGAGAAAAGCCGCAGAGGCGTTGATGAAGTATCAGCAGGAAAGAGGAGGCCATTACTGCTCTAAAACCATCCAGGTGGGTAGTAGTGAACAAATTTTCAAGCAGCTATGATCCATTTAACTTACTGAATTATATTGTTGGTAATTCAGATCTCTGCATTCACCCACTGTTAGATTTCCAGTTAATTTATCTGGCATACTTGTGTACACAATTTTGTTCTTGATTGTGATGCCTAGAAACTGTCACACATACTGTCCTAACTCTATGGGGTTGCTTTCCAGTCCAAAAGAATATGGACAGTTTTCCCCTTTCCTTTTACTCAGCTGGACACTGCTGTTTCCAGTATGCTGTAATGGATTATGACCCTTAAATTGTGCTGAAACAGTCCATTTGTCTCCTTCACACTGAACCTAAGTGGAAGCTTAGACATGACTAGCACTTAAAAAGAGTAGTAAGGAAGGAGAACCATCCAGCTTGGGGAAGTAGTTAACTTTCTAAATTACAGCTCATGACAAAATTTGAACTATCTAAGATCTAACTTGGGCTTGCTAAGGTAAAAAGGAATAACTCAAATGTTTTCAGGAAAAAAAATAACCCACCTCATTTGTTTAAGACCAAGAGGCTGCTTCTCCTCTACCAAGTTAGTTAATGCAGAATGCTCCTCTTTTGTCTGTCATAGCAGTTAAGCTGTAGAAAGTAAAAAGACTATTGTAAAAATCTTTCTTAACACTCAGTTTGCATTAAGGATGAGCTTAGCGAAAGTAAAAAGACTATTGTAAAAATCTTTCTTAACACTCAGTTTGCATTAAGGATGAGCTTAGCCCTTCCTTAAAGGGGGCCTACAGGAAAGAGGGAGAAGGACTCTGTCAGTGTTAAGATGAGAGATAACAATTTTTAACTGAAAGAGGGCAGATATTTAGGCTAGATATTAGGAAGTCCTTCTTCACTGTGAGGGTGGTGACACACCAGCAAAATTTGCCCAAAGTAGTAGAGAATGCCCCATTCCTGGGAGTGTTCAAGGCCAGGTTCAAGGCCAAGTTGGTTGGGCCTTTGAGCAGCCTGGTCTAGTGGAATATGGCAAAGGGTTGGGACAAGATGATTTTAAGGTCCTTTCCAACCCCATCCATTCTGTGATTAGGCTTCCTGGTGTAAGAACCCTCTTCAGGCATAGCTGCTGCTATGTAATTCTGTTCCTTGAAGAAGTGCTTGGATTCTGCCACTTGTGTTTAAAGCCTGCAAAAAACAATAGATGCACCAAAGCGGAAGCAATTGTTGCAAAATCCTAGTACAACTTTTATAGAGCACCAGGTTAAGTTGCAGGCATCCATTGATGAATACAGATACATGAGCTGTTCTTTTGAGTAAATACAATTCTGTCTTTGTTTTCAGAAACCAAACTGTGATTATGCAGTCGGTCTGATGAAAGCCCTGGAACTAGCAATGGTACAATGGAAAACTATGCTACGGTATTTTGAAGAGCTTTATGCCCTGAGTGTTGAAAATGCAGACCCTCATAGTGCAAGCACTATCAAGAAACAATTTATTGGGCCCAAAATCCAGAAGATCAAGCTGATGGGAGATCTGCTGACCAATGCTCGCAGGCTTGACTGTTCCCAGGATGGCAGAAATAGTCTTGGGGATTACTTTATGGACCGGCTGCAGAAAGAGTTCAGGACCAGCATAGAGCCAGAGTCCTGTGATCACTGCAGCCCCTGCCCACCTCTCCAGCAGTGCACAGGAGCTGCAGAAGGTCTGAAGCAACCCCAGAGAGAATGCTCCCAGCACAGAAATGGCATAGGGCCAATATATGCAACCATACACTGCACCACTATGCTGCCACAGTGTAACCATGGCACAGGAGCAAAGGTGAAGCAGGGGAGGGAGGGCCTTTAATGCTCAGGCTGCTGCAGCTACAGGGCAGCTCCTCAGGCAAACCTGTCCTGAGGGTGGAATGGGACCAAAACTCAGGAGACACAATGCTCTGTCCTTCCTCCTGCTTTACACCCCATCCCTTCATCCTGTGCAGAGTCACAGCTCAAAATCTAGCCTATACCACTATTTGCTTTAAATGATAGCAAGGTTGCCAGCTAGATTGTCACATTTATCTATGCAATTCTTCCTAGAAGCCAAAAGTTCTTAAGATTTTTCTTTCTCTTAAATGATTAATAGGATCAGTTAGTGCGAATTATTTTAAGAAGATATATATAAATTTTATTAAAACAAATAAAAAAGAAATCACTGCACCTTTAGTGCAAGGAAACTTTTACATGGCAGAAAATCCAAATATTTAGTTTTATATTACTGAATATTTTATTTTACTATTCAGTATTTTAAATTACTAACAAGTATAGTAAAATAATGAACTTTTTTAAAGACTTGTTCAAAAACAATGAGTTTTTTGTCTTATTTCTATCATATTAGCAATTTAAATAAGTAGTCTAATGCATTTACTGATCAGCTGTTTCTAGTGGTATACTTCAGGATGAAGGATGCAAACATTTCCTCAACAGTGGGAATAAGAAAATGTGCTGATTTCTCTGTAGTTATTGCCTAGTTAGCTTTTCTCATCCTCAGAAAGCAGATGAGAGAGAAATTAGGAGTTCTCATTAGATGAGAACTTTAGAGGTTCTAAGGCATATTTTGCAAGTGTCACCGAAGAGAGTAGCTCTTTGTCCAGACTTAACATAGGATGATTGCTTTAATTATAATACAGAGCCCTATCTTAGCTAGCTCACTAAAGGTATTACTGTGGCACTCCTGCTACTTCTTATATTCCCTATTTGGTCCCAAGTAGGGGCATGAGATCCTAGTGAAAAAACAGCACACTTAACTAGAATTGCATTAGAGAGAACGGCTACTCATTAGTTTTACCTTTTAATTAGGGCAGCTTGGTTCAAGTGCAGAGGTGTCCAAATTCCTCTCATTAGTCCCTTACCAGAGTGCCTCATTCTGTATCCTGGCTCCCAAGGTCACCTAAGAAGAGCAACTGGCTAGATCAGCTGCCTGCAGTTAGGGATTTTTTGTCATTATACACATCTTTTATGCAGTTGGGGTTTGATTCATTGGAAGATTGCCTCGCACTTTTGTGTAATACTTTAGCTGATACTCCTGTTTTGCTTGAAAATAAATTCAGTTCCATGTCTGTATCTCCAGTGTATTCCTCAATTCACCACCCAGGCATGCTGGTATTATTCTCCAAGAGATTTTGCATATGTATACAAAACTGGGCCAGTATTTTTCTGCATCTGAGGAAGTTGTGCATGATGGAAGAGTATGACAGAGTGAAAATAAATGCCAGAAAAATGCATTCCTCTAAAGCACTTCATAATGAAACATTTTTAGTAAACTCTGACACAGCTACAGTTAAGTAGCAATTTCTGCAAAGCCCACCTTCTGTTGGTGTTGTAACATGGGACAGAAAATTACAATGCAGATGTTTTCCCAGTCTTTTCTGTGAATGTGGTTCAACTTTGTAGTGGGGATGGGGAACACACGCACTTTAAAACAACCTCTGTATTCATCTATAAAAACACTGCCATGCGCCACAGAATGGCTCAAAGCAATTTTAGAATCATGCTAGATTTGCCTGTGTTGAGATTTCTGCTCTCTAATACAGAAGGAGTCTAAAAGATATTTCCATCTGGACTAGATTCCATCACCCATCCTCATGCTGAGCATACCTTATTCAACAATTAGTTCCAGTGACTGCAACTCAACATGAATAAGAGCAATGGAATCCTTCCCTCTCAGTATTAAAATACAGCCCACTAAGTGTGACCAGAGCAAAGCTACTAACTGAATTCTAAACTAGTGCTGTTTAAAACTACTTCATGTACTACTAGTAACGTTTGACCTACTTGTACAACAACCTTCACCTTTTAAAAGGTGATGACCTGAAACATAGTTACAGCTTCCTCCACAGTTTACAGCATTTAACAAAGTCCAACATAACAAAAAACCAAACTTGTACATTTTTCAGAGCCAGACTTACTTGCCTGTAATTTTTCCATGAAGTAGTGCCATGTCTGTTTCTCAGACTTCTCATGTTCATCTTCTAACCAAATGTATCCACACACTCTAAGAATTTAAGTCTTTTTCTCTCCCTTTTCCTTTGCCAGAACATGTTCTGGCCCCTCTGCCTCTAAAGACAATTCTGTTAATTCCAGATAAACTCACAATCAGCTGTTTCCCCAGCCTCTATCCTCTGAAAAAGAAAAGAGAAATCAACCAGTTACTGTAGATAATAAGCTCTTCTTGTCCACATGCTGCTTCTGCTGAGAGGGCACACACACTTGTGAGTATGGTCTCAGATTTAACAATACCTGTCAGTTGTGTATAGGATGAGTCTATCCATGTTTCTCAACGTAGGAAAAATAATCTGCTTCTGCCCTCCCAGCTTACTTTCCAATCACAAACTGAAAAACAATATATCAAAGATGAATGTAGAATAGGTTAAGGGCAACAGCTCTTATAGAAACTTTGCAAATTATCTTTTTCTGCTGAATGTTTGTTAAGCCACACTCTCTGTATCTGTATTTCCAAAGCAGTGCCCAAACAATCCAAACACACAGCCTGGCACAGCTCTGAAAAGCTAGTGTAGCACCAGTACCCTAAACCTAGCATCCAAACTGGAAGCTCAGGAGAGACTTACCTTAACTGAAATTATGAGTTACAGCGCCAGAGGCTTTCAAAGAGGTTTAACAATGGAATCCTTGTAAAAGCTTGCCATAAGAACTACCTGCTCTCAATGTCCTTAAATGTTTCCAAGTGGAGATTGTTCTGTCCCTCATCCTCTCCACTGTGGCCACACAAAATCCAGAAGAGTATCTCAGGGTTTGTTCTTTGCAAGGACATTTTTTCAGGCCTCATTGTACATGGCAACATCTTTCTGGACAAACCTGTCTTTGGGAATGACACTGGAAAGTGGATGTTAGTGGTGGCACCAGCAGGGAATCACAGATTCAGAATTGTTAGGATTGGATGGGATGTCTGGAGATCAGCATGTCCAAACCCAAAGAAGTATCCTCAAGGGCACTTTGACTGGAAGACTACTGTGTGGAATTCACTCTGTGGTCACAGCCTTCTCCTGACCTTTTCACTTGGAGGAATTAATGCACTTGAGCCCACACTCATGGGCAATTATTGGCAAACTCCCTGTAGTGCTTGTCCAAGCCCCACTGTTTGTTACCACTTTGCCAAAGGTAACCCCTGCTCACTCAAGTCCCTGAATGTCTTTTACTGGGGTCACACATAAGCTACAAGCACACAGAGGCAAAATAGTCTACAACACTGACTGAATATTAGGTAAAATTACCTTTTTCCAAAAATTAAGCCAATGGTCTGGAGAGAGTTTAAGTGTCTTGAGTGGGTCACACTGCCAGCACAAAGCCTTGATATCCCATTTTACATGTTCAGTTGTTACAGCACAAAACTCTTTCTCATTTAAATTTATTTTACATTATTGCATACCTTGCACTATTTTGAATACAAATTATTTTTACTTTGTTAGCTGTTCAATAAAGATTTAAAACCAACTATCTTTATTCCTTCTGGATCAAAGAACATCTGTAATAACATTGAAGTGTCTCCAGAAATTTGCCAGACACAGCTGGGAGATACATTTCTAAATGTGCAGGGGTGGCCAGTAGCTGATCTGCCTTCTTGGGACATATTTTTCAGCACCAGGTACATTGAAAGGATGAATTTCTACATATCGTTTTATCTTTAAATAAAACTTTTATCTTTTAGAGATACTCACAGCTCTCATCTTAGTCTGTACTCAAAGATATTTAGGTAAGTAGAAAATGGGGAGTGCAGATTAGGAATTTTGCCAAAAAACAAATTGTGTAACAACAAAAGAAGCCACCATCATGAATCATGACAGCCCATCTGAGAAGTCACAGGCATAGGGACTGGGAATTGATCATTGATGGATGTTTTTTACCTTTTGCAATTCTGTCAGTCATCCCCTTGTCCCACTGACTGCAGAGCTTTGCTGCTGATTTTGAACAAGCTGAAATTTCGCCAACATTTATAACTGCAGAACAGAAATTATTTTTAGCTTGTGGGACATTAAATATATGCACTACTCTTTTAATCATTAAGTCAGTGAAATCACACAGCTGAATTGCTGAATTCCACTGAGAAGAACCTAATTTCCCATTTCAAATGATACTCAAAAAAACAGAGTAAAAACTCTGGCACCCTTGAGGGCGTTACCAAAGCTCATCCCATTTCCCCAAGCTCCAAACTCTCCCACTGCTAGAAATAAATCCTTATCGAGCGAGCCGTCCAACTGCAGCGCAACCGCAGCAAAACCGCAGCCGCGGCACGGAGTGAGATCCATCTCTCCCAAGGTTTCCGAGTGAAGGTAAACAGAGCTGGAGGAGGAACCCGGAATGCCAGAGTTCGCAGGGACGGATTCTCGAGGGCAGGAAGGCTGGCGCACCGCGGGCCCGGCGGCGCTTCCCGCTGGGACAGGCCCGCAGCGCCACCGGGTGGCCGACACCTGCCCGTCCCGGCTCTCCGCGATGTCCCCGCTTCCCCCTGCCCCGCACCTCCCGCCGCTCCGCGCTGTCCCCGCTTCCCCCTGCCCGCACCTCCCGCCGCTCCTCGGTGTCTCCGCTTCCCCCTGCCCCGCACCTCCCGCCGCTCCTCGGTGTCTCCGCTTCCCCCTGCCCCGCACCTCCCGCCGCTCCGCGCTGTCTCCGCTTCCCCCTGCCCCGCACCTCCCGCCGCTCCGCGCTGTCTCCGCTTCCCCCTGCCCCGCACCTCCTGCCGCTCCTCGGTGTCTCCGCTTCCCCCTGCCCCGCACCTCCTGCCGCTCCGCGGTGTCTCCGCTTCCCCGCCGTCCCGCACGGTCCCGGCTGCCCGCGGTGTCCCCTGGAGCCCCCGCAGTAATTACCCTTGTGGCCGCGGACAGACCTGTCCAGGGGCTGGGGGCTTGTTCCCTGTGAGGGAGAAGCACACACCGGTGTGTGCGGGGACAGCGGGGCGCGCCGCTCTCCCCCCGGACGAGAGGCCAGCGGCACCCGGCACCTTCGGGCATCAGGGCGGCCGCTCTCCCTGGCGCGGCGGCAGGGCGGGCTGCTGAGAAAAGAAAAAAACAAACAGGGGAAAATGCAGCCCTGCGCGCATCCGAGCGCCCGGGCCGCCGCTGCCCCTGCGGGACACCGCGCCCCCCCCGCCGCCCCGGCCCCCGGCCCGCCCGGCCGCGCCCCCCGACCCGCCCCGTCCCGACCCGCCGCGCCGGGGGGCTCGGCCATAAATACGGCCCCGAGTGGCGCTCCCGGACCGGCGCGGCTGCGGAGGGGGGTCGGGGCAGCAGCCAGCGCTGGTGGCCTCGCCTGGGACAGGCTGCGAGAGTCTCGGCTCTGCGCACCCGCCCGGCCGCAGAGCAGCCCGGTCGAAGGCCCCTCCGTTCCGAGCCCCTCGCTGTCCCCTCTGGCCTAGCCGCTGTCCCCTCTGCCGCCCCCATGGACTTACTTGGCCCCATGGAGATGACGGAGGGCTCCCTCTGCTCCTTCACAGCCGCCGATGACTTCTACGATGACCCGTGCTTCAACACGTCGGACATGCACTTCTTCGAGGACCTGGATCCCCGGCTGGTGCACGTCGGGGGTCTGCTGAAGCCCGAGGAGCACCCGCACCACCACGGGCACCACCACGGGCACGAGGAGGAGCACGTCCGGGCGCCCAGCGGGCACCACCAGGCCGGCCGCTGCCTGCTGTGGGCCTGCAAGGCGTGCAAGAGGAAGACCACCAATGCCGACCGCCGTAAGGCCGCCACCATGAGGGAGCGCCGGCGGCTCAGCAAGGTCAACGAGGCCTTCGAGACACTCAAGCGCTGCACCTCCACCAACCCCAACCAGCGCCTGCCCAAGGTGGAGATCCTGCGCAACGCCATCCGCTACATCGAGAGCCTGCAGGCCCTGCTGCGTGAGCAGGAGGACGCTTATTACCCGGTGCTGGAGCACTACAGCGGGGAATCGGACGCCTCCAGCCCCCGCTCCAACTGCTCCGATGGCATGGTGAGTGCCCCAGGGAGGACTCCCTGCCACCAAGGTGCCCTGGACGCTGCTGGTCCAAACCTGAGCAGGGCGAGTCACCTCTTCCTGCCCTTCCTATAGCAGCTGCCTTCTGTACCTCCCCAGGCAGAAGACAAAGTCCTTTGTCGTGCCTTGAGCACCCACAGCGAAGGGAGGTGGGGTCCCCACATGGCAGGATCTTTGGGAAAGAAGAAGAATCTCTTATACACTTTGTTCCCTAGGATAAGAAGTTAGGCAGGTTCCCCATGTCCTGGAGGAGCCAGGGCAAAGTTGCTGGGGGAGAACTTTGGGAAGCTGCCTGGAATGGGGGCATTGCCTGTGATCCCATAGCTTTTGAGGCATCTCTGTTTCCATCTTCTGCTGTATCATTACCTTTGAATCCTCTAAGGACAGCAGAGAGCAAGGGCCCCCCTAGGACATGGTAGTTACGCGGGAATTGGTAAGAGTCTGGGTTTTGTTTTCCGCCATTCATCATGACAACAGGAGGAGTGTCTAAGCAACAAGAACTGGTTTTTTTGACCCTTAAGAAAAAGATTATCCATTTCTCTTCTCACTCACTTCA
Source organism: Molothrus ater (assembly GCF_012460135.2). Classification (NCBI taxonomy): domain Eukaryota; kingdom Metazoa; phylum Chordata; class Aves; order Passeriformes; family Icteridae; genus Molothrus; species Molothrus ater. Next base: position 14,109,130 of record NC_050483.2, read on the forward strand.
TCCCCTCCATAGATATTTACAAGCAATAGGAAGGAGAATCCAGGCTTTCAGTCCAGTTTGTATATTATGGGCATGGGAGAAGAGGGGTGGGTGCCAGAGAGGGTGTCTCATCCCCACATCTTTTGGCTGGGGCTGTGGGTTCAGCCTCTGGTGTGACTCTGGGCTGGTGGGATGTGGTGACCTGAGTCCAGGACAGCTCTCTGGATAGACCATGAACTGCCCTTTCAGACCAGAGACTGCTTGTTGTGCTCTGGAGGGGATAGTCATTACTGAGTTCATTGTCTGTGATCATGAGATACTTAACAGATTGGAGAGATTTACACAAATTATTCCTCTTCAAGATACAGCCTCTTCTAATACAGGAATTTGATTGTGGATTAAACTATTGGAAACAAATATATTAGTCAATGTTCTAGAGCATTTTCTATACGAAATGGAAATGGGAAGAGAAACTGAAGGAAATAAAAAGGGACAAGGTAGACAGAAGCTTTTAAAGAGGAATTATTGTTTAGAAAAGTCTTCAAAAACTAAATTAAAAAGACATAATTCCCCTTTCACACAGGTCTCAGGATAACCAGTTTACTCAGGTCTCCCTGTTGTAAACTAAAGATACATTCTGATCAGAATGCTGGAAAGCCTCATCTCATCTGTAAAGTTGCAGCATTCTATGCAAGAGTGGTAACTTTCCTGTGGAACAGCTGTGCCACATAAACTATTCTGGGGTGGACCCCCTTCTAGACACGTTTTTTCTTACTCAAAGATTCTACTACTCGATGGCATTTCAGACAGCACTGGAATGATGGCAACAGAACAGAGCCTGAAATATGAAATTAGATGGTTCCTGGGATTTGGGTAAGAGTCTGACCTCACTTGGATTTCTCTCCTTCCCAGATGGAGTACAGTGGGCCCCCCTGCAGCTCTCGCAGAAGGAACAGCTATGACAGCAGCTACTACACAGAGTCCCCAAATGGTGAGTACATGTCCTAACAGCAGTGTGAAACACAGAGACAGAGGCAGGCAGTGCAGCAGCTTCCCTGTGCCTGCTCCGTGTCCAGCTGGGCTGAGAGAGGAACCTGCCTTTCCAGCCAGCAAGCCACTGCTGCTGGTAGGGGCCCTGGATTTCCTCTAGTTGTATTTGCAAATATGGGGATGTGTTATAGCTGTATTTCCCATTTTGCAAATCTAACAGTTGGATAGAAGTATTATGCACCTAATTTCAGCATTTAACCATATTCTACATGAAGACTTCTTACTCTCTCATTGATCCAAAATGGAATAATTTATGACTGATTTTAAATCTGCTCTTCCCTTTCTATGGACTCAGTGGAGCCTTAGATCCTCCCTGTCCCCAGAGCAGCACAGTGTGGTTGCACCTCTCTTCCATTGTGAAATGACAATCTGTTTTCTGGTTATTGGTGTCCTTCACCAATTACTATTTCCTCTGAGTCTTCACATGCCCACAAATGTTAATTACCAACTGGATAATCTGAGCACCTTTTTGTCTGTTTTTTAGATCCAAAGCATGGGAAGAGTTCTGTTGTTTCCAGTCTCGATTGCCTCTCAAGCATTGTAGAGAGGATTTCCACAGATAATTCCACATGCCCTATACTGCCTCCAGTGGAAACTGTTGCTGAAGGGAGTCCCTGTTCCCCTCCAGAAGGAGTGAGTCTGAGTGATGGTGGAGCCCAAATTCCTTCCCCCACCAACTGCACCCCGCTCCCCCAGGATAGCAGCAGCAGCAACCCCATCTACCAAGTGCTATAAGGACCCCTCCAGCTGGACTGCACCAAAACCAGTTTGCTCTGCTTGGCCTCGCTCAAGACCTGCCTTCTAAGGTTGAAAAGACTTCTAAAGACTTGTTCCAATTTTAAAATATCACTGAAAATTCCTTCAACTAACTTTGCAAACCTGTATCACTTCAAAGTACACATAGTTATTTATTGGTTGTTAAACTAAAGTTATTTAATACATCTAGAGATAAAATTGTATACCATGAAATGGCCAATGTTTAATCCGGGCTGTGGGGAATAGGAAGCTGGCTCTTGAATGTGGAGGAAAATAGAAATCTACAGCAGTAGAGGCATGATAGATCCTTCCTATTACTCCTGTTCTGGCCAAAATAAGGTTGTGGACCATTTTTTATAAAAACTTTTGTATAATTGTAAATAAGAGTTGCTTTCCAAAAAAAAAAAAAAAAAAAAAGAAGAAAAAAAAAAAGAAAAAAGAGCAAAATAAATAAATTTGAAAAAAAAAAGAAAGAACCAAAAACTTAAAAAGGGGAAAAATTTAAAAATATTTAATATTGCTTGGTTTGTTGTGTCAAACTTTAACTTTATATATTTATACGATGTGGTTGCCAAGAATGTTTTCAACAGTATTCTAAATAAAGACCCTTATTTATAAAATCTGTGGTGTTATCTTGACTTTCCTTAGGGCTTCTAGAATTACTAGTGCATTTAGGAGTGGTATTAGATCTCTGCCTTGGCAGGAAGAAGATACAGGCTCTGATTCAGCAAAGAAATCAAGAACATGCTTCAGTTGCACTACTTTGCATAAACATGCTGCTATCAAAGGGTCTCCTTTCTTCATATTCTGTTGTGGCCACTGCTAAAGCTAGACCTGAGCATCACAGGCCATTATTAGAGGGATCAATAAATAAGCATGTTCCTTCTCCTGCTCCCAAAATTTACAATTACATTGCAGCACTTGATCTTACAAAGATGTGTTGAAACTAAGAATCACAAAAAATGAGATTCTCCAAATTCCAGTGTAGCTACTGAAACCTCATACAAAACTCACAAGAACAGGTACTACATTTTGGGACAAGGGTTTACATTTTTCATTCAAGTTCTATTTTTCAAGTGTTTGTACTAAGTTCATGTATTCCCAGGTATTAGAAACTAATTGCAAAGGAGTTTTTGTCATAAAGTTCAAGTCACAGATCACAGTTTTCCTCAAGTTCAAGTTGGAATGTAGGCCAAAGATAGGCAGTTTTAATTTGGATTTGAACTTTATGCATCTCTGGCAGCACTGCTCCAGGGATTTGCTTCTTGTTTAGAGCCTCTCTAAAAATAGCCAGTGGGCTCTGTTTCATTCAGTATCTATGTGTAACCTTGAAAGCTGGCTATGCAACTGAAAAATGTTTAGCCCTGAGCTGGTTGTCATTGGAAAGTAACAATCAGGGCGTTTCTGTGCATCTGGACAAGAATAACCAGCAACTATGACCTGTTTCTTATCACATCCCTATGATTTATGGATTTTGTAGAAACATCACAGTAAAATAAAAACAAAAAGCACGCTGAAAACCAATCTAGGTATCGTCATCATCACTAAATACTTTGATGACAGACTAGTCATTGTGTTCTCTGTTAGGTGACTATTATAGAGGGAGTTTGTGCAGCTCTTACCTTAAGCAGGAAAAAGAAAGAGGGAACAGCTAATTCCAGGGAATGTCTCCCACTCCTTAAATCACGTATGGCCTTGAAGATCAATGTTCTGTGGAGAGGAGAGGAGCAAGCTTCCACGTGTTGAGCAGAGCAATGCAGTTGCTTCTCCTTCTTCCTGGGGCAGTCATGCTCCAAGCTTGGTGATTTTTCCAGAGGGGCAGGGATGGTAGCAGCCATGGGTATTCCTTCCTCATCCATGATCTTGGGGTCATGGTGGATGATAAATCAGTGTGGAGGCATGGGACCATTCTGTGGAGCAGCCCAGGCTCCCATGGATCAGAGGAGGCTCTGAGGCAGTACTGGCCACTCATCATCTTCATCAAAGTCTGACTTTGTAAAGGTCTCCCACTGACTCCCTGTGGGCAGAAAACACTCCAGCCCATAAAGATTGAGCTTACCCCTTTCATTTTTCCATTAAAAATAAAAATCAAACTAATTTGAGAATGTGTCATACTGTCATGAATCGGGAGGGTCTTAACTAAGGTTGGAAAAATAGCCCAGGTTAGTTGGAAGCCTGTATCCTTTATAAAAGCTAAGGAGAGACAGTTGCCTCAAAAATCAGGACCTCACACATCATCAATATAATTTTCATTGCCTTCAGCAATGAAATCAGGCCAAATCAGGCCTGCAATGCTAAAGATTCAAAAAAATGCTTTTGTGAAATACTAAAGATCTTTTAATCCCCATAATTTGAGGCTGGTAAAAGTATCAATTTTACTGCCATTAAATGGCAACCAAAAAGTATTTTGGAAGCTCAGGAATGACAGAGGCTCTGGACATGCTGGCAGTGCAGAGTTCATGCCTGCACTGCTTGCACCCCACTCTGAGGGACACAATGGGGGGTACCTGGCTGTAGGGCTGGCATGGCAGAGAGGGCACAGGGCACTTGTGCTCAACAATGTACATGCAGTTCCATGTGAAGTCATGTATATTGCATTTCACTGATTTATTTTAGCCACTCGAGTTTCCACATACTGATGTTAATGTTACAACAGAGAACAGGCATTTAGCACATCTCAAAATAGATGGATGGATGATGAGGAAAAAATATTCATAGGTTTCCTATGCAGAGCCCATCTTTCTCCCATTGATGTCAGTGAAAAAAAGTTCACTGGAGTAAGGCCAAAGGGTGTCAGCACTGGTAAATACATGTTTAGGTTACAAATATATTTATTTTTTACTTAGATAAGGAAAATTGTTCTCTTGTGCCATCTCTTCCTGTCTATTTCTAAGGTAATAAATATATTTAAAACAAAGCCCTGTGCATGAAGAGGACAGCATGTAACTGATAGAAATATATCCCAGTCTATGAGTAAACATTTTGAGGCTAGTAATGTTTGGATTCAGAGCTTCAGTTCTGACACAGCCAAGGAGTATATGCAAGGCTGATCCAATATATACAAACTTTGGGTCTTAAATTGGACTCCTGAAGATGAATTTAGGCATTTTGGGTTGATCCTACAAGACAAAGTGCAGTCTACCATGGTCTACCTACAAAAACACTCCAGCATGGGCTCCAAACACACACTGATAGTCTGAAAGTTTTTGCCACATAAACTTTCCAGTTCAAAATGATGTTTCCTAAGGAACACTGCCTCCATCAGGAAAGTCATATAGATACAAACAAATAAAGGAAAGTAGCTGTCTTCAAATATAATGATAAGTGCACATTTTAGGAATGTTTGATTTGATTTGGTAGCTTAGGAAAGCACTGCATGACAAACTCAGTATTACTGGTTTATCTCACTCAAACCACTGCTATGGAAGAAGTGAAGAGGAATAAATTTATATCTCACTTACATGTAATAAATGCTCCAATTTTACATTTCATCAGATCATTTGCCAGTATGAGAATGAAGAGGATCTTTTTCCTACTTTCAATATTCCACAACAAACTGCAATAAAATTGCAAATTACAATGTTAAACACCATATCCTGCATTATCATAGCAATACTGCTACAGAAGTATTTCACATACCAAACCTTCAATTTTAGGTAAAAGATATATGAACTATTCTTGGTATCTGTTTTCCCTTTAAAAAGATTTTATTATCTGTATCCAAATATATTAAAGAAATATTAAATTGGCAGTTTCTTCACACCAGATACTGCTCTTCTACAATGACTTGTCACTTTCAACTCAAGATAAAGACCTTAAAAAACCCCTTGAAAGTGGACAGAAAAGCAGTTTTCATTTTACATCTTACATTTTGCGGGGATATTTAAAAGGTTCAAAATGTGCAAAGAGTCAAAACTGCCATCTTCAGAAGTACTACATTCAAAACAGACAAGGAAACCTTTGTACCTCATACCTCATGAATTGTAATGAATGAATTAATTAATATTTCATTTTTGTTTAAAAATTTCCTTGAAATCAGTAGGAATATTTCCAGCTTCAGTACGAATATTTTCAGGCTACTGCACATACTGTCTGGGATAATGTTCAGGTAGCAGTGCAAAGCCAGGACAAACTCCCTGCTGTGACCCTTTGCTGGTGCTCTGGTCACTGACCCATTTCTGTCACAACACTCTCAGATGTGCCGATCCCCCTGAGCACAAGCCTCTGAACAAGCTGCCAGGCTTTAGTGCTCACCTGATCTTCCAAGTACCATCCAGAAACTGCCCCCATAATAGTGCTGAAAGCCTGCAACACTTCCTAAATGAGTGGCTGACACGGAGCCTGTGATAGCAGGAGATGGTATGAAGGTCATTTCACATAACTTGCATGTGGCAATCTTGGCTTCACAGGCAGTAGGTAAAAAGGCCTGTGTAGAGTCAGAGTGCAAATCTCTGACAGCATGACCTGGAGATCATCTTGGGAGGCACATTCAAGTACCTCATTAAGCACTATTTACTATCAGCTCACCCTCCCTCAGCCTCTCAAATCACTGGTTTTCTAGTAAAACTGTTGAACAGCCATGACCTCCTCTCCTTGATGGATGCAGCATGCTCCCTTCTCAGCAGGCTTGTTGTGCAACTGGGAATGTCATTAAAGTGGAGACCTTTCCATCTTGAAATTTCAGGGCTAACAAGGGAGGGGATGGTCCCTAGCATAATACATAAGAACTGTCAGATAGGCTTTTCCCTCCCAGGACCCAGCAGGAATTAGGAACACATCTGACAGAGCCACTTGGGTCAGTACAAGGAATCCAGAAATTTCCCTGTGGACCCAGAAACCTACATTTTGCATACACAGCCACTTGTGAATAAAGATTTAACACTGTAAGCTAATGGTGAAAACTGATCTATCCTGTAACCATGGGGTGATAGAAAACCTCAGGGGTTTCCCAATAATACAGTCAACATGGCACTGAATTCACATTTTCTTACTATAACAGCAATAACTTTTATCATCTACAGGCATCTTAGCAACATCAACAGCTGTGCTATTTATGTAATAATGCATAACCTCACATTTATCAATAGCAAGGCAAATGCTGTAACTATTTATTAAAAATTTACTAAAAATTCTAACAGACAATAACCCACTTAATCACATGACTGAGGGAGGTTGCAATTTTCATTGGGATGTTGGGTTTTTTTGTTGGGAGTCAGATTCACTCAGAAGCCTGTCAGCACAGTTACCTCCGTGTGCTGCATATCCATGGCAGTAAAAGGGGTCCCCCAATCTCCACAGTTCTCCCTAACCCACCTGAACTGACCTTGAGCCTTTTCTGGTCCAACAGCCACATCTGCTGGGAAAAATATCAACTACATTTCTTCCTCAAATCATTGCTTGGTGAACTCCATGTTCTGTTTTATCATCTTTCCATCCTGTCAGGTTTGTTGGTGCAGAAACAGCAAAGATCGTGACAGTCTTCAGACAGCACCTAGAAGCCTATACATTAGGAGCATCAAGAAAAATATATTGGAATATATTGGAAAACCCAATTTCCAGCCTACTAAGAACCTTCTACAGAAACAGAGAGAAAAAAAAATTGTAAGTTTAGTATGGTTGGTTGGGTTTTGGCTTTTTTATTGCTAGACAAATTCTGGGGCACCACTCTATTTTTCTTTAGGTGAAAAATAGAGACAAAAGGCAGGAGAAAATGGAAAGTCTTTGAATGCATTGTAGGGCCTGTGCTGAGAGCAGTGGTCCTGAGGGAGACAGGCTGCTTGCCAAGAAGGCAGGTGGGCCAGATGCAGAGGAACTGCAGATGACAGCAGCATCACAATGACATTCTCTGGTGACAAAGTCCCTCAGTAGGGCACAAATCTTGGCCACTGGACCAAGGGAGGTGATTTTCCCCTCTACTCTGCTCTGGTGCGATCCCACCTGGAGCTGTGCCTCCCTTCTGTGCTGAGCTCTGGGTCCTCAGCACAGAAGGGACATTGACCTGTTGGGGTGAGTCCAGAGAAGGCCACCAAGCTGATCAGAGGGATGGAGCACCTCTCCTATGAGGAAAGGCTGAGAGAGTTAGGATTGTTTAGCCTGGAAAAGAGAAGGTTTCAGGGTGGCTTTCCAGCACCTGAAGGGAAAATACAAGAAAGATGAAGAGAGGGCATTCAAAAGACCATGTAGTGACAGGACAAAGGGAACGGCCTCAAACTGAAAGAGAGTAGGTTTAGATTAGGTATTAGGAAGAAATTCTTTACTGTGAGCGTGGTGAGACACTGGCACAGGTTGCCCAGAGAAATTGTGGGTGCCCCATCTCTGGAAGTGCTCAAGGCCAGGCTGCACGGAGCTCTGAGCAACCTGGTCTAGTGAGAGGTGTCCCTTTCCATAGCAGAGGGGTTGGAACAAGGTGATCTTTATGATCCTTTCTGACCCAACCATTCTATGATTCCCTTTATACTGTGGCCACACAACATTCCTTTCTTTCACATCAATGCTCTACTTCTGAATCCTAAACAAAATGAAACAATACCTTTTTGTTCTGAATTTTTAAACTTGTTTTTATGGCACCAGCGAGTTTCCTGAGGCAGAAGCCTAGACAATCTACATTTGAGAGCTGCTGCAGTGTGAAAGTACATTATTGAACCAACAAGCAGTGTGTAAGCTTTTCTCCTGGCCACCGGAGGGCAGCATTTCCATGAAAAACAGGACTTCGACATCTTTTTTTAGTATATCTATTCCTTTTTCCCCCCTAAACTCTCACATCTAACTCTTTCTCAGCTCAGGTAGAGAGCATCATTTCACACTGCAACAATTGAAATCTATGAACTGAATTCCTAGCCAGTGTAAATTCATCAGTCTTGCTGGCAGTTGACACAGTATACTGGGATTATTACAGCAAGTACAAGCTCATGGTTTGAGTTTGGATGCTCAAAGATGCATTTTTATGGGAAAAAAACCTTTTGTTTATATGGCAAGGCATCCCTATGTATGGACTAAATTTCAGGATGAAGAGCATCACAGAGCAAAGCATTTATACAACAGCTTGTAAAGGGAGACCCATTCTCCATCCAGGGCACGTAATGCTCTCATTACAGATCTAATGGCATGGATGCAAGGGGGTTCATGTGTCACACGTGTTCCTTTGTATGGGACAGGTCACACTCACATCCCTTTGTTCCATTTGGAAAGGAAGCGGGTATGTGCTAGGCACTCGTGCTCGGGCTCTCAAAGGCTGTCCTCTGCAGAACTACACACTTGAAACAGCTTGCAGTTGAAAGCCAGCTGCACAAAATGTAGTCCCAAACATGCCTTTCAAAAGCTTCACAGATGCCAATTACATTAAGCGATAAGAAAAAAAGCAACGAAGTAATGTGCCTAATTAACAAAGCTAGAGATGGAGCCAGCCACTTGGTTTGAAGTACTTCCAAGAGAGATGTTAAATGCAATGGTCAGGGCAACTCTGGAAGAAATAAATTAACATGCTGGGTTAATATTTCAAGCTCTGTGGGAGTAAAAACTGTGTGTGGTAAGGGGAAACAAAGGTAAAAATATCACAGGGTGCTATTCTGTTTGTTTGCCAAGGACACTTTAGCTTTTGCCATTTATTATTCTTCATGGTATGCTCAAAATTATGCAAGAAGACATAAAAGTGTCAGCATTGCATCACTGGCCTTCCTAAATTTATCTTTCACCCACCTGTTAAATCTCAGCTCAAGGTCAAGAGAAAAACCATTTTAAGTGAATACACTATGAGATAGACACATTCATGAAAAATATCTTAGTAGGGTTCTTTTATCTTTAGTACTATCTGCAGCCACAGCTTAAAAGATTCCCCACTCTATAGGACAACAGTGGAGTTTTTTTCTGGTCCTCATAAATAAGAACTGACTGACAGCTGCCTGGTTCCAAATCTTAGATACCTGTGGTTGGGAAAGCTCAGACCATCACAAACTCTCAAGTTCCAGCAAGTAGTGTAGCTTGAATCCATTCCAGTACTCATCTGTTGGCAGCTGTTTCCATCTGCTCCTTCTTGAACCCTTCTGCTGACTCCCTAGGGAAGAGCAGGAAGATTGTCACGCAATGAACTCACTTGTTGTGAGCTGGCTGCTCGTGTTTTACCCCAGTCTGTCATCTCACCTCATCTGCTCTCTGGCCTTTTTTTGCCATGAGAATTCTGAGTTCTGCTCTGCACCTAAGGGGGAAAAGAAACCCCAAACCAACCATTCCTCAAATTATTCCTTCTTTCAAGTACAAATAATTATTATGAACAAGAGATACAGAAAAGATTGATCAGATCACTTAGTCCTCACAGCTGTATCCCACAGTGATTCCTGCATGTATGTTTTGCAGCTAGAAGTGTCTGACATACCTTCACTTTGTGATGAGGGAAGGCAAATGCCCTTCAAGCACTCCATGACCATTACCTGCAGCCTTTTTTTTTTTGTTTGTTTGGTTCTGTGGTAAAACACAAAATGGAGAAAGAGAAAAAAAATCAAAAATAACATTTCCTATTTTAGACATCAGTGTTTATGTTTTCTAGACTTGCAGCTGAGCCTTTAGGAACTTTGGTTGACTGAGCAAATGTCTATGCACATTGAAGCTCCTCTCTTAATTTGTCCCATTACTATTTTATGTACTTGGTAACTTGATATCTACACTAACATTAATTACCCAGACTAAGCAAAAGATTTTATTTTTTCTTAACCAAGATAATTAGTTTGATATTTTCATCTTTGAAAGTTTTAATTTATACTTTGGTATATTTTCTCTAGCCTGATTTCCAATTGGACCAAACCCCCTCAAATCTCTTGGGCATTCAAAACTTTCAGGTGTACCTGAAAATGCAAACTGTTGTTCAGAGACATCTTTTTTTTTTCAATCCCAAAGTACCTGGAAGTACACCCCTAAATATAAGCAGCATTCTACAGATGCTATTCAGCCTAGGGTTCAGAGAGGAGAAATAATCAATAAGAGAAGCAATACAACAGAATATGGAAACAAAGTTGAAGAAGATTCCATTAGTAACAAATGCAATCATCTGGATTTTACCCTAGCCAGAATTATACATATTTGTGGGTATATTGGTCAAAATACCTCCTAAGAGCTTTACAGGCATAAACTCAGGAAAATAGAGTAATTTCTCTGACTTGCCATGTCACCTTTTCTGTGGAGCACTGTCCTTTGCAGCATGCATCTGTCTGCTTGGATTATGCAGTGATCAAACTGGGCCACACAAGCACAGCACCACCTCAGCACGGAGACCTTTCTATACAATGAAGGCTTCTGAAGAGGCTTGGCATGATAAAGCAATTAAGAAACATCTTTGCCCACATCCTGAATTACTACCACACAATCAACCATTTCCTCCACTTTTTAACAGGCAGAATAAGCTGGAGAACAGTTTCAGAAGAAACAGTAGAAACCTATTGTATTTTTTATTACAGTTGGAAAATTTTCAAAGAAAAAAAGGTCTTTATTATAGATTTGAGAATTGGACCCTCCTTTTTTCTCACTGCTCCATAGGAAAGCCAATAAATATGCTATTGTAGACTGTCTTAGGATGAGAATCCATCCTAGAAGAACAGAAAGGTCCAAGTTTGCATGAGAATGGAGCATTTCTTAAGGAAGACCCAACTCTGATTTCTTGCAGGCCAACTCTGAATATCTTGTCCCACTGTGATCCTTCTCTGCTCCCTCATCATTTCCCAATTCCTCCTACTGCTGGGCTACCTAGAGGCAAAGACTACAACTGCAAAACCTGGCAGAACGCACAGATGAATCAGATGGAATCAGTAAACAATGACTAAAAGTGCAGCGTCACAGGAACAAGCGTATCACTGTGCCTCAAGTTAAATCATTTAAATACAAACCTGCTGCAAATCTTAACAGGAATTCCAGCCACAGTCTGGAGGGCTGGTATAATCCTATTGCACTGGGATTCCTACAGAAGTCTTCCCCAGGTCCTGGAAACCTGGTAGAGCATGTTCCTGCTTCCTGGAGTGCAGAGATCATTCATTACAGTGTGTCCCAGAAGGGAAAGGCAGAGGACAAGCTAATAGAGGTGCCATCCCTTTACTATTGCCTTTCTTCTAGCTCTCAACACTTCATTTAACTGGAACAAAAGGTTGCTGTCAATGCTAAGGCATAGGCCCAGGCATGGGACTGGATAAAGAAATCTTCATTTCCAGCAGCTGGTCCAAGCTTTGGGACAGAAAGTGGATTTTGCTTTCCATTTACTCACATTTATATTGTATAAATCCTGGCTTTTGACAAAAGAAATGCAGCAGATTTCATCCTTAGTGCCAATTATTTAACTAGCATCACTGGAACTATTATACTTTATATCTCTTCATATGCAGCATTCAAATAATTACTTCAACAGGATTAAATGTCATATTTCATGGGACTGGCTGTGTAAATATTTACAAAGCTAGAGAACAGAAAAGACATCTCAGAGTTATTGATTCATGTCAAATATTGAGAAGCTGGGTTAATCAAGGGATTTAAGCAATGCTTTAAACCTTTGAGTCAGCATTGTTGAGATTTATTTAAACTACTCTTACCTTTCAACATCTAAAGTTTTACAAATAGTTTATAACAATAAAGACTTACAGGCCATTTTCCCATCTGTTTGTCTGAGGACATTTCAGTTACTGTTGTGAACTCAGTAGGCTGAAGAAGTAATAACAGCTCTGAAAAGTGAATCCTTCAACAAAAATAAAGTTCTCATTGCAGTAAAAAAAAAAAGGTAAGAAATTTGTAATTATTTTGTGGTATTAGAGAAATAGCCAGCTGATGGGCAAGCACATACATTTTATAAAACGGAGCATATTCCATACTCCTTGGTAAGAAACAGACCCTAATTTTTTCTGGTTTTTTGGTGATTAAGTAAAAAAGATACACTTGCAGTGCTGAGACCTGCATGCCTTTTTCAAGAAAAGACTAGCACCTCCTGTTCTGTATTCTGTATATAGTAGTTGTGAAATACATATGTCTGTATCTATGTGTTTGTGTCTGTTGCTATGTTCATGCACCTGCAAATTGGCTGAGATCTTAAAAACATAATGACAGCATTAGTAGAGTTTTGTTTTCAGAAAAGGCTGACTAGGCCAGTCTGAGAAAGTCAAGGACCTTCTAGGACCACCAAAACAAATCAACTAATAAAATAAAGCCAAGTCCCTGGCCTTTTCTGAAACTCTAGCTGTAGTGCATGGTAGGAATTAAATGGTTCCAACCTATGTGCCCTCTTTTGGCAATGCAGATTCAGAGCCCTCAGGATGACTGAGCTCAGCTCGTAGTAATGAGTTTAGATAAGGGGTTTTTTGTTATGTGCTGACAGGAAACTTCCAATTGTAAGCTCAATTTTCCTCATCACCAGCTGGATTTTTGCTGGATCACACCTAGATCAGCACGAAGAAGAGGGACAAATCCATATCCTTCCATAACACGGCATTGTAACAAAGTAGCGCATTAGCTCTATGCCTAATTTCAGATGCTTAAAGCAGACTTTGCTGTGATTTAGCTCCATGATTTCTTGAGGAATAATTATTTCTCTTTTGGGGAAGATCTCATCAAAGAAAAATTCTGACACTTTTACTACAGCCTTGACTGAAGGATGTGCTCCAAAAGAAGCACAGTGCCTCACCAAGGCCAGATTTAAGGAGCTGGGGGTGAGACAGACAACTCAGCAATGTTTTGCAATGCTTATTGCCCTTTTTGCAAGGAAAGTGCTCTTTCCCGACAGGTAAAACAGTTTGGAAATCTCCCTAGTCCTTCAGCAAGCAGCAGAACACCACTTCCACCACCTTGCCTTACTTGTGGGCACCGTCTCCATAACTGCATCTGCTCGGTTCCATCTCCCATCAATTTTCAGCAAAACCAAATGGATTCAGGTGGGAGCTTCTCTTAGCTAACAGAGTGGGTAAAGACCAAAGATGATCTCTAACGTGTCACAATATTACTTCCATTTTTTTCCAGAGCAGCTTCCATTTATCTCACAGTTTGAGGCATACTTTCTGAAGGGTCCCAAAGGAATTTGCAAATCAAAAAGAACCTTCACTCAGAAATGTCAGCCCAGTAGAAATGGATGAACAAGTGCAACTCTTCAGGTAGAGCACAGCAAATGCTTCCCAGCTCAAAGCAAAGCCATGCAACACTTGGAAAACATGAATGGGAATGAAGTACATATTCAAACAAAACTGAAGTAATTAAGAATAATAAATTCAACTATAAAAGTGCAGGAACAAGCATTTAGCCATAACTTCTGCTGCTCTGGTTGCTCTTATTAAAAGCATCATGACTTTGTATCATGCTTTGGGCTATACATCTCTTCAGACATGCAGCCTCTCTATGACTCCCTCAGTGAACACCAAGCACGAACCCACAATTTTTTTCTCCATTCTCATTCTTTCTATGAAAGGCTTTCATCCAATTAATGACAATTCAGAGGGGTAAATCTAGCCTTTCAGAAAAGTAATAACATCTATGCAATTGCAGCTGCTTTACTTTTAAATTATTTTCAAGGACAAAATGAGTACATTGCATGCTGAAGTCCATCACAGCTTTCCATTTCAAGACCTCAAACCAAATGATTTACAAGGGTCAGTGCTAACAGATAGAGCAATTCACAGCATGATGTAATCTAAAACTGATAAAAAACTGCACTGAAATACTGTTGAGTTGTCATGAATTTAATACAAGAGAGTACAGGCTGAATTATAGCATTCAAGCATTGCAAAACTGGTCTTCCAACCCTGGCTGCCTTTTCTTTTGAGGTTATAACTCTTACAAATAACTCTCAGCCTCCTCCAGCTTTAAAACATTTTGAAAGTACTCTCCAGTTATATTCATAGTTGTGCACAAAGTCACAGGTTCTCTTAACATTTCCTTTTCCTCTTCATATTGTTACAATGGGTCATTCTTTTTCTTTGAAAAGATACTGAGTGATGAAGTCAGAGCTAGGCTTACATTTCAGGAGTGGGAGCTTCTTCAGCAGTCACCATTGTTGGTGTCCTCCCTAGAAACCCCAGTGAAGGAAGAGGCTACAGAGGAGTGCAGAATCAAGTACTCTTGACACACTAGTAAAGCACCAAAGCATACAGCAAAGCCTCCTGATGTGCATTTCTGTGCCTATACAGCCCTGGGATTTGGATCTGTCAATCCAACGTCTTCAGCAAGAGGCAAAATATCTTCACACAATAATGAATATAATTAAATAAAATTTTAGAAAAAGGTTAAAATTTCACTTCAAATTAATGAGTTACTAAGTTTAGGAGCATTAGGGAATATATGCTCAGTCATCTCCCACATTGAGAAGAAAGCCCCTTTGGAGTTAGAAATCACTGCAGTTCTCAGCTAAAGAGGTAGAGAGCAGGGGGATTAACAAAAGAATAGCATGTGAGCCCACTAGCTTATTTTTTTTTTAGTTTGTAGACAGAATTTAGATTTCTGTCTGAAAGACAATCTACCTTTTCTTGTATATGATTGCCCTGAGGATGCTGAAGTATAGGGCAACAAAGGTGACCCCAGTACACCAGACACAGAGGGAAAAGAAGGACTAATTCTTCCCAGGTCATCAGAACAGTGAGGTGACCTAACACCAGTGACAAAATTAGCAAATGGACTCACTCTCTAACTCAGCTACACAGAAGTTAGAAAACTAAAATATATCTATGGCTAATAAAACCTTTGAGTTAGAAGGACAGCTAAAATCATAGATAGACCAACAGGACTGCTCAAAGTGCACATATAGTCTCCTGACAGTAGGTGTGCCACAAGGGAGACCTTCAGAATGACCTTTCTAAACTCTACAGCTCATTTTCCTCACTTATGCCAGATTTTGGTCAGCCCCAACTCAACATAGATGATCGTCAAAGTCTCTCACCAGTTATTAGAATCAGTTCAGAGAAAAAAATTTATTTTCAAGATGTATGGATTTTAATGCATTTAAAAATTTTCTGGTAGCACCACCTGCAGCTGCTGCTGCTATACTATAATCCTTATCCAAACAGATTGTGAACTTTTTGGATAACCTACCAACTCTGTGCTTCCTACAGAGGTCTCCCAGCATTATTAAAGCTGGTTTAGATCTTTTTAACGTGTAAAGCCTAGTGAAATTAATTAATAATTTAACTTAAAATGACAAGTTGTATCACAGAAAAGCTAGACAATTTGGGGACTCACACATTCACCTTCATATTAAGATATAAACTAGATGTTTAAGGATTTAAAGATGTCAAACATAAACTAGAATAAAATCCAGTTATAATATCATTATTTTTCATGGGACTAGGAGGACAGAAGTGCTACTGTCAAGTTTGGGATTAATCATAATTCCATAGGAAATTTTGTCTGCAAATTGGAAAATTAGATTATTTCATTTGTCTACCATAATCCAAACATTTCTAATTATGAAAAATTACTTTTTTAATTAAACTAGAATTTTATATTGCTATATGGCAAGCTTAAAGCAAAACTTTGCTCAGACACAGCAGCTGCTAGGCTGTCTTAAACCTTCCATTCCATGCAAACCAACAGCCATCCATGCAGTCTTATCAACCGTGTCTAATTAAACAAATGCAAATCATGCTGCAATCTACCATGCAATTCAAACTCTCTGTGCCTTAATATGCAGTTATTTTGTGCCATGATCCTTGTTAAATAAGGATACTTGTTAAATAAAGATATTATTTTTGAACACTTTCCCTCTCAAGCTTCAATATCAACTTCAAACCTGATGTTATCTTTCATTTTCCACATGAAAATGATGTCTAAACTTACGTTCCAATTTATATTTCTAAAAGACCTTCTATTCCAGCAGCTATCTTGCTCCAGATCTCACAAGCTCCTGCTTGTCCATCAGCCTCTGGTTTGGGGCCCTCTTTCATGTCTTTTGAAACATCCAACTCTTCTGATTCTACCAATGCTTCTTCATCAATTACAGCTTTAGTAACTTCAAAGAAACCTTGCAGGTCACTTAAGCATGGCCTCCCCACCTGAGTCCATGAAAACTCTCTTTAAACAAACTTTCTACTTTTAACATGTACTCCCAGATGGCTTCTAAGGTCCTGCACCACCCTCCTTCAGTTCCCCAGACAAGAAGGGAAACCCAAGCAAGGGAAGCTGCACCATATCTCTTTCATTCCCACAGTTGCCTTAGATCCCAACACTGATATTCCTAAAGAGGAATCACTCACTGCAGGTAAGGTAATGTGGAAGGCAGGAGAGCTAATGAGCTAGGAAAGAGTCTTTAAAGTTATGGATGGGACCAGAAGGACCCACAAGCCTAGGATTCACAGGCCCTTAACATCTTTCCTGGGTCACCTGCCCTCCACAGTCTTCATTAACTCTCAGAACCTACCCTACAGCTCTTTCCCATTGGCCCCCAGACCTATTATTATCAAAAATAGGCATTTACTATGATTTAAAAGAATTTTTGCATGTATTATTTTATATCAGAATCAAGATCCTCTTTTCCTTTCTTAATGCCAGGCTTGGGTTCGCAGCCCTCTTTTCCCTCTGTGTCCTCTGGCTGGCAATTCTCAAGGATTTTAGATAGTGTTTCTGTACTTGTGATTCTCAGATTCTCCCTCTGTCATCAACCTTTCTGCCTCTGTTCAGTCCCAGTGCTGAAGCTGCTGTCTGGCATCTCTTTCTGGAGATTTTTTCATCAGTTTATGCTAGCTGAAGTGCAAAGTTGCCTTGATTTAGCCTCACTTTCCCATTTCTCATTCATAGCTGATACGAGTAACGTACTCCCGTTCCTGCTGTCTTCCCTCCCTTTTCCCAAGAGTCACACACAAACAGCACCAGGTCCCAGGCCTTCCTTCTACCCCACCAGCTTAAAGAGCAGTCTGTTACC
Organism: Molothrus ater; assembly: GCF_012460135.2. NCBI lineage: Eukaryota > Metazoa > Chordata > Aves > Passeriformes > Icteridae > Molothrus > Molothrus ater. The sequence goes on from NC_050483.2 coordinate 14,126,774, forward strand.
ATTTTCACAGATAAATCTGCTAGTTAAACATCTTTGGAATGTCTCACCACATCTACTGCAGTTTTCTTCTCTGCATCCCAACCATGCAATGCTCTTTGCAAGGAAGCTGCAGGTGACCAAACATCTCATCTCACAAACCTGAGCACACCAATTGCTCCTTGACAGCCTTCCACTTGTTCTTCCCCTGCTGTTCCCACACATCTGAATTTCTCTCATACTTGCAAGTTCAACCTAACTGCTTTCCCCTGGTCTGCCCTCTTCTGTTGAGCACGGTATTGTCCCTACCACTTGTACACTCCATCAGCATTCCCTAACCATGTACCTTTCCATTGTATGTTTCACCAGCCTATCCCATCCATCATGACATGACTTCCCATGGTCAATTCATGAAGGCTCTGCTCTCCAGGCTTTCCTCCTGAGATGTTGGCAGCAAATAAAACAAAATACAGAACACATCTACATACCTCTGTTACTTCCTTTCCACACAACCATCTTCTTGCTGTTCTTCAAGCTCCTTGCAAGATAGGAGCTGGGGGGGTTTCAAAACTTCCCTTGTCATTACTTGGGAATTAATGAGAATAAAAAAAAGAATAGAAAACGCAAATCCAAATTGCAACTTCCTACCAACATAAGCATTAGGAAAAAACCCAGGTGAACAGTAGGAAAAGATAGACAAGTGGTGTAGGTGCGTGGAACCGAGTAAAAGCACAACGTGATAGGAAGGGACAGCCCTGGGTACCCCTGCTCGCGAGGCAAGAAATTTACGCCTGGGGAGATCTTGAATTGTGCCCTTCAGCCAGTCGGGTCCAGGCAGGACGAGCACAGCCGTGACTCATGTCAATGGTGCTCCAGATTGGTCACTCCGACCCGAGCGAGAGGCAGCCCCGGCACAGCCAGCGCTCCCGAAGGGGACCCTCGGTGTGACCGCCGCGCGGTGCGGGGAGGTGAGCGGGGCGGGAGGGCGCTCTGCCCGCAGCCCGGGTCCCGGAGCGGGCACCCCCGTCCCGGCGGCGGCGGCGGGCGCGGCCCGCGCTAGGACCCGGGCGGGAGCGGCGCCTGCGCGGCGGTGCCGGGCGGCGGGCGGGCTGCACCGAGCGGCTCGGCAGCGGCGGCGGGAGGAGCGGCGGGAGGAGCGGCGGCAGCGCCGCGGGTCCCGCCGCCCGCACCGGCAAGCGCTCGACCCGGGCCGGCCGGGCGCAGGGGCGGAGGCAGCGGGAGCGCGGCGCTGTCCCTTCAGCACCGGCGGCGCCCCCCGCCCGCCCGCAGCGCCGGGAGGGGCGAGGGCACAGCCCCGCGTTCCCCGCGGGGGCTGCAGCCAGCACCGGCGCCCCGCAGCTCCGCGCACCTGTGGACAGCGCCGGTGCCGTGATTTTTCTTCCCCCCCCCCTTTTCTTTTTTCCTTTTTTTTTTTTTTTTCCCTTGTGCTTTTGGCCACGTCCAACCAGGGAAAGGCCCTCCCCCTCCGGCACCGCAGCGCCCGCGCTCCCGGAGCATGGCCCCCCCTGCCCCTGCCCCTCCACCGCGGCTGCAGCTGCCGCGGACCCCGAGCGTCTGACTCCAGACGGAGGCGGCGCAGCGCCGGGAGCCACCGCCACCGGCATCGCCTCGGAGCGGCCCCGGGGGAGCGGGGCTGGCCGGGGCCCCTCGCCCCCGCGGGCCCGGAGCGGGGCTCGGCTTAGGCACCGACTGCCGCCGAGCAGCCGTCCCCTGACGGGCTTGCTGCCTGCCGTGCTTGCTTGGATGAGTCTGCGACATGCCTAATAAGAGACGAGATGGGCCAGGGCGACGAGAGCGACCGCATTGTGATCAACGTGGGAGGGACTAGGCACCAGACTTACCGCAGCACCCTGCGCACCCTGCCCGGCACGCGGCTGGCCTGGATCGCTGAGCCCGATGCCCACAGCCACTTTGACTATGACCCCCGTACGGATGAGTTTTTCTTTGACCGGCACCCGGGCGTCTTCGCCCACATCCTGAATTACTACCGCACTGGCAAGCTGCACTGCCCCGCGGACGTGTGCGGGCCCCTGTATGAGGAGGAGCTGGCCTTCTGGGGTATCGATGAGACCGATGTGGAGCCCTGCTGTTGGATGACCTACCGGCAGCACCGCGACGCCGAAGAGGCTCTGGACAGCTTTGGTGGGGCTCCCCTGGATAGCAGTGCTGAGGACGGAGACATAGATGGCACCGGAGACTCTGGTGATGGTGAAGATGAGCTGGAGATGACAAAACGCCTAGCACTTAGTGACTCCCCAGATGGCAGGTCTGGGGGCTTCTGGAGACGGTGGCAGCCCCGCATCTGGGCACTCTTTGAGGATCCCTACTCCTCCAGATATGCAAGGGTAAGCTATGCAATCAGCACCCTCATCAAAACACTCAAACCTCCCTGCGGTCCCACTTCCTCCCAGCATCACAAGGGTTTCTCTCTGCTGTCAGAGCAGAGCAGCCATCCATGTGTGTGGCCATACAAAAATCACCACGTGGGGTCTATGGGGATGTAACCCACACTCTCAAGCAGGCCCCAGGCATGGGGAACTAGTAGATACCAAGGCCTGAGCCTCTGTACTCAGATGTGGGCCTCCAGAGACCCTTATTTTCTAATAGGCTCCTAAAACTCCCAGCCTGGGGCAGGGTCCCGGTCATAGGCCAGAGAGGTCTCCATTACACCAGGTAATTTCCCTCTATGCATAGATTCTTACAGTCAGACATCCCCCAGTAAAGAGAGACACCTTGTCCAGCCCTCTTACAAGCTAATGGCTCTCTCCCCTTTACGAGATGGGGAAAGGATTATGGGAGAAAGCATTCCCAGCGGTACCAGGGGATTTGGAGAGTTTCAGCCTGGACTGGAAAGGGAGTCAGTGCCTTTCTCTTTTCTCATACATACCAAGTTAAATATTTATGAACATGCTTCTCTGAAAATGGGTAATTCATCTGCTCACTCTGTCTCTTTTTCCCTTGTGGGAAATGCAAATTAATCAGAGGAAAGGGTTTCATTCATGTAGAAGGGACACAAGGTTTGACAGGTTTCTTGCCTGCTACTGAAGGACAACTCCTCCCCTCCTGGTGCCTGCGGTTGTTTTGGAAAGGGAATGCACACTGGTGCAGTTCACAGCATAGGTATGGATAAAAATGGTCTGTAACAGTCATCCAACTGCTTTAAGTAGGCACCTCCTCATGCTATGAGAATAGTTACATTAATTAGGGGCTGATTCTGCTCCTGAAATCAAAAGTACTGAAAACATTTGCTTCAGGAACAGCAGCAGGATTAACTCCCAAGATAGTCAATTTGATAACTAGGGAAACAGATGGAGGATAGTGCCTTCATAAAGAAATTGGTTGGCATAGGCTCTACTCTTAAATGTACCTTTGTTAGAGCTTAATTTTTGCCAGACCTCAGGAAGGATGAGTGGTGCTTTGGTGGGGGAGGGTGATCAGTGTTCCTGAGAAGGATCAAAGAAGTGAGATCAGATTAGGGAGAAAATTGGATGGATGGAAGAAAGAGAAGTGGAAATGCAAGGAGCAGGGAGAGGGGAGCTGGCTGTGTATGAATGGGTGGCGGAATAGCAGCTGCCGGAGACTTGGTCTGAGCAGAGATCTCCAGCAGGGAGACACCAGGTCTGCAAACTGAATGAATGGGGAAAGCTGGAGCAGAGCCTGGAGTTATATCTTGGTGCATTTCTAAAGATTCTTGTTCGTACACCATTTGGAGACTTCCTCCCTGAACAAAGGAGCTCATATTTAAATTAATTCCTTTAAACAGCATGGAGGATAAAGGAATAATAGAATATTTACCACAAGATGGAAAGATGATGCTGTTGCATTGCAGCTTTCAAATCCCTGATTTCTGCCAAGGGAACAAGGCTGGAGGGTATCCTTCAAAGTGCTTGGTTTCCATTAATCAAGCCCAGTGCTAGCAGGCAATCTGAATAGCAGATCTCTCTGGTACCCAGGAATCTGTTGGTAAAACATATTTCAAGTGAAAGTAATGTGCTTGTTCAAGGTTTTGGGAAATGGTTCAAAAGCCAAATGGATAATATTGTCCCAATGAAAAGGATACAGAGCTTAAAACACCCTTTTTCTTGGAGGCATTATGATATTTTAGGAGAAGGACAAGAATTTATAACCAATATTAGGAGTCTTTGTGATGCACGGGCTGGAATTCTAGAAGGATATAAATTCTCTGAGGGTATTTTCATTTAGCAATAGGTGTTTTATAAAATAATTTGGCTTTGTTGGGTTTTTTTTTTGAGAGAATGATGTACCATTTATTCACAATCACTTGTGCATACCTGCTAGAATCCAACTCCTGATTTACCTCTGACTTGTTCTTTCCTTAGAGGATTGTTAAGACTAGATAAATATGAGTACTCTGAATATTTCATGGGTTAAATATGATTCTTTAACTTGTATCTATGGAGACATAGGCCACATGCATTAATATTTTGCATGAAGGAAGATGGCTTTCCTCATCAACACATGCACACACTGTCCATTAAGAAGACATTACAGGACACTTAACATTTCCTAATAAAAGCCATAAGTTATGGTTATGGATGTAAAAAGAGATGGGAGTTTGATTTATGCTCCTGTAACCTATCACAGACACGGCAAAAAGATCTGAAGCTCACAATCACTAATTTATAGTAAAATAATTGATAACATCATTAACAAGTGAATGGTATATTAAGGCAATTATTGGTAGAGTCAGGCAACAAACCCACTGTTACCCCACTTCTAATTGAGTCTGCTGCTTTTAGTTACAAACTGCAATTTAATTGTACAAAAATCTAAATTCACATTGCCATTTTGTCAAAAAAAAAAAAAAAACCACCACAAAATTTTCTCTTCCTAAAGGGAACTGGGACCTGTACTAAGGGTGGTTATTACAGACCTTTGATGTTTACATATGGCACCAAAATGCATGTCAAAATAACAGCTCAATGTAAGCATCAGTTTACATAACCATTATAGTGTTACACTTGGGCAAGTAAAAGGAATGCCATCTCTGAATATTAAGATTAAATGAAAATCTGCATATCTGTATAAAGCAAGATTCTCTGGACTGTATCTGGTATCCTAGATCAGTGAATGTTTAGGAACTGTCTATGAAAAGCTCAGCATTTACTCAAATCCAGCCATTCTTGGAGGATTTTGATGGACACTGCTTGCAAATACAGGTACATTTGACTGTTTTGCTTCACCTCCACCTGACTCATACTAAATTACTCCTGATCTCCTTGTAGACAGCCAGGAAGACTGGAAGTGCATTTGTGTACGTCAGGCAAAGTCAGCTAACTCTGCAAATTTTGTTTATTTCTTACTTTGATTAAGCAAAGCTCCTAGTCACTAATCATTTGTCTTTGGGTGCCACATAGTCAACAGTTGCTTGTTAAAACAATAGTGGCTGATTTTAATTAATTTAAAGTTTTTTCCATGCTAATTTCTTAATAATGTAGTTCTTTCTAAAAAGAGGAACACTTCAAAAATTGCATAATCTTCTATATCTATAATATTTGAAACAAACTGTCTGTTCTTGATTGACTGCCTTAGACATCTATCTTAGTAAGATAAACAGGTATTACACTTCTCCTTAACCTAAAGAATACATGTTTGGATATCAGAGGCAAAATCTTGTGCCTTGAGATCTGAACAGAGTAACAAAAGATGATGGGAAAGATCCAGGAGGATTGTCAAAATCATCTGTCCAGACAGCTAAATATCACTGACCTTACCTAAACTGATGTTTCTTTGAAGCTCAATAGAACTGTCTTTTTTGCATCGTCAGACAACTTTGTAAATTTATTTTTTCTAAGTCGGCAAAAAGGGGGAAATAGAGTCAGCCAGAAAGCTATGCTAAAGCAGCAGAGAGTTACACTGTGGTAGAGTTTCTGCCCTCTGTACTTACTAGACTTCATAGGTCCCTCAGTACACAAATGTGTGAAAAATATTTTCTTGGCATCCTCTCCCCTTTATATTTATGTCTGGTCATGCTGTTCTTCCACTAGTAAAGCTCCCACTGACTGCCTGGCGAGTTTGGCCTGCAGGTATCTAACATATTTATTCCCCTTCCTCCTCCTCCTCCTCCACAGCAGGATAAGGTTGTGTTTGTGTTAATTCACATTCCTTGGGTTACTCAGTGTTTGAAAAAAGGAGCTTTCAGCTGAGATTGTGCACTACTGCTCACATTCAAATTGGAGAGTTAAGCTTTTTTAATGGACTCATAGGAAACCTTCTGAAGTCCTTCTAAATAAGCCTTTTTACTGTTTTTTAAATAAAAGCTGCTTAGGGTCCTATGGAAAGTCCTCAACAGCTTGACTTGCAATCCTGGCATATGCTGTACCAATTTGATCTAAGAGGAAAAGCAAAACTCTCACTCACCCTTCCCTCATGTTTCCCCTTCACATCCTGCAGAAGAATCTGCTTTCCTCAGTGGGTGACTTTTGAAGGACAAGTTTCTGACACTGAGAAGGAGACAGGAAAAAGGACAGTGGTAAAGAGATGAGAGAAAGGTATTCCCCAGGGATTTCTTCCAGCTTTCTTTTGTACATTCAGGAGCATTTCAACCTTGCTGTGTTCATTTAAACTGATTTTTCTCTATATAAAGTACAACCTATAGGTATGAAGAGGTTTATGGGATCCTAGTTCCTGAATAACCACACTGTCTTGAGGATTAGAGGCTGGGGTGGTTCTGCTCGTTCCTTATCCCTGGCCAGCACAGCTTAGCTCAGGAATTGAAGCAGAACTCAAGGAGTGGAAACAGATACTCCTCATCCTTCACAAGGGGAGCTTATTCCATAGGTGTGTGATGCAGGACATGCTTGGCACAGGAGCACTCCACAGACAGTGGTCTGCAGCCTCCTACCAAGCAGGAGCAGAGGGGATGAGAGCTGCCCTGCTCACTTCCCCCTACCCTCCGCAGGGACAGCTTCCAAGGGGCCCTGCTGGAGCTGCTCTCCCACCTTGAGCCTTTCTGGAAGGTGTCTCCTGCAGAGCCATATCTAATCCTGCACTGAAGCTGGCTGCAGGAATTCTCACCATATACTGTGACAATTAACGAGACAGCCTAATTTTAACTGCACGCTGCATTACAGCTCTGGAAAAATGAGGATCTTTCCACATCAAATGAGGTTTCCCTTGCACTTGTAGTATAATAGAATTACAGACATCTATTAACTACCATTCTATCATTCATTATTAATATAGTTCCTAAAATTCCATTTTATTCTTATTTTCTCCCATCAAGGAACACGTTACTGCAAATCCTTATATAACCCACTAGTAAGCATGGTAGTCTTCTGTGCATCCTGACCAAAGAAACCTTTGCAATGCCAGCTAGAAAGTGTTCACTGCTCCAAGTCCCACATCTAATCCCCATCAAATTGGTCACGGTGGGAGCAGGTACACAAGTAACTCCTGGGAATTGTCCATCCAAACTCAGAAGTAATATGTTTTTAAACTACCACACACACAAAAAAATTAAAAGTATCAGAACAGCCATGCAGAATCACAGTTTCACCAGTTTGTAAGATTTTCTGGGCAGACATCATATCTTCCTGTGTGCTTCTGAGCAGCTCAATCTCTTTGAAGTCACGATCTCACGGGGAGATGAGAGAGATGATGTTACCCACCTGACAATTCCGTGGCTGCCTAGTACAGACTTAGCAGTTTGGATTCAAGGACTTTTTTTTAAATCTATTTTCCTATTTCCAATTTTATTTCTATTATTCTAAAACCTTAAAAAAGAATCTGTTGCCATTTTAATTCAATTTTTTTAATCTCACTTAATTTTAATGTTTCTAGGTTACAAAATTTACTTCATTTAGCCAAGGCTGTGATTGTATGGATCATACCATCATATGCATACACATATATATGCCTTCCTATTGCTGCCACCTCCTACGATGCTGAGTGGGATTTCCATATGAGGAAGGACTTCAAAATTAAACCACCCCAAAATATTTCTGCAGAAGTAAACTGTGGTGCCACTGAAATCAATGTGAATTTAGTGGCCGGTTTCAGAAAGATATTTGGTCCCTTCTCTCTTTAATCCATCCCTATGTACCTTCAGTTATTTTCTTTGCCCTTCTCCTGACATTTGCTATTTTGGTTTTGGTTAGGGCAAAAAAGGCAACAAAATACTGGTAATTCTCTGTTGGTCTATCATGAGACAAAGGAGAAAAAGATCTGTGGATCAATTATAATATTTCTATTTTAGAACTGTTCACAGAAATGTGGTGTATTAGACTATACCTAGGAAAACTATTTTTCCATTTTGTTCTTCCCTTCTGCTGTGCGATCTAGTATTTAACAGTATTTGTCTTTCTTATTTGTACAAATGCATAGTGAATATTTACAGTAGTACTTTAGTAAAGTCTATACATACTGCCTTTCTCTTAACATAAGGAGAGATGTTAGCAAATCAGCAACAGAGGGCCCAGCCTTAGTGTTATTGAAACTCAGCCAAAATTACCACCAACTTCAAGGATAGAAATGAATTTTCCTGCAGTATGGTTCAGGATAACAAATTAATTGCTGTGTACTACTTTTTTTAATAGACACGGTGCCTATTTCCATTCCAAAGCACTCAAGTGCAATAGATCTTAGCAATTTATTAGGAGCATACATATTCAAATACATGTGCTCATAATCTTTTAAAGACATGAGCATCTTTAGCACACTGCATCAAAACAGAGCTCTAATACTGACAAAGCTCATCATGATCTTATTGGCTTTTTTTACTGCAAAGGACTGTAGAATACATCCCCCTTTAAACCACATGACTTCAATTAATGTTCAACTAAATCATATCCAAGCGCTGTGTTTCGTAATAGAAAGGGCAAGCAGGGGTATCCAGATTGAAAAACTGGGCCCTAACTGATAGTCAAATTTTGATTCTTTCTCATGCAAATATAGATGGCAAAACTGAGTTTCCATTTTGTATAAGCTTGATTTTATGAGATTTGTGTGCATTCTTGGGGTATAAGACTGACAGAAAAGCCATTTTGAGATCTTTGCAATTGTCTTACAATTAGCTTCTCAGTTACTATATGCTGAATTTGATCTGAGGAAAGAACAGTTTAGAAGGCTGACTTGGCTTTCCCTGCTGAATACTGAATTACATAAATATGTGATTCACTCCAAATGGTACACAGAAGCGGTAGGATCGGATGAAATCAGAGAAATCCATGAATCCATGGAGAACCACCTCCTCCCCCTGGAATATAAACCAAATGCTGTCATTTCTAGAATAATTTTTACATCTCTCTCCTGTGCTCACTAAGTAACCAGATTTTGCTATCTTCACTCCTACTCCTGTAGTGATAGCTTACTCCAGGAATATCCCCATTTCCGTCAGGCTGAGAACAAGGTACCACCCAACACGGGTAAAGGTAAAAGGACCAGGCCCTAATTGATTTTAATTTCTTTCTGATAAGATTTATAAAATGTAACAGAGGCGCTAATCAATCATGCAATAAAAATTATGAATAAATCGTGGGCCAAGGCTTTTTGCAGTGATTGCTTATGATGTAAGACCCTTTAATGACAGTAAGTTAAAATTGCATTGTAATGGCCTTTTGTAAATGCAATAAATCTCAGGTTTCAGTGCGCTGCAGACAGCCAGCAATGTGTGTGCTGCACATGAGCTACCAACACAGGCACACACTGCTGGCACACACTTACGTAATTATGTTGATACTTCAGGAGCAGCAGTAAATCTCAGCACTGCTAGATTGACTTTGAAAAATCTTGGGTCAGGACCACTGAGGTGTTATGACTACAAGAAATAGCTTAAAATGTCATACTGGCTTTTTCCTTGGAAACCTGGGGGAGAATGTCCCTTTTAAGAGGCAATAAAATGGAATATTTGCTTTTAAATAGCAAAGGCAAAACCTATTGTTACTGACTCTTATAACTTTCAGAGGCAAATACAAGTTAAGACATACGTTTTCACCTGCACAGCCGAACCAAATTGATCTTCTCTTCCGAATTTTCTTGATCATCTACCCATTCACAAAAAAATTAAAGGTACACAGAGATACATCAACAGTTACCTAATAACTACTTGTTTCGAGGTTTGCCCTCAAAAATCACATTCTTAAGTACAAAAAGATCTGGTCAGCTTGGGTTGCTTATCATTTAACATGCCTAAGAAAATTAGCTGCAGATTTCCCTTGAAAATTCATTCCAATATCCCTGTTCTATTTATCAGCTTGGTCTTCTTGCAGTTTTCAATTGCACCAGGTCAATTGACAGGTATAGATGGTGCAGGCCAGTTCTGTGACTTATCCAGTTATAAATTAAATTAAAACCTTCAGTCAGAATGCTTCAGACTTGATAACAGACTTCAAAACAAAATGAAGAGGAAGAAAACTCTAAAATGCTGAGCACCTACAACCTCCAGCAGAGGGAGGTCATGTCCTAGAGCAGAAAAGGACACAGGCAGGAGCGAACAGACCATCACTAAAATCCCATCCCACTTCGTAGGGCCACAGTCCCAACTACCACTGATTTTAGTGGGATCCAACCAGAGACCCATGCAGATCTATTTCAGGTAAAATTTTTCAGGACAAGGACAATTGTGTAATTGCCACAACACGCAATGCAAAAGGGCTTGCCTTCTCAGCAGCCTTTGATCTCTACTCTAAAAACACCACAACATGATCTCAGCCACATTGTGCTATTCCCGTTTCCTTTTTTAGCATGGATCTCCCCTTCTCATCTAGTGTGGAGTTCTGCAAGAAATCTAGTGACAGTACGTCTTAGCACTTCTCGGGAATGTGTCCCGCATAATGCAGAACCGATTTTAACTCAGGGTTTCTCAGTAAAGCACTTGTAAGGACAAACCAAGAGCAACCTGACTGTGCTCTGATATCTCAACCAATACCCAGACTGAGGCAACTGCTGTGGGGTGATGGTTGGCTTTCAGGTTTTGGGGCAGTAGCAGATCAACTTAGGTCAGAATTTTGCTTAAGCGATATTGAAATTTAGTGTTCTGTTGTTTAGTGTTCAGCTGATAGGAGTTCACTGTCTATCCTACCAAGAAGTCCCTGAGGTGCTAGAGATTTTATTAAAAGACCTAATGTAACTTTCAAAACTGTATAGATTACTTAAAATGTTAGTTATGTCTAAGCAGCAGGAAATCAATAGTGCAAAAGTGCATTCACTGGTCTAAAGAAAGCATCTTTTGGAGAACCTGCTCTACTAAGTAAAGAAGCTCAGTTTTCACTGTGTCAGCGCCACGGATTACAGGCAAATAAAAGTCTGAAATTCAGTAAAAATTTTATAGCATCTTCAACTCCAAACCACAAATTTATCTTCATGTCCATATTACCGTCAGCTGTAGGAATGCCTAAATCTGTGGATTTACTGTTCTCAAAGGATATCTTGGTTGGGACAGCAGGGTAAGCCTTGGCTCTTACTGGGTGATTTTTAACATTCATTCAGAACTTTCCCACATGTCCTCAGACGAGTACACAGACCTACACGGTGGAAATTTACAAGAAAACAAAAAACAAAACCCTAAAAAAGCCCCCAAACCTGAGATTTGTACAAATGATTGTAAGCAACCGAATTAATGCAGTTTATAGAGTGAGAATTTATTAGATCTGACCAAAGCCCTGCTTGCTTGCCTATGTTAGCACTGAAGGATCCTCTCAGGAGCAGCATCTGCAGCATGCCAATAGTGCAAAGGCAAGTCACACACATTTAGCTCAGCAAATGAACATTTGCAATGGGCACAAGCACACAAACACCACATTTTATTAGCTCAGTATGGCACATCATTTGGGTATGCTTCAGCCCCTCTCATTTTCTTTGAATTTTACTGTGTGTGAAATCATACAAGTTTAATCTTACTATGTTGATTTCAAAACAGAAAACCAAAATTTCTTAGATTACTTGCTTTGCACTTTTTCCTCTATCCCTTACTGTATGTTTATTTCAGTAGCTAGCACAATAGAGTTATAATTTCTGTGACACCTCTAAATGCTTGTACTATAAAAACAGCAAGTTGACAGCATCTAAGGGAAGGCTTTACACTCTACTCAGATGTAGTGTTTTCCAAACCAACCTGGACTGCAGCAGAAGATTGCCCAAGGCTGTGATCCTTCCAGAGGTGCAGTGTGTGCCTGAGCTGTGGTGGCCAGTGCACAGACAGCAGGGCTTCTCCATCACCACCTTCTCCATCACTCCTGCATCCAGGAAATCTAGCAGTCACTTCCTACATCTTCACTTCTGAGGGCAGACTCATGGAAGGGTGTCACCATGTGAGCTCAAGCTTAGAATTCCCAAAACACTAACCATGCATTTGTAATTTTTTAATGCATATTAAAATTTCCCAGTGCCTAGAGTGTTGTTTCTGCATGTGCCCAAAACTGCCTTAGCACTGTTGGCAACTACCTTATATCAAAGCTTGGTTGATGCCCATAATTTTCCTTCACTAATAGGAAAATCCTTTAAATGAACTTGCCAAATACATAGTGAATATACACTGTTTTAAAAAACACACTCAAACAAAAACATGAGATATTCATGGTATGAAACAGTCCCCTGGACACAATAATCTGGTGGCTACTGTTTTTTGCTTAGAATGTAAAATTTCAAATTTAATATTTTCCTCCCACTGCACAATTTCAAATTTTCATCCATCTCTGCTTGAGAGTCCTCCCCACTTCACAAAGCTGCATAATCCAGGCAGTTAGTGAAGTTAATCCAATTTGCACAGCATAAGGAGTTCACAAACCATTACACTGGGAAGATGGCAAAGCAGCATTTCCCAATAATGTGGAAGAGGCTGTTCCTCTGTGGTAATTCTGGGCTACTGAATTCAGCAAGATCAATAGCACAAAACAGATATACATAGTGGCATTATCAGAGATGGTTTAATGTTGGCAAATGACCAGACTGGTCCTTTTATTTTCACTCACTTGTTGGAAGCCAGGTCCTGGTAGGAAATAGCCATATGTTGTCCTCATGCATTGGACTTCAGGATGAGCCATGCATTATGATTTTGGGATCTCTGTGCAGCCCCTATGGAGAAAGAATGTGCAAAATGCACAGAAAAGTAGGAGGTGATATGAGAGTAGATGGTATGCAGAATTAGAGAGGACTTTTTTACCCCAGAGCCTGAGCAGTTCTGCCATACTGCAAATCGAGCTCCAAAGTCAGTGTGAGGACACATCACATGATTTGTTTTGAAAAGACCTACGTTTCCCAGGGCTATCAATCTGTCACCTTTCACTCGTGCCATGGAAATAAAAGCATTCTTAAAATCTCTGAAGCCTGCCTTTTCATCAATATTTTAACATAAGCATTCTTTTAATTTAAATGGAGATTGATCACTTATATTTTATTACTTTTTAATAAAAACCCATGATCATCATTAAAGGAAAGTGATCTCAATGAAATTATTGCCAGGAAAAATCTGACTTGGAAAAGCACTAAAACAAGTCTCTGCTAGATCAGAGAGAGCCTTTTACAGCATGTATATTTAGTTCTGGTTTTAACAACCAACACACAAGTGATCAATGGGCATTCTAGCTATTACATTCACTGCTTTCAAGATACACTTAAAACTAGTCCAAAATCTTACTGGAAACTATAAAGGGTATATTGTTAAATATCCCTCTCTGCTGTAACTCACCCTATATAGGAAGACTTGCCAGGGGCGCTAATGAAGCGGAGATAGTTTTGCAGTTTTACCATCTGTTATCAAATATACTCCTGCTATAACAGAAACACAATTGTATTAGATTTTAGAAGTGACAAAAATTGAAATAAAAATTTTCTTTCATTGCTTAAATAGTTTTGCTGCATAGTACAAAGAACAAAATGTTTGGACAATTAAAAAACATCTCAGGGCTGCTTTAATTAAAAAACAAGATGCAACAAAAGAATAGTGATGAAGTTGAACATAACCACAACACAACAGAGATATAAATAAGAAACCATGTTATTCCACAGCCTTCAGGTTTAGAGTTTAATTCAGGATAACATACCCTATTTTTATATCCTACAGAAAAAAAAGTCAACAAAAAAACCCATTTGAAATGTGAATGTCATTGAAAAATTTTAAAATGCTCCATCTGCACTAGCTTTGTGATGATTGCAAAGTGCTGAGGAACTGCATCCCCCTAACCCTCTTTCCATCCTAAGTAAGGACCTCCGGGGTAAAAACTCTAAAGAACACTACAGTTTAGCTTCACTTATGTGCACTGGACTAAAAATGAACACTTAATATTTATGTGAATCATTGTCAGTGTCAAGTGAGATGAAGCTTATAAAAATAGATCCAAATCAGAGAATGAGTTTTAAGACTCAGTGGGTAAATGCCTCTTTACGTACGGTATTATTTATAGATATTTTTTAATCTGTTCTGTCATCTTGTCTCTTAAATTATTAGAAAGTAAGAAAGAAGGAACTATGGCAAATGTAGATGAGAGAAAAATCTTACTGGGAGCTGTGGCAGAATATGAGCAAAAGCCAGGAAGTGTAAAGCTGTGCTCCTAAGCCCCTTGCTCTCTGTATGAAAACAGTTCCAGCCTATTTTGCAATTAAATATGCACTTTTAAATACTATGCTGTTGAAATAGGAGGAATGGTATTTTCAAGACTCTCAGGCACCCCTAAGACTTGCTACCACATCTGAAAAACAGCTAATCACAAGTCTGTTTCAGGCATTGGGCTGAGTCCTGTCTCCATGGTCTCATGAAGCCTTTGACATCCTACGTTAATCAAAGTCCCCTCTAGATATAAATGTTGAGCTCACCACGGCCACAACAGAAATTCCAGCATTGGATCCCAGTTTTTGTAGCTCTCTTAGAAGTCAGTGACAAGTGCAGATGGTCCCTAAGTTGATCTCCAAAGGTTCTAAGCACTAAAAACTTAAAATGTTGTTGTGGTAGCTTTGTACATCTATTTATCACATCTGATAAGGAGACTGCTGGTACTAATACTGCCCTGCATCAACAAGGTTCTGTGAGTCTCAAAAATTTATAAAAAAACTTTAAAAAACTGCTACAGAAAGGATAACAATAATGAAAATATTAGAATTTGAAACAAGTATTCAATATTGAAGGGCAAAATACTCAAGACATTTAGGATGCAGGTCACCTTGTAATAAAATTCAGAGGAATGGGGCACATCCACAAGGCTTCTGCTGGGTTCTTGCAAACAAGGGAATGTTACATTTCACACGTAGGAATCTGGGGAGGTCATACTTTCTGCTATTAGGTGGAAAACTCTCCTTTGAAGCAATTGGAGCCATTTCTTCCTTTATACAGACACATTACACAACCTCTGTCCAACAGGAAATAAAACTGGGTAAAGCAGGCAGCTGCTCTCTTCCCTGGGTCTACATGGTTATAGAATCCTGCATAGGAGGAGTATGTATCCATAGGCTTTTCCTTTGACAATTCAGGTATCATTTTTATAACCAAGGTGAAGTGGTTTTTGTACTCTCTTCATCCAGGTAGGATTTCAACATTGCATGTCTGCTGAGAACAACACACAGAGCTGCTCATTGATTTGAAGGCATTTCTTGAAAATATAAGCTTTTCCTACTCTTCACTTCAATAGCAAAATCTAATTTAGACCAGTGAGAAATTGCATCTAATATTTTTGTTCTAAATCTATTTTAGAAGTGAGATATATTGTGTTTACAGGAACAAGAATCGCTGTAAATTTAAGCAGAGGTTTCAGATATGAATATTAGGAATAATCGGAGGGTTTTTCATTGCCACAAGGATATCTGAGGATATTGCACATCCCAGTAGTCAACCAGGTTTTATTTAGCAGTATCAGTCTAACAGATGCAATTTCCACTTATGATAACTGTGGGCACATAATTAATTTTAGTAACTGCAAAACTTATAGTAGAAATACTTTTATGTGACATCCCTTGCTCCTCACTTTGACAATTGCAGAAAATAAAAAGTAAAAAGAGAGATTTCTGCTATGAGCTTGTACAACTGTCCAACTGCTTGTACAGCCTGCACAGCAGTTTATTCTAAAGATCTGTAATGTACACAGATGGCAAAAGGCTCACAAATACATCCAGAAATTATGTGTGAAAACTACATTCACAAGTCTTGCTCTGTGTTTGAGAGACCAGAAACTGTATTTTGACAGGAATATCAATAAGGACTTGGATTCAAATGAAAAAAAAAATGTTTTCCATTTAGTACTTACACTGCATAGGGTACTAGCCATAATCAAGAAAAATTTCAGGATGGCATGAAACTCTCAAGATGCATAAGTCCCAATAACACTCAGTGGAGTCCTGCTATTAAAATGCCCACAGGCCACAAAAAATGCTTTTAAGCCAACTCAGTTGCCTAAATTACAAATTCTAGTTAACAAAATTCACCACGGGCTTGCAGCTTAGGGTAGAATATATTCTTTTTTAAAATACATCTGCCTTCATCAAAATCCTTAGTGGTCACTCATGGTTTTCAATCTCTCATTATGCTGAAGCAGACACTTTTTTTTTAAACACACAGAAAGACATGAGGCTTAAGTAAAGTCATCATGCTTGCCACCAGCCCCTCTAACATTTATTGCACAAGGTTATTTGTCTTTCCAATTCAGCTGCTCGTGAGAGTTGCAAGGAAGGGAAACCATTCATGGCTTGATCTTTTTGGTGGTTTACATTTTTGGAAATTTTGCAGATGATGTTTAGGAAGCCTTCTCACAGATGTTTTGGCTAAGAAAGAATATAGTATGTACCCCAGCTTCAGATCTAAGGCTGGACAAATAAATGTAGATATATCGTGGCAACAAAATATTTTTTCCTCCAATTTCTCCCCTTCCTCTCAAATAACACTTTTTCAAACCTTTATCCTTTTCTCCATAAGAAAAATCCCAGTTTCTCTTCTCTCCCCAATATTAATTTCTTTTTTATCCCTCACACTGACTTAATCAAAAGTGAAAACAAAAATGGTATTCAGAAATATAAGAAAGAAAAAAACAGCAAAATTTAAGAGGGAATAAAAGGAGAAAAAAAAAGGAAATACATTTCTGCACAATATTTTGCTAAAAACTGTAGATAAGAAAAAACCTTGCTTGTTTGAAATCTGAAGGACAAATATGACAAACCTTATTGAATGTTTTCAAGGAAAAAAGGAACTCCTTTTTTTTCCAAATTGCTTTTTATCATTTCCATTGAGTTACTTACAAATCCACATCCATCTTATTGCAGTCTTGATCTTGATTGAGGTGAGGGTTTTTTGTCTGGTTTAGTTTTTGTCTGGTCTAGTCCAAAATTAGTTGGGAATATAAACAGCTTTCCATGTAGGTCAGAAAAAAAAAATCTTCAAATGATTCTCAACCTGGCACTATGCTTTTTTAGCCTTTTCTGCACATGAAAATACTCTCCCTTTTAGAAGCATCAACATGTTCTTGTCCTTCTGATAGTTCCTCTTTCACCCAGAGTCTGGGGCACCAATTCAGGGTTTTAAAGAGCATTTTAATCACTGCTGAATAGCTGCTCTCCTGCTCACAGAGCATGGGATGCTATGCAGTGGAGGAACTGCAGTCACCATCAGACGTGAGAAGGACATTCCTGAAGTGGAACTGCAGAAAATAGTGGTTGCAATGTAAGCAGTGAGAAGGAGAATGCCTGGAGGAGGATATATCTCCTAGAAATAGGAGATGGAAGGAGTCTTCAGAGCTAGAAAAACAAATCACTGTAGGGAGAGGGAAGTCTCATCCCTCAAGGTTCACTGGACATTGAGAGACAAATAGAGTTAGGAGCCTGGAAAAGGAACACAGGATGACAAATCAGCAGCTTGCTAGGAGAGAGAGACAGTCAAGAGTTTGAAATCTCAGACTGTGGTCACTTAGAGCAATTCCTTTTTCAGCAAGGTGACAACCTATTCAGAATAATTCAAGTGAATTAGCAATATGCAGTACTTCTGCATGTGCTGCAAGCTAAGAAACAGCCCTCACAAAAATCTAGGAAGAAGGGGGTTTGCAGTAAGAGATTTTGAAGTCAAAAGAGAAGATTTTGCTGTTGCAAGTTTGCCAAATAATAAAAAAAGGATTAGGTTCCACGTGAAAAGCTTAGTGCATTGTGACCAGTGCTAATTCTGGAGAAGCCTTTGCTGTAAGGACACGTGAGGATTTTGGACAGCCTGTTCTGATGCACTCATTTTCTTCTGTGAAGGTGAGACACCTTGATGGCTGGCACAAGAACTGGGCAGGACAAAAAAAGACAGAGGAAGAGGCCAACTTCATTTCCTTAAGAGCTCTAGAGTGGATATTTCAGCATTCCAACCTAGCCAAACTACCTTCTCCACTCAGGAGATCTGCACAAGCATTATGTCCTTCACCACACACAGAGACTCTTTTCACCTGTGATCCAAGACTAAATGGGATTTCAGGAGAAAACAACTGGCTTGAATACATAGGGCACTTGTGGAAGTGAGAGCACACCACAGGCACTTGCTCTGTCAGACTAAAGGATGCTGTGCTGGTTCCAGCAGTGGTCCTCATACAGGAATTATTCTGGGGGTGATTCTCATGTACCCCTTGTTTGATCACATTTTTTTTAAAGGGGTCTAGAATAAATGAGCACTCTTTAATTGAGAATATTTGCTGTCTAACGAAAAGCTGTGGCTTCTTAATGTATTCTGTTCACTGAGGACTCCAATATGAAAAAATGTGTAAGACTCAGTGGCAGATACAGTGATGGGGCTGAAGCAACAAGGAGATAAGGAAGCAAACAAAAGTGTTACAATTTTATTTGGGAAGCCCAGAAATGCACCAGCTCTTGCCACAACTTCAAATGAGACTGCTGGCAAGCCACAACTTCTTGGTAATGATTTACATCTATAATCAGGATAATAGAACATTATTTATCTAACTCTTCTGGGTATTGTGGAGAGTAACAGTTGCACAGTAATTTGGAGATAAATTGGAGACACTAGATGAATTTCCACTCTTATGTTTTCTCTAAGCAGGTGAAGTGAGGACATGACACAGAAGGAACTAAAGTTTTCTCAAAATAAATCAGAGAGATCAGAAGGCAATTTTATTTTTGCTTCATTCTGATTATTCAGCACTCCTCAGTAAGATTGACAGGAAACGAGAAAACAAAGCTTTCATGGATGAGGAAGGGAAAATCTAGTAACACTTAGCACTGCATCTGGAAAACAGTTTAAAATCCACAAAATTATTTCTGCCATTTCAGATGAAAAATTAATGCAAGATGCACCCAGCAGACTGTGCCTAACAGACTATCGACAGATCTAATACATAACTTTTAATTACATGATGAGAAAAGTTAAACATATATCTCCTCATATAAGCCTTTTAAAACAAAAACATGTAAAGTTAAACACCAACACGCCATTACCAGACCCATCATTTTAACAGCCCCTGGCTTGTGGCAATCCCATAAAGTCAGAAAACAGTTTTTAGTGAATTAACCCCTTGTCTCCATAATCTGTGTATTCTGACTAAAGGTTCTGAATGGAAGGAGCAAGTTATTCATCATCCCTGAAGTGCAAAAGAATGAACCTTTGATTTTTATCTTGGCTGTAGGCAGAAAATATATCCTGCCTTCCTAGGGCAGGCAGACTGTATGAGCTGAGAGCTGTGTCTAGCAAGGTGGGTCTCTCCCAAGAGACCAGCACCCTCTGGAAGAAGATGCCAGAGCAGATGCTGTATGTGCTGAAGCCTGACACATGCTGGGACACCCTGAGCAATCCCCAAGAAGGCACAAAGCAGAGTAGGAGCACTCACCTTTTTCTCAGCTGGGCTGGCTCTGTCTCCAGGCTCATTGTTATGTTAGGAGACCTCTGACACAAAGGCATCAGGCACTTATTGAAGATGAGCTAATCACTTCCCAGGGAAACATTCAGCTAGAAGGGACAGAGGTATTGTTACAGATCGGGGGGGGGGGGCAGAGACGTCAGGAGAGACATGGCAGAATGACACTGGGACCACTTCTGGCAGTGTGTTGAGACAAGGAGTAGCCCAGTTTTTGCTCTGGAGATTCAGGGAGCAAGGCAGATGATAAAACAGTTACCCAGATGCCAATGTCTCTGAAAATGTCCTGTGATTGGGATGCAAACCAGAGGGTGTATTGCAGATACGTGAGCAGCACAAGACACTCCACTAAAATAATCTGGTAATTTATGCTATAGGTGAGCAGAAAATGGCTGGATGCCTTGGGCATTGCTTAGGGGCCATTTTTGTGTTCCTCAAAAATATGTACTGCTTTTGAAGGATTAATTCTACCTCATATTTACCATACATTTATCCTTACAGCACACAGGGATAGTCCAAAATCACTTTGGGCTATCATTACCTAAATCAAGGAATCAAGAGTGTCAAATTTGACTTCTTTGTTCATTTTTTTCCTTGAGTAATTCCTGAAAGGACCAGGAATTACTGCTTTTCCAAATAGAATAACAACAGAAAGCTGCTGGAATTCCAACCAAAAAAACAACCAAAATCAAAAACCCAAACCAACAAAACCATTCCTTTCTTCCTCAGTGTTCACTAATTATAATTAATGTGAAGTTAATCAAAACTCAAAGCAAGACCAAAAAAAAGTTCAAAAAGCAATTATATTAGAAATATGTTCCCTAGTCAATTGCTTGCTTTTTAGGCTTTAGCTGTGTGGCAATTTCAGTACTTATGCAACCACCATAGAATTTTCTAGGTCTGACTTTTACTTGAGAAGCAGGAACTTCTCACCAACCAACCCCTTCAGGTCCAAGCCCAGGAACTTTTTTGTCATGAGGGTGGGATGGGGGAGGAATGAGCTTCCTTCACACCCTCAGCCCCCTCAGATGCCACCACTGCATCACAGAAGAAACTATCACGCACCTTCCTGCTCACTGCAGATCCAGTCAAGGACACTGGGAATCAGCCGGGAGCCACCTCCTTGTAGCACACAGCCCTTGCAGGGAGAAACCCTCTGGGGAAATCAGTTCATGGCAGATTTCATACTGTGCCAGGTTAGCAGCATATGTATCCCTGTCCTTTTAGCACAGGTTGGAAGGAACAGTGTTTGCTAAGGCTACATAGCCAGAAAGCACACTTTAAAAATACACGCTGTAGTCAGATGTCTGCTTGTAACATTTATGACTTGGCAGATTGACTCGCGCATCAGGCACACATTTGATGGTTAATTCTGAGCCCTAATGCAGCAGAGCAGTCTTCTACCTGGCTGGTGTCTATCCTTTTCAAAAGGCAAAGGAGTGCATAAATTATGTTTAAAAAGAGGTAGGCATTTTCTACCCACAGAGTGGAGTCACTGTAGGTGGATTATTATCCAGGAATACCGACGAGGCAAGAAGTCTGTGATTTAACCCATTCTTTGTAATCTCCTTGCCTGCTACTGTTGGTACTGCTGACAGTATGAAATTATCCATATGATACAATTTTTCAGGAGGTTCTGCAGCACAGCAGCTGCATTTCAGACAGTCAGCAGGAGTTAAAGCCCTAAAGAAAGGATTTTATTCTGAAATAATACCAGCTAAACCCTGCAGCAGCATCCAGTTGTCTCTGCTGATGCTGGCAGCTATGAGGTTGTTCCAGTTTACTCCTTCACCAGGCCCTGCACTACAAATGTCATGTCTTAGCAGAACAGGATGAACTCTAAACCACCTTACAGATGACCAGCAGGATTTTGAAACCTATTTCTTCTGCACTATCTTTACTACTGGGAAAACAAAAAGCAATAGTTTTCACAGTGCAAACTGAGACATTTGTACATCAGGATACAGGCATGAACTTTATCTAGCACAAATAAGGCATAGAGATGTTCAGCTGAACACAACCACCTGCATTGACTCGAGCCAAGAACCTGGTCTTCAACACTGAACTTAAAGAAAACATTGTGAATTGTGATGAAGAAAAATAATCAGCATTGTGTTTGAGCATCCCTAAATTCCAGTGATTTGCCTACAAACTGCTGACAGTGAGCATCTTCAGAAATAGGACCTATAAGAATAGCCAAAAAGGAGGAGGATTTATAAATGTATGAGATGAGTTTTAGATTATCATAGGTATCCCTACTCCATTTCAACATTTCATATTTATGCAAAGAGAATAATATTTTCCTTGTCCATAAAAATTTTTAGAAATTAAAAACACTTTACAAAAATTACTTAATCCTTTCAGTATCCTTAGTGAGATATGCACACATTCTATTTTCTCACAAGATGTGTGATCTGTGGCACAAAAAGACACTACTTATTTCTTAAATTAATCAAAATAAATAATTAATAAAAATGAGAAAGAAGTCCTGGCTCCCTCTGCTTAATTTTTTTTTTCACCAGAGTCACCATTTTCAGTAAACAGGTCAAAAGCAGTAATACTAGATCAAGGGGTATCTCTGCTGTATTTAGTACCAAGGGATGCTGCTCTAAAACCTGTAATTCTCCCTGAGAAGGGTAGCAAAGGCTCAGTATTTTCTGGGCAGATGGGCATCTGTAAAATCATCTTGGTCCTTTTTCCATGCATAGCCATCTTCTTTCTCTAGCAAACGTGCAAATATCTTAGACTCACCAAGTGCCACTGAGGTGCAGGCAAGGACATGGACTTGTCCCTGTCCCCTCCTGACCACACACAGGAAGGAGGCCAAGAGCTGCTGGCCAGTGCATCCTCCAAGAGAAAGACACCAAGCAAGGTGAGCCAGAGCCACCTCTTGAGAGGAGACAGGGCAGAGATTTGCAATGAAAACAAAAGCAGTGCGGTGTTAGTCAACAGAGCTGTTTGTGCCCGAGGGCACAAATGAGAGGAATCTCACAAGAGGAAAGGGGAGTGCAGAAACACTTCTCAACAGCAACATAGCACCTGCCCTTCCCACCTTCCTCCTCACCATCCCCTGCAGATGCTCCCCTCAGTGGCTTGACCATACTGGCTTGCAAGGTGCTCAGTTTAAAACTATTGCCAGTAGACTGAAATTCTTATTTCTCCTCTGCACCACATAGGCACTGGGCAGAACTTCCATCATAGTCAGACATCTCCTACCCCATAACAAAGAATGCTAAAAAGTTCCAGAACTCCTTCACCTTCCTTCAGCAGCCTGTGCATGGGATTGCCCAATGGTCCAATTTTAAGTCCCAAACATGCAGGATCCCTTTACACTCCCACGTTTGCTTATAGGAATACTTCAGTTCATTAGTTGAGCTCAGCCCCATTACTGGGAGCACTGAAGTTCAGGCTCCTTGCTAAACAGAAATCTGGGCAAGGAGCCTGAACTTTCTGACTACCTTAAACTCCTGAAGCAGCTCTCAAATAAAGCATTGCTCAGCTCTTCTCTTGGAGATCTGGAGTAGTTTGGTATTTTGTTTGATAGTTGACCCTGGTACTTGCTGGTAAAGCTGAGCTGGAATTCTTACATGTGATCCTATCAGGGTTGAAATTTTTCATTTACAACTATAGTAACTTTCCACTTTAAAAAAAAAAAAGAAAATTAAAAAAATAATTCTCTTTTACCAGTCTTTTGTAACACAAATTGCAGGGAATGATTTTAAGATAACACATGAATTAAGGGCATGGTTGGCATAAAACTAAATTCTGTTTCAAGACAGCCAAATGGTGCAGCTCAGGAATAGATATAGAGATTTCCAAAAATAACATTTCTACCATGAAAAATTCCCACAAAATTTCCCAAAATTATTTTGGAGACATACTACTGCCTTTATTACTTTATTTTCTTGAGTGTAGTTTATTATTTTCATGGAGGAGCACTCAGAGGGTGCCATTACAGAACAAAGCCATGATATGATAGCTCACTTAGGTAGGGAGATTGAGATAGTTTTCAATGATAATTAGTATGAGCAAAATAACCTTAATTTTTATAGGTACATACATCCACATACATATTTAAACTCTAAGAACCATTTTCTTCTTTTCTACAAATGTGGAGTCTGGTTGGAGAGTAGGGAAAAAAAAATCTTCCTACAGAAAATAGAGGAGATCCTCTGCCAGTATTAATCTCTGGGACCCTAAGTCATTATGTTTTTTGATTTAGAAAAGTCACTGTGATTGTTTAATGAGTTCTTGTACTCTTCTTTATCCCTCAAAATACAAACCAAAAGCAGTCTGCTTGTTTCTACAGGTATGACTTATGAATATTTAAATAATTCCTACACATTTGTGAATATTTCCAAGCATTCATAAAACAGTTTCTAACATAATCCAGAGACATCTGCAACAAGGCCTTTGACCTCCTGTATCAGAGTCCACCAATCAACCCAATTGTCCCTTTGCATATTCCTAAGGTTGTGCCCCTCCCTTATAAAAGGATAACACCAGTGGAAACAGGAATTTAAATGCTGTCTCTCAATATCTTTAGCTTTTTCTCAGCAGAATATTTTCCTGTCATAAGAAGACAGAAACTGAGGCATTATGTTAACACCCATGCATCCAGTTTTAAATCCCATGCTACTCCAACACATTAAAATCAGTTTTCCCAGGGAGAAGGATAGTTTCCCCAAGGATGGCTGTCATCTTGGGCCTCACCAATTTTCAGATCTCTTAGATCACCTTTTTTTTTTTTTTTTTACCAATAATGTAATTATTACTTTTTAAAATCATCTTTGGTCAAAGTCCAACCCAAGGAAAAGCTGATTGAGAAGGAACTGATTTAAGCAACTGAACAAGGCAGAGTTAGAGCTTGCTAAGGCATCTGATGAATTGAGGCACATGCTGCAACATACCAGACATTTGTAGAGGAGAATTAGATGCCACATTGTTCATGTAGTGCCCAAGATGCTGGGACTTTCTCAGGACTTCACAACCCTCATTCTTGCATTCTCTGTTCAGGGAAGCGAGTGAGGGAGCACAGCACAGTAAGGTTTTATCTGACTGGAGCAGGACACGTTGGCAACAGCAATACTGGGAGATCCAGCACAGCAGCCTGGATGTTATCCATCTAATTTCAGTATCTAATCTCTCTAGACACTTATAATCTGACACTCAGTGGTGTGCTCCATCTTAGCTGATAGTGAAATCATTTAATACAAGTGGGTAGTGAGGTAGGTGACAAGCTGATTGATGGCAATATCTTCATTTAAAGCTATATAGCACCACCAGACAGAGGTCTAGAGCAGCTCAGGAGTTTTGCCTAAATTTGTTGGCATCCATGGAAGTTTATCATGCCAGAGTGTGGCTTATACCATCTACTAAATCATTTTCCTAAGAGGGATGTACGCTACCTCAAGCCCATTAAGGCAGAGTGTCAGCATCTCACAGGATACTCAGCAGTTAGATTACAGTGAGCTCCATCATTTCTCTCTCCTGGTAGTCTGAATCTTTTCCACTGCCTTACAGTAAACAGAAGGAATGCTGGCTCCTTAAAGCTACCTGTACTTCAACTGTGACCTCAAGTGGCCCAGCAGCAGAGATGGGAGATGGTGCTGATTGACAAGCACCAACACTGCCCATGCTTGGGGTTACCACTCTGTCCTGCACATCCTGCAATGGGAATCTTACCCTTGGAGGCAAATCTGGTGTCCAACATTTGCTGCAAATGGATGAGGGGTCCAGCAACCACCAAGAGCACAGATGAAAATGTAGTGAGGCTCCTGCACATAGAAAGTGATTCCTGCATATTAAGACACATTATTAAAGCATGGAAAAACCTTTTCCTCTCTATTTCTTCATACAACTCCTGCTTGGAGAGCCCAGAGAGCAGACTGGATCCTGCAGAGAATCCCTAAAAAGTCCACTCATGATGAGTCTGCAGTCAAAGCCTAAAGGCAGACTCATGTAAAGGAAAAAGGGGCTGTACTGAGTTTATGAAGAAGAAATGACTGTTTCTTTCCTTTCTTAAGGGCCTTAAGCACATCAGGTTGCCTACTTTTCTCCAGCCCTTAAGCACAGCTGCTTCTAGGGAAAGCAATGGCAGAAGAGTCCCTGTCCACCCTTGTATTGCCATGGAGACACAACCTGACTACAATTTCTGCAGCCACAAATCCCCTCATATTCAAGGAGGGTTTAAGTCTGCAGCCAACCTATTGTTCTGCCTTAAGGAAAAAGATATGGGAAAGGGTGTTCTCACTTCCATCAGCATTCTCATAAAAACTGAGTCCATACAGTCTCAGACTCACTGTTCAGACCTGCACAAGGGCATCTGAATGCATTTTTATTGGGCTCCGGTGGGGCAAAAAAATTTAAAACACCTTCCCCATAATTCATTAAAGAATACTAGAGGTAGTGGTTAATTCTTACCAAATTCTTCCATGCTTCATTCAAGGTCTACGTCATGGGGCTGTTTCTAACCCAGCAGCAGCACAAAGATGAGCTTTCAGTAAAACCTGCATTGTCCAAGGTGTTCCAATGGCCATAACCAACAGCATTTCCCTGCAAAAGGCTGAATTTACATTGTTTGCAATGAGACTGTGACATACCAGCATTTTACACCCTTTGAACAGCAGGGATAAGATGAAGAGAATTTTATGGCTAGTGATTGCCTTTCTTAATGAAGGAGCTTTGTCTCTCCCGGTGCCCGTGCGTTGTTGCAGTTTCTGTGGTAACGACTGATTGCACAGAGAAAGAAGTCAGTGTAAATTGCTGGCATGTAAACAACAGCTACCTTGGAGCCTGGTTTACATATATACCTTTTCTGACTCAGTTTATGATCCATTTCTGCAAGGTAACTGTTAATGCCTACAGAATTTATTATTTCCATTTGGAAGCCGTAGAGCAAATGTCCTGTGTGACATACCTCACATGCCACACTTTGCCAGTGATGAAATACAACTTCTAATTTAGGATAAAACCCAGCTGATTTTTGTCCACATAGAAAAATTAATTCTTTAGAAAATCAGATGTAAACTCACTCAATAAAAATGACAAAACAAAAAACATAAAAGTACAGAGTATAAAATATATACACATATATACTAGCAAATAGAAGATGACATGATGTGAAAGGTAAGAGCAGGTAAAGCTTTTATCCATACTGTTTCAATGGAAGAAATTGTTGTGTGTGAATCTCAGAGAATAAAGCATTTCAAGTGACTGCAATGAAGCAACAAAGAAGTCCAGGCTTAATAGTTTTCATTTTAGAAAAACAGTTCATATTCAGAGTTAAGCTTTCAGTAACCATACGTAAAACCTTTAAAATAACTCAGGAAATGCCTTCAGAAATCAAGACTGCAATGATTGGTGCCATTTCTTTCACTACCCACATCTACTCACACCCTACTTCTCTAGAAACACATTCTCAAAATGGAAGCAGCTTCTCAAGCACCAAGTTGTGTTTCTGGTTTACTGAATTCCCACAGAGTACTGAAGTTTCATTGAGTAGAAACTAAGGCATCCAGACAAATTTGTTTAGTCATGAAAGGAACAGAAGAATGGAAGACAAACAAGTTGCAAGAATGGAAACTCCTGAACTAGTTTTCCACTAGCTTCTCACCATCCACATATGCTTTATGAAATGTGTGTTGACTAAGACACAGGACTAGCTCCTTAAAAAAAAATGGGGTACAGTCATTCATTTCTCTCAATCCTGCTCTGAAGAATGCTCCTTAACACAGATGTTTCAGGCTACCATAACCACAGCATTCTCAGCTAAATCACTTTCTTGCCTGAAGTGGTAAAGTGATGTCAGATATTCTATAGAAATAAGTTGACATACACCAATCACTTGGCAGCCCAAATCCTGCTGCAGTCAACAACAGACTTATACTGGCAGAAGCAAGGTGGAGCTATTTCTGGAAATTGCTTGATGTGCTGGTGACATGGCTGAAAATAAACAGCCCCAGCACGATATATTGGGCTGGCAAACCCCAGTTGTTGTAGTGTTAAGGTCTGACCATGGCAAAACTGGCTTCACCTGGTTGTGGCACTCAGGAGTCAGGGTAATGGAGGTGTCCAGCTGGTCCTGGAGCACTCAGACTCAGCAGTGCCACAGCTGCATTTCCAGTGTTGCGTGTGTTACAGCACATTTTTAATATTACATTACTTCAGCTTCTGAGTGGAGATGGACCTTGAGTTGCTTTTCACAGGGGAGTTCTCCTGGGCAGGGCTGCTCTTTGGCCTTTAGCATTTCCTTTCACAACAGGCAAGAGCTATTCCCATCACCTCCTGGCTGTTTGTCGTTGCTCTCCAACATCATATCAAGCTGTCACACCAGGACAGCTACAGAGCTGCAAGCACTTTGAGTCAGCACGGCTTCACAGTGAGGGGGATGGCCCTGGAAAGGCAGGAGCAGCCTCCCCTCCCAGCTCAACAGCTGCTCCAACAGGGACAACCTCAGGTCACCCACAGCTGCTCTCACACCAAAGGCTGCCCGGCACAATCGTGGGCAAGGAGGAAAAAAGCAAAATCCCAAAGGCCACACTAAAGATGTCCCCCATGGATTAGCTCTGTTTTAATCAATCCACATCACACATCTGCCACATGTCAACAGCTTTCATTTCTCCTTGCTGGAACCTCTCCTTCCTCTCTCAGTCATTCAGATGGTCAAATCTGGGCCAAATTCACTTCCAGTTTGGGCAGATTCCAACTCAGGATTTCTGGATAACCTCATGTTTGAAGGCAACTAGGATCCAATCCATGTCCTTGGAAAACGACAGCCAGCAGACCCGGAGGTCTGATTCTGAAGGAAGAATTCCATGCTCAATTCAGGTGCCCCTTTCCATGAAATGTTATTATCTGGCAGATGTTGAAAGGCAATGCTTAAGGCACCTGATGGATATTGAAGGATACTTTTTGATTCCCAAATTTAAGTAATAATTATCGCAAGAATTGGCACCTAAGTCAACAGATCCTATTACAGATTTGTCATTTTGAGAAAGGATCCTCTAGTTAATTTTTTTAATTGCTCAACAGTTAAAGTTGATACTTACTAAACAGAGATCCATTATTTTACAAATGGCCCTCTCTGATTCTACTGAAATTAACAGCTTTTTAAAAAATTAATTTGCAGGTTAAGTTTTCACAAGTTTTCTAATTATTTAGCCAGCATTTCACTACACCAAGAGAGAAACGCCACTACCTGTTTTTATCCAGTTACAAGGAAAATATATCTCATTGCTCGAGTACATAAACCATCACCCACCATTTGCTTTAGGAGAGAAGTATTTTTAAATTATGATTGGCTAATATTTAACTTAGAATTAAAACAGTGATAATATCTATTCTATTTCTCAGACTTAAATAATAAGACCACTAGCCCAAGGCAAGGAAAAGGGAGGAGCAAGGTATGTGCAAAACAATCAGACATTTCTTTATACTAATTGATATTTCATGATGTCATGGGTTTAAACATTTCCCCACATATTTATTACACTGTCCTTGGACATCAGCAAACATTTCATTATTGACTGCAATGTGAAGAGAACCTCACCTGTATTCTGTCCTCCGTACTTAACCAAACAATTAATCTGGTAATGACAGATGTCTGAGACAGCAGGACTTTTATGCTGCACTGATGCTAAATACAGCAATTGGCAGCCTTGTCTCTGGCCAAGAGAATTTGGGCCATCAGAGACAGTGTTTCTGTAATGACTCCTGACAGGAAGAATTAATTGTTTTATCAATTTTCCTTGGATTTAAAAACCTGTATTAATAATTTGCTTGCTTGTAAACTGAAAGATACATTGGTACCAATATTTAATTATAGTCTTGTTGGAATCCCATAGCAGTCTAAATTTTCCTTAAAACATAGATGTTCTTCACAGGTTTTTGGGATTTCTTTCTGAGAACAAAGGATTCAGTGGAGCAGGGCATTAACAGCCAAGGTTTCATGTTTCTGTTTATCTGAGAGGGTTCTGGCTAGAAACAAGCCTTGGATGCCAAGAGAGCTATATAAAGAACATGGCCTTAGTGATTAGGTCCTAGGATGTGGCACACAAAACACAAACAAACAAACAAGAGCAAGAAACAAAGATGCAGATTTATGATCCAAACCAAGAAGCCAAAAGTACTTGTGGAGATTCCCGTAGCACAGGAAGAGGAATGAGTGAGAACACAAAGTACTACAAAAACTGTCAGTTTTTTAAGGCAGAACTGGTAAAAATGAATTGGAAAGTTTCCAAAGTGCTTTTTTGCTTTATTATTTATAATGGCAACTGCTTTGTATAAACTATCTTACACAATTGTTTTTGCCTTCACCCTGATTTATCTTACTTTCCTTGACAGATTCTGCCAGAACTGTTTAATAATAATTTGATGTGCTACATGCAGATTTTCCTGTCCACCCTCAACCCTCACACACAACCCAGCAGTCTCTCTGTAAATCACATAGGGATCCACCATGCAGTTTCTCTACATAAAAGATGTTGCTTTACTTTCAGACAGAAAAGATTTGGCTTTTTTGAAAAGTCTTCTTTCAGAAGCAGAAGAAATTAAGGGGGAAAAATAAATACATTACCACTATGATGCTTAAAGACTCCTTAGGGATACTCTGCATTCCCCACTCACATTCTCTGCTTCATCTGCATGCAGAGCTCTGAGACACAAGAAAAAGAGCCAGACAAGGGGAACAGAACTGAGAAGCAGAAAACTGTATACAAAGAGTTTTTTGCCTTTTGAGCATATTGCCCAATTAATAAAATTTTTTTAAAGATATTTTCCGTGCACTCAATGTTTTCTAAAATGGTCTTCAGTGTTTGAAAAACAATATTAAAAAACAAGGAGATTGGGAAGAAACACAAAGAGATACAAATTCAATTAAAATATTAGTTCAAATTCGATCTGAAATCAAAAATCAGACAATTAAGTACATAGAAGAAGATACAAGTGACAGGAGCTGATAGCAATGAATGGTGTGGAACAGCTGAGACTTCAGTCCATTTTTGGGCACCCAGAACAGGCATGGACAAAAACTTTGCTGGACAGGTTGGACTAAGACTAGACAACCTGCAACCTGCCAGATATAAGAAACAAAACATAACTGAACCTGATTGAAATTTTGCTGCAGTTGACTGTAAAAGGAAACCAGAAGCTTGTTCTTTTAAATACGGTGGGAACAGGAGGACCTGTCCAAATGTTACATGCCATTTTTTTCAGTTATGTATTCAAGTTCCTCATGTGTGCTCCTCCAATTAACTGAACTAAATCAGTTGGTCAGGGTCTTAATTTGCCCACAGAATAACATCCTGACATGGCATGTGATTTTTGCACAATTTTTGGAGGTTTGGTTTGTTTCTTTTCAACTACACTGAATAAAGATTTTCTAGGATGGAAGGAAATAAAAGAGCTGCCAGATCTTGATGTGGCACTAACTCAAGTAGGACAACAATGGTGCTTTTGTATACACCACATGTAAACTAAAGTAATTCCCACTTATGGGTAAGAGTTAACAACTGGACTGTTGATTTGTGTGGTGCTTTACCACAAAAATCTTTCTTCCCTGTGTCCCCTCTGTGAAGCCATGACTTGCAGATACCTGCAAAGTCCCTTGACTAAGAGCTTTAAGTATACTTGAGACTGCAGCACATTTGAAAGGTCATTATTTATCACCATTCATTAAATAGGAAGCAATTAATTTTAATGGAAAAATCAAGTCAATACATCAAGAGGGGGTTTTTTTGACATGCCACAGTTTTATGAACTGCTGAGAGAAAATGAAGCAGCCTGTAGGGAAGCAGGAAACCTTTTATTTACTAGTGAGGAGAATCCTAACAGGTCTCTCTTGTTTTGTGGTATGTAAGGTAAAACACAGCCAGATAGTACAGCAACATTTAAAATCACATAGCTCAAATATTTCCCTCACACACACAGCCCGGTCTCCTTCTCTCCAAATATTTGCAGTGAGAGTTCATTTTCCTTCCTGCTTGCCCTCTTGCTGAACAAAAATAATGCTAGCAAAAGCACACTGCATGCAACTGAAATGGAAAAACAGCTAACAAATATAAGTAGTTGGAACAAACCAGGCTGGTTTAATCTCATTCTGATTTACCAAGGTTATTTTGTTTAACAATTGCTCTACATCCTTCAGAAAAAAAAAACCAAAAAAACAAAAACAAACAACAAAAAAAAACCAAAAACCAGAGAGAGACAGTGCAACCAAGAAGCAATTAGTTTACCAAATCTCCTTTGAACAACATAAGGAGAAGAGTCTTGTAGTCTTTCCCCTCTCAGGATATTCCTTCCAGGATGAAGTGCTTTCAGAGGGATGCTACCCTGGAACATAGCCACAACGTCCTCCTGCCTCAGGCCTGGCCCTCAGGCCTCAAAAGTCATTAATGCCTCCAGAGGCAAAGACTCTCCAGGAAGATCGTGTTTGTACCAGCTTCACTTCAGACAGCCCCTACAGCTTGCTGTGGGGACAGAGAGGAGGAGAGAGGGAAATCCTTCTGTGTGTAGGGATATCACAGCTGCTGTTGCAGATGTAAAGAGACCCTGGCAGCTCAGGGACTGCCTGATGTGGATGGAGGCACTGAGCATTCAGCACGTGCCAAATGAAGGGGACGGACACATGCATGTTCCACAAATGCTGCATCAGAGAGAACTGGAGATACTCCAAACTCTACTGATACTGCCCCAAGACACAAAGTGAAAAGCACATTGCTGCAAAATGGAAATCATACTCCTGATTCCTCCTGGCTGAGGAAGGAAGGAAATACTGCACAAAAGGTACAAAAGCCACAACCATGGCCCAGCAATGGACTACCATGGCTCCAGAAGCAGGCACAAGGTGGCCTCTGCAAGGGGGCACAACTATCATTAGCTGTAACAAAAGAAACTCTTCCCTTCTGCATCCTCCAAATTCAGCTTTCCTACCATCTTTGACACTTTAACATGTCTGTCTCCCCAGAACAACAATATTGTTGGGACAGGATGGAAATAACATGATGCTGTATTTTCTAGCCACAAAGATAAAAAGGATGCAGAGCTCAGATTAATTCTCATCAAGATCATCTAACAAAACATAGCAGCAACAAAACATTTTCTAGCCCCTCTGCATGTGTTGCAGAGAACATTTAAATTGAGGGCTGTGCTAACTTGGCTCAGGGTTGACCATTTTACCACAAAGATCACTGAACAATTTTTTTTTCTGGAACTTGCTTTGTGAAGGTACAAGATCCTGAAAATACTTGAGGGATAATTTTTTGATGCACAAGAAGAAATCAATTAGGAGTGAGATTCCTCTTCATTTGAATCTAACAGGAAGTGATGTTTTGGGAATGCAAATCTCTCCAGTATTGCATGGATCCTCTGAAATCTTAGAGCAGCTAGGCAGTTTAGACAGGTAGGCAGACACTACTGATGATGGCTGGACCAGCTGGGTATGAACCACAACCACAACTGAAAATGCATTTCACAGTGCTTAGAGCAAACACTGTGGTCCCAGCCCTTCTGTAGCAACTGGAATGAGGAGTTAATGGATCCAAGTGTGTTCTCACATCATTATTGCCATGGTCACTGCATTAATTTTAGATTATTGCCTTACTGATTTACAGTGAGTCCCAAGAGATCAAAACCAAACCACTGATCTCCCTTATCCTTCCCTTCTTATATCTTACTGCCAGAGAATCCATAAGAGCTAGTCAGATTTAGCCCTGCCATAATTCTACTTAGTTCTATCTGAAAGCTCTAGTGCAACGTGAAATTTGGTCTTGTTTACTGTATTTAAAGTTCTAAAGAGATTATTCTAAGCTTAGTATAAATCACGATGGAACGAAGCCTGCACGCAAGAGTAGGGATTTCCAGGCCACTTAATGACTTATCTGTAGTCTCTATTTCATTCTAATGAAATAAAGGAAGTACTCTGACCCTGTGAAATGTCTTCAGTACCAGAGAATCATTATTAAAGACACATAACTGTGATGTTATGAAAAACCCAACCTCAGCCCTGTGTCCCTTATTTTGCATTTCTAAAACTAACTTCAGTTCAGTGTAGGCCATAAACTTCACAAAACATTGAAAGTCCACCAATGTCCATAGGAAGATTAGTGCTAATTGGTAGTGATCTTCAAAATGAAATCAGTTCAGAAATGTTAAAAGAAAACTATAAAGTGGTGACTTACCACTAAGTCCTGGGAAATATCATTGCTAAGCAGTTGCACTAATTAGAGAGATGGGAACAAAAAAAAAATGACCCCAATCTAGCTAAGGGCTCAAATAACTTAAGCCCATTTGAACTGGGCATCAAAGTTATTCGTTCTTCAGAATTAAACATGCAGCTTTAGCTGGACTAAAGCTCAAAAATAGGAGACAACATATCTCTCCTTTTCATCTTGAAAACTGCTTTAGTTATATGTTGGTGATCCAAGCAAGGCCTAATCCTCAGCTCTTTGAAAACAGCCTCATTTCTGCAGTTCTCAATTTCCCCACTTTTAGCCCCATAGCACAAGACATCGTGCCTGGTACTTGCTGGCACAGCTGGCTTGGGTACTGAGCATGGCATTGCAGACTCTTGGCATCACCCCCTTGCCTCCCAAGAGCTGAGACTGATGCATGCTGTCAGTCCCTCACAGACAGTCAAACAAAATTTTCAAGTCTTCCAAGCCACCTCTGGCAGGTAAGTACACATGACCTAGCAAGGGACACCTGCACCCCCAGCTGGGTCTGCCCAGTTGTGCCCATCCTCACAGGAATTCAACCCCTTTCCTGTAATTCTTACAACTAACATTTTATAGATCTTCTAAAATATATGGCTGTTCTTGGGCACCATCACAACAGTTACATCAGTAGTTAAAGGGCAAGGGGTGTAGGATGGGTCCCTTCACCCCATTAAAGAGACAGCGATAGCATTAAAAAAGATTTTTGGATCCCAGTAACAAGGGAAGTTAAGCACTTTTGAAAAGCTGGTCCATTTTTAGCAGATGCCAGCTTGCCCTGAAGTCCAATAGGAGCCCTAAAATCCAAATAAAGGAAACATTCCCTGAAGTGGCATCCTATTCTGCACTCTTGACTTTAAAGGAAGGTATTCAGGATCCTGTTGTTCACTGTATCCCTTTCTCATTTGGCAATTAAGGCAGGATTTTTCCCACTATGTTCATTTATCAACTATTTTTCCCCTTTCAGAAGGCCTGCAGTGAAAAGCAGGTTTCACTGCAATCAATGCCAGCACTCAATGAGTTGAGGCTAGGTCAGCATTTCGAATCACCTCTTCTTGCGGCTAATTTCTAAATTAGTGTAAGGAATGTGTAAGGACTGCATGACAGTGTAGCTCCTCTACAGGAATGTGAAAATTCAAGGCTAGTAATAGGCCTGAAACTCTGCGTATACCCTGGTAACTGCTTCATACAGAGTGCACACCTTGTTCTCATCTCTAGCATGGAAATATGGCCAACATCATTTAGCTGCTTATTCTTAAGCACAGGAATATTGGTGTTCGTAGGAGAAGATTTCAATATATTACAAGACTGTAAAAATCACTGAAATGCAATAACATTGTTGCACATTTATTGCTTCTAACCAACTCTATAAAATGTAAGCTTCGCTTCCCTCCAAGGGTTTTGGGAGAAAGCCGATCCTCACTCACAAAGTGTTATTTGCAAAATGCTCAAACCTTGCCAAACCATTAGATGTAAACCTTTTTAAAATAGTGTACAGGATATCATAAACCCTAGATAGGCTTTGAATGACTCCACATCTCCATTCGTTCCCTATGGAGTCATACAAGTGCTATTTAAACATGATACATGTTTTAATACACTATCATTACTTCGTATCTTTAGTCAATTACTTCCCAAGCACAACCAAAGTAATCCTTTTTGCTTAGCATTAAGGACTTGGAGACAAGGAAGAGGATCTGCCTTAAGAATGGCCCAAGATTTTCTAGATAGCCCCAGAGGAAGGATGAGGTGAGGAGTGGGGTCTACAAGTCAATTAAACCCCTTGAAATCCACAGCATTACCTTAATTCTAATGTTAAATTACTGTGTGTTAACTGGATTGGCCCACACAATCATTTTGTTCCTATGAGGTATTTTTACTACATCACTTTAATGACAAAAAGAAAGGAAAGGGGGAGAATCTCAAGTCCAAATCATTTAACTTTTAAAGCTTGACATTTAGCTTAAAACATAATTTTGCTTCCAGGTTCCACATTTAAAGCTGCAAGGAAGCACACCTACTTTTATCAAGGAATCCAAGAGATTTATGCTTATTTATGCAGAGCCCGAACACATAAAACACAGCTGGCAGGATTTTAATTTCTATCAAATTCAAATCACAAAGAGTCCTTCCAGCCTGATTTAGCATCAGTACCAAGACCTACTTTGAACCTAATCAGGACTACAAAAATCAGCAACAGCATCTGGTTGGAAACTTGAAACCTTGCCATTCAAAAGGTAAGAAAAACCTCACTCAATTTCAAAAAGATTAGGAGGAATATCTTATCAGTAATGTTTTCTTGACTTTCAGAGAGAACGCTCTTCCTGTCTGAAATTCATTCACTTGGCAGACCAGAATTGCCTAGATGCAGTTCTCTACTGCATAAACTTTACATTTTTAGTCTCTTTTAATTACTTTGATTTAGACAAAATGAAGCCACTTAAGACCTGGCAGAAAATTACCCAATTAATATTTCCCTTCTCATCAAGTCAGAAGATTAATTATGCATTCTAATAAAGGCTTAAGGACTTGTTTCCAACAGCTGCTGACCATTTTCATCTTAAACCAAAAACGCCTTTAAACACATGCTTAACTTAATTGCCTAAAACATCCTTCCAGACTAAATGGTTCTATTGATTGTCCTAAGAATTTAGGCAGAAGAGATGGCCACAACCTGAGTGCTTAGAACCCAGAAGAAGAAAAAAAACAAGGTAAAAAAAAGAAAAAACTTTAAAATATAAAACTGGAAAACTTAATAAATAGGTAGTAACTCATATTTTTTGTGTCTCAATACATTATAGTAAATAACATGACATCAGCAAATTACCATAATTTGTGTTGCTAGCATAAGTAAAATAAGTTAGCTGCTGGAAAATAGGATAACAGACCAGGCAACACCAATAAGTATTGCTAAAGACATGAGATTTGAAAAAGGCTTGAACAAATTAAAATGTAAAGTAATTTCATAGCCATCAGTTGAATGAAACTGAAGCTTCCTTTAATCTTACTGGCAGCTACTTGTCAAAAAAAGAGTATATACAGTCTTCCTTCTAATTTGAACAGAATGAGCAGGACAAGCATATGATGTCCTGCTCAGCCAAGAATTCCAGGATTGCATTCCAAGTCCAAAGCTTAAGTACTCTTATATGCTTTTACAAAAGAATGGCTGGCTAAAAATAAATTAATAAACAAACAAACCACAACAGAAACCCCACAACTTCTAGCCAATGTAGTTTTGCATGAACTGTTGGCAGGTAGGCAGCAGCTGTAATCCTGACCATGACTGCCTTCTGTTCCCATCAGGAGATTGCTTAGAAGTGATCCAAGTCAGAAATATGGGACATTTGCATTTTTGTCCTTTGATTTCCATACTGCAAAACAAGGATAACTAATTGCTGTAACCTCCCCATTAATAGAGAAGGTAAGGCTTTTAAGCACTTCAAATATTAGACAATTTCTATGCATTTAAGCACTGGCAAGATCCATTGAAATAGGGCTGAAACTAACTTGAACCTTGGGATTTTACCACTGTAGTTCTGAGGCATCCCTAGCCAAGTATGGAACAGTGCTACAAGCAACACTGCCATGTGATGTACTCTGCCTCCCTCTCCCCTGCCCCCCAAAAGACAGTGAAAACCCTGTGTGATTTTAAGAAAAAAAAAAAAATCAAAGCAGAAGCAAGATTACCAAGTGTGTGATTTCACAGAGTAGTTGGTCTCCCTTCAGGAATTGACATGAAGCTTAATGAAACCAAGGGCAGTCCTGAAACCAAGCATTGTGACAGCACTGCCAGGCACTTGCATTCATGACTGGTATTTGCTGGAAGAACTTTGCACCTTAGTCTGCTGAAGGTATCTGAAAACAGTCTCTTGGAAGAAAACATACACGGCTAATGCTCAAAAAACCCCAAAGACCAGCAAACAACCAAAAAACCCAACAAAAAATTCCCAGCTAGAGATTCTCCCCAAAGAAAAACAGGCCAACAGCCCCCTCCTCCCTAGCCAGAACCTTCAACCTCTGTTTTTCATGTTTCAAGGTGAGAAATAGTTGGTCATCAGTCAGGGTGAAGGGTCTCAGCAGGAGCCCAGGATTATACACAATCTGCTCACTACAAACTCCAGTACAGATAAGAATACCTTGATAAAGCCAGAGAAAAACAAAGTGACTAAAATTTGTTTCAGAATCCTGAGAATGTAATCAAACAAAAACATTACTCAAGAATTATTTTGTAGTGTCTTCCTCTAGCCTTATGCTTTTAGTGTTTGCGATACATTTGTTTTTAATTAGAAAAACATGGCTTTTCCCTCTTCACTCTCCTCCACTGGATTAACTCACGGAGGTTCAACATGGCACAGGCTACTCCAAGGCTCTTGGTTTATGCCCTGGTATTTCTATTTGCTGTCAGGTCATTACTTGTTTTTACTGTGTGTTCTAATACTGCTCATGGGATGCAACCTAAAAGGAAAACAGCAGGAGCCTGAGATATAAGGTGGAAGTTTGCATCAACACTTACAGGGGAAAAAGCATTATGCACCACTTGTTCTTTAAGGATCATAAAACTTGTGGAAACCATTTGGGTTTATGCTAAGGGCAATATGCTATACATGGCTCTTAGCAGTAGCTGAAGAGCTGCTCTAATTCTTCAGGAGAGTGTTGCCAAAGAAGAGCTGCAGTTTCTAACTGCTGAAATTCAGTAATGTTCAGCTACACAGGTTTAACTTAGGACCCATATGAAAAGCAGGCGTGGATCACAATATCCAAATCTCCTTTCTTATGAACCTAAATGAAAAGAATGATAAATCAGACTTGGCATCTCCACACCCATCTTTAACTGGAAAAGTTTTCATGTGAATAAAATTATTCTGTCACATGACTGGATGCAATCTAAACTACTTTCTTGGGTTAGAGAAAATAGAATATGCGCAGGAAAGGAAAATCATCTGAATTCACTGCAATGACTAAGTCTGGGCTGAGTTCCAGTCTCATTAAAATCAGAAAACCATGGACCAATCCAATATCTTGGCAGAGACACACGAGCAATAAAAAAGTTCCTCCCTGCTTTCCTCATCTTGACATTCATATGTGAGGGCAAGGACAAGTGCCAGTGTCACCCACATACAAACACTGTGAGTGGCACAGCACAAACTGGTTGGCATAAAGGTTGGAAACTGATGCTCAAAGAAAGCAGCAGGTGGCTCTTTTGCAGGCATGTGTAGTTAAAAGGGAGTTTGGCTGGATAGTTTGCAATTTCAGAGGCACACCTTCTCACCACGGCACACAGCTTCAGATACCTTTTGAGTATCTGGGAGTTTTGGAGTTTGGTTTTGAGGGTTTTGGGTTGTTTTTTTTTTCATTTAGGCAATTAAGCCTCAGTGGGGGAACATGGGCAAAGTGTGACTCAAGGAAAACGTGAGTCTCTAAGGATGCTTTCTTTGATTCTCAGCTCTGCTCAGGAAAACACAGCTGCCCACCCTCTGGGCTATTTGCAAAGAGTACTCTTGCAAAGAGGACACTTCCCCCCCACTTGTACGGTAATAAATGAACTTCAAATTAATGTGATCAGTAGCTACTTTTCCTCCACAAATGCATTGATCTTAAAAGACAATTGCTTCCTCAGTGCCCAGCACTGAGAAAAGATATCAGCATAAGAAAGTTGGGTGTGTTTTGTGCTGCTCCTCTCTGAGTGGAGATCCCTGTTGAATTAGAGAGAGCAATTTCTGAGAGATCAATGCTACTGCAACTTGTCTGGTTGTGAAGTTGCTATGGAATACCATCGCTTCAAAGAATCCAATTACTCTTACTATCCTAATTCACTTTCTTATGACATGGATTTGTAATGCAGAAGAGCTTTGGATAATTGACCTTTAACTAATGTGAAAAACTGGTTTGCTTAGTTGTTCTTTCATCTAACATTCAGAGCCATCCTCCAAGTGGAAACAATACTTTTAAAAAAAATAAGATGTCAAAGACAGTTTCTGATACAAGTGAAAAGATCCTTTGAAAGACAATCCTTACAGATGTACCTTGCACAGAGCACTTGCCATTATTATCATCATAAACTTGCAGCTGAAATTAGAAACAATTTTAACATGCAAAAGGAATCCATAGATCAAACACTACAAAGGAGAAGAACATAATGTAGCTTTCAAACAGATGTAGATGGATTTGACAGAGGAGAGGTTAACTTGGGTTAGAAACACAAACTGAGGGGAAGATCAGGCCACACAACTCATGGGGTTTCTAAATTAATTTCTTTACCTGGGCCATCTTTAAGTGATTCTTTTCATGCTATTGCTGTGAAAAGAGAGGGAATGGGAATTATTGCTTATATGAACACAATCTTTGCTAAAACTCAAGTATATGTAAAATTATTCAGCTGAAAATCCAAAATTGTTTTCAAACACTTAAATAAGTGATTTGAGCCTGTGAGACTAATAAGAGATATAGCACTAATTTTATTAAAGGGAATATACAATTTGGTTGAAATTCAATGACAGAGTTGAGATTAGAGGAACAACCTCTTTTTGAAACTGGGGAGCTGGTAAAAATCACTGTTTTGGCAACGACATTTGGCTTTAATCTTCCTTAGGGATAGGAAAAATATCCAAGAGCTATGCTCATTCTGCTCTCCAGATCAGATAATTTCTAAGTCATGCTGCAAATTTTACCTTTAAGGTCTGGGGAAAAATATCCCCAATTCTCATTTTCTCCAGTAATGAGAGATCTCTCATAGGAATCACAAATAGTTGGCCTAAAAGTTCAAAAGCACTAACTTCATTCTGGAATGGAACTTTTACCATGTTTGCAACATCTTGATATCACCACCCCCCAAACAGTCTACATGCTGCCAAGACTTGTCTTTGAGTAATCCTGTGGTTACAATCAGCAGAAGCAGCTTTATCAGTCAGCAGGTGGGGGCCCATCTTGCTTCACATCAATTGCAAAATTTCTCTGTGCAGAAAAGCAAGGACAGGGTCAAAAGCATCAAGGTGAAAAAGAACAGTAAGGTGAGAAGTAGTTACAAAGTTATCCAAGGGAAAAACCCAGACCTTTATAGGGGAGATAGATACATTCTCTATTCCTGTAAAATGGCTTAAGTCCTGAATTTACTGCGACACTTTCACAGCTCAGCTCCTGTGTTGTTAGCTCCATAAGAATGCTGAAACTGCTAGACTTGGGTGACATTAATGGAACTTCTAACCCAATAAAACACAGCTGTTTCTGAGGATTTTAGGAGGCACCTTTACTGGGAAGCTCTGGAATATATTGCATGCTGTTAAGTTTAACACTGGGTTTTAACTGAATTTCCTTGATGCCAGCCGAGTGAGTCAAATTGATTCTCAATGCCTTGTGCAATCCTCACTTTGAGGTTCAAGCTGGGAACATAAACAGCCAAACACAGCAAAGAGAAAAGCAGGAAAACAGTGTAAAAATAATGGATAACTGCAAATAGAAAGCAACATTAAAATGCTATAGAAATAATTGTACAGGTCTTTTTAATAAACCTTGCTCACTAATTACCCACCCCTCTGAAGTTTTCAGTGGTATCTTTTCTTCAGAGCAGCTGTGCAGAATCTCCCCCTGCACCTCTTTGAGGCTGGTTGTTGGCTGTGGCGCCAGTCATGGCAGCAAAGCCGCTCCCCATGTGCCAGCAGCTGTGGGCTGTGTGCTGCCATGGCCGGTCCATCTGCCACCACCATCCATGCCAGCACAAAGGGCATCATTATCCTGCACTGAAAGCAGGAGGAAGGAAATACCTCTGGCAGCAAAGCATTCCTGCTTTCAGTGCTCCTCTTTGCTTCCTCCTTTTCGTCAGTGCTCAGTTCTCCATCTGCTCTCCAGGGGTGCTATGGCAAATGTTGGGCAAAATGAACACAATGCAACAAAAGGGAAACCACTGCCAAAAAGGCATTCTTGGGTTGTTTCTGCTCTTTCCCTGAGAGAGGAAGGTGAGTAGATGGATTCATCAGTCTGATGCTTCAGGTCTAAATGAAGGTACACTCCCAGAAATGTGGGGAGGGCTTGAGGCATATCCTACTCTCTCAGAGTCCAAAGAAGAGCAGCTTTACCAAAGCTGGAACTGCAATTTTTCTCTGCCCCAAATTGAGAGAGAGGGCATTAATATGGATTACATGAACTCATGGAACAACTTAATTAAAGAGAGGCTGCTGTGTAACATGGCAAAAAACCCAAGTAGACAGCACAAGCAAGAGTCAAGGAAGTACCAGTCAAGAACTGAACTACCATATAAAGCCTAATTAATTTTGAACAGATCAGAAGCCCTAGTCTTCAACTGTTGTTTCTTTGAGAGAAGATTAAAGTATTTCAACTGAATTGAAATGTTCACATGTAATACAAGGGGGAATAAAAATCAGATTTTCCAGAATATGCAGATTTCATTAACAGAAATCTATTTCAATGGAAAATTCCTGAGTGTTGCCACCTAGCCTGGAAGCATAGACACAAACCCTCCACTGTGGCCACTATCAAGTTCCTGCCAGATACATTTTGTGCACAGGGGTGCAGGAAGAAAGGGTTCCTGTCTAATTCTGCCTTCCACTTCCCAGGGCTGCCTCCTGGGCTCTGAGATAGACAGCCAAACTTTTCTTCACCTTCCCTATATCACACCTCAGGACAGGACTGTGGAGCAGGAAGCAAAAAGAATCCACTAACTCTCAGCTGACAGTCCTAAGCAACAGCAAATACCTACTCCTAAAACTGCAAATCTATGCTCTCCCTAACAAAAATACTATTTTTACTCCTCCATTAGTGGGACTAGCATGACTCAACAGACAAACACATTTGCTTTTTAAGAAAGGCATGACAAATGTAATTTCACCTTTATGTTGCAGATTGCCCCATTTCATCAAAAACAGCTTTGTTTTTAAGTAAGATGAAATAACAACATTACCCTTGGAAACCAAGCCTTCTTTGCCACTGATGGAGTGAAGCAAATAGGGACTGAGATACAAGCTTGAAAATTCACAAATCACTTCAGCACCAGACAGTTAAGGTATCTAGAGCTGAGGTCAACAGAGCACAGCCAGCTGAATATTGAAAAACTAGAAAGCTATTGCAATTTATAATGATTAAGGATCTGACTCATTGATTCCAGGTCTTCTTTTCTTCTTACTAATGAAAAGGCAGAAGTTGTCTTATGAAAACAAGGATAGGCATGTAAGCCTAATCGAAGTAATGGGCCCCTAGTTTCTGGTAAATAACAATCCCTCCTTCTCTACGTGCATTGGCTGAACTGTTGCAAGTTGGCAGTCAGGAAATGAATTCTTTTTGCAGTTACAGCTGGATAAATTCAATGCTTGGGATAAATTGGCCTCAAGCAAACTTATAAAAAAAAAAAAAAGTACTTCCTTGCTAAGTGATCCCAAGAGACATATGTCTCTATAAAACAGTTAAGGGGAAGCTGCTGACTTGCACTCAGTGGGTTCAACATTTTGAAAATGATTTTGTTTTAAATCTTACAGAACCACTTACATAACAGACAGCGAGGAGAGATTTTTTTTTTTTAGACACTTGCTATTTGGAAGATTAAGAGATGGAATCAGTGGTACATCACAATGAAACTTTAATTATCGGAAGTTTGGCACCATGATAAATTTCACTGCGTTGCTTTGACAGCGCACTCTGTCTCACAGAGACTGAACTTCACATGCAGCCTTTAGCTCCAGCTCATGCAGTTTAGAGTTTGCCTCTCTACATGGTGCTCTGTTTTGGAACTGCTGGGAGAGGGAGCAGTCATTTCCTATCCATAGAGACCTCCTGGTAGCTTTCCCAGGGCAGCT
This sequence comes from Molothrus ater, assembly GCF_012460135.2. Classification (NCBI taxonomy): domain Eukaryota; kingdom Metazoa; phylum Chordata; class Aves; order Passeriformes; family Icteridae; genus Molothrus; species Molothrus ater. The sequence continues at coordinate 14,170,553 of NC_050483.2, forward strand.
CAGCCCTCCTGCAGCCACTGGGGAGAGTGACTCTGACTTTGAGGGCTGGTGGCCCTGGGGAGAAGCTCCTGCAGGATGAGGTGAGATGTGCAGCAGGCTATCCTGACAGAGAAATAGCATTCCCTGCACCCTCACTCTCCACTACATGGAAAAGCAGTGGGACAGCAAGTGCAGGAAGCAGCTCCAATAGCTCTGTGCCAGCACATGGCTCCTTTTTGCCAACTGAATTCCCAGATGGCCATTAGCACCCAGCTATTTGACTTGCATGCTTTCAAAGTCCTCTGGGAGCAGAGTATGCACGCCTGCCAGATCTCTGTGGGGTAACTGCAGCCATACCATGCTCACTTCATCTCTTCCAGCAGGTTTGTTCACAAGTGGAGCAAACTTAATTTTCAGTCCTTAATTATAGTGGCTAACCATATGCCACATTTGATTCCAGCGGTGAGAAAATTCACTCCTGCATGTATTTTATACTTGCAGATGTTGTATGTGGGCTTTTATATTTATTAGGGTAGGATTCTCAGTTGAAATCAACTAGAGTAAGTTTAGAGGTGCTCTGATTTATGGCAAAAGAATGCTGGGAGATAGAGGCTCCAGGTTAAAACATGGTACAGAAGAGACAGGCATTCTTATTAGTCTCCGGTTTAGCCCTCACGTGCAAAAGAAAGTGATGTGGAAGCGATTCAGGAGAAAACACTGCTTTAATAGTAGGGGCTAGAGATTAAGTATATTATTAAGTACAAACTCTCTGCATGTTCTTTCAGCATCTACTGTGCTATTCACAGCCACTTTGTTCATTTAGGACAAAGCTCTCCCTGAGGGCTTCATCCAAGAGTAACAAGAGTTACTTAGGGCATCCCACAAAGAATAAACCTGAAGAAAGGACATGGATAGGGCTTGATCTGGAAGGAAGATACAACTCTGTGTACATAAGCAGAGCAGAAGAAATTCATGTGCTCTTGGATAGCTGGGAGTGAAAAGAAATAACCTGTTATATTAATAAGGAAAGGCAGGTAATCAGAGACTTCGAAAATCACACCCACTCACCTGCAAGGAAGGAAAATTTCATGCTAAAGCAGGAAATACAATTGCTGTTGACCTCCATAAGAGCTGCAAATAGCATAAGTCAAGTGAATTTGATTGTAGCTTCACAATCTATATAAAGAGAAGCCAATTTTTCTTTGACTAACATGCTTATATTTAGGATCCTAAAACTGTATTTGGAAACCTAAGGAACTGACCTGATTTTCTGAAGTGTTCAGCACCCAGTGAATGAGTGGAAACATTTTTAAGTGGCTTCTGCAGGAACTGTTGGATTCAAGAGCTTTGGGTGGGGAGAAAGAAATCAAAGTTTCATTCTATTTCTTAACCTTGTGCTTACAAAACTAAGACGTGCATTTTCAGAATTCATCACTCTGCAGCAGTGTCTGGTTTTGCTTTAACTAATGTACTGCTAGAACTACTAAGTGTGTGGATTTTAAAAAGCTTTCAGACTCTTTCACTATGACTTAAATAAGGATATTTAACACAGAGTAAACACAGACCCACTTTGCTGCCATGCTAGTTTGAAATCTGAATAAAATAATCCCTAGAGCAAAAGCAAAGCTATATAAACAAAATCATGGTAAAGCCATATGGAAGTCAGGAGTAAACTACATTTGGGAATACTCATATTATGTAAAAGGAAAATTCTTGGTATCTCAGTCGAGGAAAAAAGAAGAGTTCTAACAACTTAGTGAACTGTGGGGACCTGCATTTCCCTGAAAATGGCCTTTCCCCAGCAGATACTAAAGTTTGAGGTCACATTGCTGGTGTCTTAAAAGGGCACTGGTATCAGTCTCCCTCTCATTCAGAAACTTTTTAATATCTTCTGAAGACCACAAGATGGTATAAACCTATTTGGAAAAGACATTGTAAAAACCTATGGCCTAGCCAATCCTTACCAAAAGACAAGGATAATTCATTAATTACTGCTGCATTATTTCCTCTAATGGCACTATAGCATGAAAATCCCAGGGTTCATGCTACACATTTGCAAGTGCAAACATTTTTAGTGGTACTGCATTTGGAAGTTCTGGAAATTGGGAAAAGAAAAACATATATTTCACTGGGTTCTTGTTTTGTTTCACCATGACCATTTCAAAGTTCTAGTGTACTTCATAGTTTAAGATTTTGATTGAATCCCACTAAAAATATTTAAATACAGTCCTCTCTGCATGCCCTTCACAGTAGCATTGGGGTCTACAAATCTCATAGAGCTGCCTGATAAATGAGTTGCACGTTAAAGCCACTTCTTAAAAGTGGACAATAAATTAGGCACCTTTCTGCAGAGATAAGATTTACAGGTTAGTGCACTCTTCCTATTATAAAACACTCATACACACAGGATACCATTACCAGCTGTCAAGAAGCAAAGATCATTAAATAAAAAGAAAATTGAAGTCGTACTTTTCTCAATGCAGAATTGTAACTATCCAGAACAAGAAGCATATCAAGACCATTATTTCCAGCACAGAAATGTCTACAGGCCCCAAAAGCAGCATTGAGAGCCCTTTATGGCAGGCTCTGCACAAATACCAGCTAGAGGTGGTCATTACCAGCAGTTATTACATTTGTCAATGGACAGACAAAAGGCAAAAAGTAGACCAGAACAGAGACATATCAGATGAGTTGAGTGAGGAATTAAATAGACCTCGAGGTCACCCCTCCTGCAACTTCGAGCAGGTCAAATTTAGCCCTCAAATATGCTTGTGTCCTTCCTGTGTTTTTTGAGAGTCTGTGTGTATGAAGTGATTTCAACAACTGTAACACAAGTGAATGAACACAACTGATTTTTCTGCAACAAACCCCATTTTTGAAATCTTATCACCTGTTTCCGAATTCCCTATTGACCATGGATTGCCACTGTGCAAACAACTTTCCAGACTGTTCTATAGTTCAGGCTCTCTTCAGTCTGAAAGCTTTTCTGTCTCTGGAGGTAAACTTCCAGCTAGATTTTCAAAGCACCACAAGGAATATAATCACTTTTCATTTTTTTTCCATGGAAAGCATGTGACTCAAGCTTGCCACCCCTCAAAGAGCTCAGGCTGGGCTTTCCTTCTAATCCTGGCCAAAGCTTACTTGTGCAGTGTCTTTGAGTAAACTTGTCAAGCCCAAATTTGTACTAGATATACTGTTCATAAAAATGTGCAAAAAAACCAGATGACTTGTAAAAAATTAGGAGGTTTTTTTTTGTTTGTTTTTTACTTAGTCAGAGTTTTCCCTTAAAACAGCACTAGAAAAAATATATGATCATTATCTCTACAAATCAGTTTATTCATCAAACCATTCATTAAGTGATCCTGGAGAGCTGGGACAAAACCACACATTCTAGGGCAGGTGATGCACCAAAACACATGCACTGGCTAGACAGCACAATTACCTTGCAATTACAAAGCTGCTCAGGAGTGTGATACTTCTGGTACTAGAGCCTTCAGGCAGTGTAAAGCAGCAATTTAATACAAAAGCTGGCTATTAAAAAACTTAATAGTCTTAAGACGGATGCCAAGTTTCACCATTAGAGTTAAGGTCCCAGCTGGGACTGAAAGTTTCTTCCCTGGGAACCATTCCACTCATTATTCAGCAGTGGCTACTGTTTCTGCAGACAGTAAATAGCTCCCCACTGTTGCCTCCTGTCCCTCAGAGCAGCGGAGAGCTCTCCTGCAGCCCCACAGAGAGGTGAATGCCTCGTCCCAAAACTGGTGCAGAAGTGAGCACTCCTTAGCAGCCTAGAGCAGGGGCTGATGTACCCCCAGGTGTCTGAGATGGCTGGAGAGAAAGCTTGAAAAGCAAAGGAATAAGAAGGAAGGTTTAACTCCTTCATTTAAAGGCATTTCCTAATGCCAGCCCAAACCACTTCTGTCCCCAGGACTAGCAGGAGATGCTGCAGAAGAAAAGGGGTCTTGTGGATGTCTAAGTCACATGCACAAAGCCCCAAGGAAATGCATTATAAGTAGACTGGTGTTTACAGAGATTATGCAGCACTGATTTGTCCTCTAAAATGAGGCAAAACTTTCCATTAAATTATTGACTCATCTAGAAAGCAACCTACTCGAAAGGAAGTAGATTTTGGCGTTCAAAGGTGCAAAAGTTGAATGACAATGCTGCCTAATGGGAGAAACAAATGGATTAGAGTCCACACAGCATTGCCCAGACTGACCCTCTTTCATTCCATCTCCCACATAAAATATCTACTGAAAGGTACAGAAATAATCACCTTATTCCCAGAAACCCAGTGAAACAATAATGATCTAGACTTCAAGTGTCAGCTGCCTGTTATTGTCCTTCATATTGTATGTCAGCTATTTCCAAATGGACTTTTGAACTGAAGCCCACAAATCCCAGCACAGGGGACCAGTGTGATCTTCAGAGACAAAGCTGGCCATGCCTGGTAAAAGGCATAGACCTTAACTTCCTCTACACTGCAAAGGGGCACTTTGTGGTACTTAAATTGGCTCAGTAAGTCACAGTGTTTCAGACTGAATCTTTGACTCAAAGGGAAATTCTTTCAGGCAAAACTGCTGCAGGACTGAGACCTGCCTGCTGAAGCAACAGCCTCCTTCCCTCTTGATGGCACGGAACTCCAGTGTGAAAACAAAGAGGAAATAGAAAGTGACTTCCTCCTAAAGACACTTCAACACCAGGAAAGAGAAGTTGCAAAATAGGCAGCCAGGTTCTGTTTTCTCCTGGGGTGTATCTGCTCAGCCCAGTTCTTTAGGACACAAACAGGGTTAGCAAAGTCTATGGAGGAACAGCTGACAGCAAGGCATTACTCAGGGGAATGCACAGATGTTACAAACACCTACGCTGCATTCCAAAATTAACTTTTTTATTAGCAAACATTTGACAGTCTCAGGTCTCTCTGCCTTAGAACAACAGTCTGCTCTGGAATGCTCATCAGGAAAATGTTACCTATTGGTTCAGGCAATTTGATCTTGGAAGATGCACACACAATATTTACTGGAACCAATGGGTAGAGGGGAAAACAAAGAGCTATATACCATGAACTCAACACCACTAATTACTTCTTCTCTTGCTTACAACTGGGTTATTTATTACACACAGTGCTGTGTCCTGGATGGTTCAGATATAGGGTTGTGGTGGTAAAGCCATTCCTGATGAAATTCTGGAGGCAGCCTTCCTACCACTTTTAATATTTAAGGCAAGGTTTAGGCTTTCCTAGGCTGATCTTACATATGCCTTGCACTGTCTTCCAGGATATTTGGTCAGACCCTCGTGTGATGTAAGTGAACCTGGCAGCACTGCAGGGAAGAGAATGATTTCCTCTTCCACCAGCTGAGAGTCTGGCACATACTTTCTCCTAATTAGTATTCATCCTTAGGCCTGTGGAAATTATGGGAGAGAGTTAGCTGCCCATGGAAATCCTAATTGTTTAGAAGCTCAATATCCCTTATAGCCTGCAACTGTCACTGAGAGCACCTTAATTATAAAATAAAAAAGTCTATTATATTAATTTGTCCTCGGTAAGCTGACACCACACGAGCTAATACTTTACTAACTTAAAGAGTTCTGTAACGATTTAGAATGTTTTCTAAAAGCACTGAAACAACAAAAAGCAAAACAAAAAAGTCCAATTATTAGACAGTGACACACCTCTAGTTCCATAGACTTCTCTCCACAGAGAAATATATCCTAGTCTTCAAATTGCTCTTTGACTTCTGAGTCGTTTGGGCACATTTAACATTTTTAAACAAGATAAACACACACACACAAAATTCTGTAGACTTCCAAAATCACAAGGCAAAACCATTAATGAAGAGGACTTTTAGAAACACTCAGGAATTCTTTCTGCTCTCTCCCACCTCCTGCCAACTTTGTTACATAGTATCTGATCTACAAAAATATTTTATACTTTCATTCTTTAGTCCATAGGTCCTTTACTTTTTGTCCCAACTTCCACTACTTTTAGGTCATCGTTTTTATCATTTTTTCTGCCTCTCCCTTTCCCTTATTTTCCTTTTTTTTTTTTTTAGCTCCACTCATGAAAAGAAAAATTATTTCAAAGGCCAAGGAGAAAGTCAGGTCATGTATAACTTGGGTGACAGCTGGAACTGTTACCAGCTTCATGAAGCCTACCACTCGATTTTAAACACTCAGTTGTGACTTTTCTCTTTCCTCTCTCTGCCCCAACATTGTGAAAATTGAGTGAGATTCTTGATTTCCAACTACCCTTCCAGAGGAAGCCACTGAGACAATATACAGGATGAAAATTTTAGAAGTGCCACGAAATGAAATGCCAACACAATTTCCAGCACAAAGGCACACCTACATATAGTGCAAGAATCTTTATTTTTCAGAAGTGGAGTTTGGAAGGCAACCAGCCTTTCAAAATGACGGGTCTGCAGCTCAGTTTGAACGAATGTATTGGATGCCACTGCAAAATAGCACTGGCTTTCAAACTCCCTGAAAAAAAGTCATTGGCTTTCAGTCAAAGAACACAAGATAATATGCAACACGAATCCCAGTCCCATGCCAAACCTCATGTGTTTCTTTAATTTCAGATACAATCACATAAAGCCATTAAAAAAGGAGAGAGAGAGAGAGAAAAGCTCTTTTAGAAAAATGACCATTCACTGTTAGAAAATACTAAGTCTGTTAAAAAAAGTCAGAAGTAGTAGCTTCCACCAACAATCACCTTCATAAAAATCAAGTTCTTGATTCACACAGGCAAGTTGTAGTGATTTGTGTGAAATTTTCTTCTGTGAATGACAACTAAGCTCTAATGTATATTTTTTTGGGAGAAATAACTGCTGTACCCTATAGTTCGAATGTATTTAAGGAATTTTTTTCTGGCTATCTCCAAAGACAGTGCAATATGTTTTTGCATTAAAAAAATATGTAAGTGCAGTGTTTTTATACTGGTATAGGATGTTGATCTGGTCTAACACCCCTACTCAAGCAGGGTCAGATGGAGCCAGATCCATGGGGACTTTTGAGTGTCTCCAAGATAGGACACTCCACAACCTCTATCAGCAACCTGATCCATTGCTCAGGAAAAGTGTTTCCCATTTGAAAGGAAGCCCTCCTGTGTTTCAGTGTGTGCCCTTTGCCTCTTGTCCTGCCACTGTGCACCACTGACAAGAGCCTGGCTCTATCCTCTTTGTATGCTCCCTTCTGGTATCCATAATCATTAACAGCATCCTCCCCTGAGTCCTCTCCTCCCCAGACTAAAGAGTCCCTCTCTCTGTTCTCTCTGCCTTTTACTCACACGAGAGATTAGCTATTTCCCTAATCACTTTTCAAACTCAGACCTTCCACAACACATTTCTTTTTTCTTTTTTTTTTTTTCTCATAAAACTACTAAAAATGCTCACCTGAGCTACCTAAGCATAGCCTTTAATTCAAGATCACAGCAGTTTATTTCCTCTGAATGATGCATAGCCTACACCACTTCAGGGACGAGTAAGGAAGAGCACAAGTTCTCCAGGAAAGAGTACTTTAAAACAAATAATCACATTTTGCATGTTTGATTTTCCCCCTCACCTCTCCATATTTAAAAGAGAACTTTTAAGCAGAGGGCATATACAATTCATTAAATCTATGTTTTGGATACTTGCAATTAAGCTGCAAGGATACATTTTTTCATCAGAGCAAAATTATTTTAATAGCCATAATCAACACAATCAAATATAATCAGTCTGACAAGATAACAACATTTTAGAATCATTGACAATAATTTTCTGCCTTGCCAGCTCACACCTATATGAAGATGATTACCCCCGGAAAAGATGTGCAACTTCAAAGGTTTCTCCCTGTTTCAATACAGTGTTAAGTTATGTATTTTCATTTTTATTCTTCTGTATCCTCACCATCCCCTCTCTGACTCTTTTTTTAACTTTTTGAGAGATGTACTTTCAGTCTTTTCCTTTTTTCTCTACATTCTTCTCCTCTTTATGCATATCTATACCTTTATGCAAGTGATTAGGATAATACATGGACATTCTTCAACAATCTTAAGCACCATAAACCTCATGAAAAGCAAAGGACACAGGTTTGCTTCCCAATGTATTATTTTGGATTTTTCCCCAAATCTGCACACCAGCTTTCCCCATTTATCTTCAACCATCCCCAAGACGTGTTGGCCAACTTCTCTGTTTCCATTCTATTCCAAACACCCCTCCAGTGCTGTTACTGGGAATCTGTCACAAGATGAAAATCATCTCCTACCACCCTTCACCTGCTCAGTTTCCCATGAACTCTGCTCCTCTGTCTTGCTGTCATTTTCATGGCACTCTTCCACTCCCTTACTCCTACCCTGCTCTTTAAGGGCCCTTTGTTTTCCACTGGGAAGTAGCAACACTGAATTCAAGCTTACTTTTCTTTTTCAAGTCCCTTATTTTGAGCCTGCTCACACTCTGCAGATGATTGCCTTCCCTGCATGTGTCTCAGACTTTTTTTGCCTGTCCCCAGTTTCTCCTAAGCTTCTTGTCTTTGCTCCTGACATCTCATAAGTCTTTTCTTCTACCTCTTACCTGCCTTACTCCTGTCTTTTAAGTAGAACAGCTTGTCTTTCCCTGGTCAAGAAGCACTCCCCTTTCTCTTCTTCAAATCTTTAAAATTCTCTCAGCTCTTCAGCATAAAGCTGGAGTGTGTTGAATTTAGCAATGCCACAGTCTCTTCAGAAGGAGCTACTTCCCAATGAAACCTGAGCCCAGACATCACCAAAAGATGCTTCACACTCCAGCAGGGAGAATCCTCTGAATCTAAATACTTGACAGACCTTATGTCCATCCTTAGATCATCTTAACATCAGATGCAAAATACATTATTACTATTATAATAAAACATTAATACTACAATTACAGCTTTGATGTTGAGTGCTTTCAGAGGTCAAATATTCCAAGAAGGCACAATTTCTTACTGCCTCCCATTCATGGGGCATTTCCCAAGCTGAGATAAGTTTTCATGAGCAGACAGTTTTTCTAAGCAAAAGAACTGAACTCTAAACTTTGTTTCACAGTGTGCTGGGACCCAACAGTTGCCACTGTTCCCAAAAATGTGTCTTTTCATACTTTCTTTAATGACATTGATAATTTATGATATCAACAGTTTCCTAGAATAGCATATAAAATCTTGATTTAATTAGGAGCAAAAAATCATCTTTTTGTAGTCATGGCTGGAAAAAAGAAAGACCAAGACTTTACACAAGATGCAAACCTGTCCTGAAGGCAAGGTTCTATATTTGGTTCTTGAAGTAAATCCAATGGTTTTTCTTCAAGGAGGGGATAATGTATCTGGGTACTCAGTGCCCTTCATAACAGAAATTTTAGGAGAAAAAGCCTCTTGCTCTTGTTTAAATAATCATGATTGCTGGAGGAAGTGAAACTAGGTTGATTTGCAACCTGCAGGAAGCTGGTCTTCTGTCTTTTCTGCAGTCTGCAAATATTCAACAAAACATGTTTGCCTCACCTTTTGAAGAAAACAATTCTATTCAAAACCATGGGATAGAGAGCTATGGCAGGGCATGGTTTCGTACTGAGATCAGATCACTGTAGAAAGGGGAAAGGACAGGTAGGAGGCAGGAGTGTTCAAAGCCTGTGCTGAAGACCAGTATAGCTGTTCTTCAAGGAAACACCACCATGTTCGTGATTTATCTGTTGGGTCTACTTCTCATGGGCACAATTTCATTAAACTGTTAGACTTCTGAAAAAGTGACAGGTCACTATCAGACCCATATTGTCCTATCCTATTTTTTGGTTGTTTTTGAACTGCAGAGCTACTAGAAGCAGTGCAAGAAACATAGGAAGTTTTATGAGGTTATTATTTTTTGTTATAATAACCTTCTTTTCTAATCATTCAATACGGAAAAAAAAAAACCAACCTGAAAATGTTTGCAAACACTAACATTAATTGATTATTATTGATTCTCCCCTATGGTGAATGGGAATAAAGAAAATGATAGAAACTGTCTGGATATAAAAACTGATGACAGCAGTTATAATTCTTGGCTATAGTTCCCTTTTTGCTAGAAAGACTGTTTTTTATGAAATCCTGTTGCCAAGAACAGACCTAAGCTTTCCTGTCAGCTGGTTTTAATTTGCAAGAGTATCTGTACTAAAAGCTCAAAACACTACAAGCTAGAAAGGTCTGGACTGTGATTTTGAGGGGTGTTGATAATGCATCATGAAAGTGCAACAAAAAGCTTCAGATATAAAACACTTCTTAGTATGCAAATCCCTTCCATCTGAAGGTCCTTTCCTGAGCTCCTTGCCTGCTTCTTCCTCCTTTGCCATCAGCCCTGATTATGACATGAACCTTTGCCTGTGCCAACATGAATGAGACATTTTATTGCAATTAGCTGCTGCATTTATTACTGACAGTGTCTTCCCCAGACAGATGATCAATGCAGTTATAAGCATAGCAAGACATAGTGAGATATGAACTATATCTAGAGTTTAAAGTCTGCATAGGCCTGTCAAAAGGTAAGAAAAACAGAAGTAGTATGAATCATATTTTACCAGTAAGAATTGAAAATAGACCAAGACAACTGCCAGAAGGAAGTTTGTTGCAGAGCTATGAAAAAGCCTTTCCATCATCTGAGTCTTGGCCCAGCACTTTGAGTGACTGTGTACTTACTTCATTAGAGGCTTTTGTGGGTGGGAGGATCTTGAAGTGAGGAGGAGGGTAGCATTGAAGAGGACATTATGCATTGCTTCTTGGGCTGTGAGCTAAGGTAATTTATAGCAGCATTACCTAATCAGAGTTTTTCAGGATTTTTTTTTAATTTGTTTGGGGTTTATTTTAAGTGACACAAAAAGTAGCAAGAAGATATTATAGTACTCAAGGAGAATCAAAGGTACATAGCAGGCAGTCACAGCCCTAAGAGTTCCTTTGAACAGGACAGCACAGTAACAGACTGGGTTGTATTCTTTGTAAAATACATATTTCATGTGTAGGAAGCAATGGAGATATAGATTCTTTTTAAAGCCACAGAGATGTGGGTCTGTCAGACATTTTACAGACTGAGGCCAATGTCAATGCGGTAGTACAGGCTCACATTCTAGATGTGGTTGCATTTGAAAGGTACCTTTCTTTCCAAGGTGTATAGAAGCAGATGTACAACTCTACCTACTATAAGGAAGAAAGATCTTGTGGTTAAATTAGGAGGCCAAGAATCAAAAAAAACTGTCTTTAGTTCCACTTAATTCATTTCAGTTTGTTTACTTACAGCTGTCTTTAGACAGCTGCTGGAAATGACACTTTCCTTGTGCCTCGATTTCTTCCTTGAGCCAAGTCATTCATGGAAAGAAGTCAAGGCATGACTTCAAGTTTGTTTCCTTGTTTAAAGAACTAATTTCTATCATTCTAGGGAGGTTCATGACCAAGGTCATTGCAGCCATTCTGGAGACAAAAACAAGTAATTAATTATGTCCTCAGCCTGGCCAAATGGCTTGACATAAATAACTTGTTAAAACACAATCTTCCTGTAAGAATATCAGCAGTGACATTCATGCAAGGACTTAAAAATACATTCTGAACCATAAGAATTAAAACTTCCAGCTGATATGAAGATTATCAATCCTAGCTTGAATTCTTAATATTCCTCTAGAACACAAGACATCACCTAAAATTTGAAATCTACATGTTTACCTTCAAACTCATTCTCTGTTGTCACCTTGACTGCCTGGTGTGGCACCTGGCCCCTAATTAAAAAGGCATTTCAGCACGGCCAGCACCAGTCCTTGCATTACATGTTCTGAAATGTTTACAGAGTATTTAGTAGATGCTGAAAGCCAGGTGAATTCACAGCACCACTGAAGCTCTTATCAAGCAGCAGCAGCAGTTTCTCAAAGCAGGCAGGGAAGTCTGACTGGGAGCAGAGAGGGAAGGCAATGCTGTGACTGGCACAAAGCACCAGAGGGAACCCAAAAAAGCATGGGGACGGAAAGAGGACAAATACAGGGCAAGATAGGCTGACTACTGTACCTTTATCAAAAGCCCAAAATTCTAGAATAAAAAGAGGCAGCAGGGGTGAACAATCATTTCTACCCTACTCACTGGAAAGTGCAAAAATAAGAGAGCTCAACCAAGGATGAGATTTTACCAGAAGTTTTCACTGTACCAAGTCAGATACTCAGCCAGTATAAGTCAACACAATGGAGCTTCACTCACCCAAGCAAAACCGCCAAACCACCACAAATAATTCACTCCCTTCACATCCTGACTCCAGCTTCGAATATGAACTCCTGAAATCCATTCCAAAATCTTTGCTTTTCCTATCAGTTTCATGATGAAGGTGCACTGGTGTCACTTAGAGATGCCCCATGCGCTCTGTCAATATTAAAACTGCTTTTCAATAAAGCTTAAAAATTAGGAAAATATAGTATTAAGAATGGTTTTGAACTGAAAAAGAAAACCTACATGAGTTAATGCTGACTTCCATGTATTTGGTTTCATAACAAAAAAAAAAATCTAATTTTCTCTGTAAGAAGTAACGTGCCTTTCAGTAAAACCTCCAAAGTATGTTTCAATTTTTAAAAAGCATTAAAAAAAGGTTTTATGAAGTTAAAAAAGAGCATGACAATACAAAGTAAGGTGAACCTGAAATTTTTGCAAGTGCTGTATGCATTCATCCTGTCAGTTAGGTGCCTCATCTTGCTGCATGTAAAAGCCAGTCCACAGGTCTTGGTCTTGTACCACAGCAGTTTTATAAATGGGTTTCTACTTAATGATCATTTTGTTGGAATTGGAAAATTGGAATTGGAAAGGGCTGTGCACAACAGCACTGCTCAATTTCCAATGAAGCCTCTATGGTTGGCAACAATGTCTTTTATAGGGAAAAAATTAGGTTTGAGTCCTTACTCTTAGTGTGTCTTTATTGTTTTAATACACCAGACTCATTTTTCCATGTAAAAATAGTATCTGTTCTTGCTTGGGAGCTGAGAATGGAAAACGATAGCTGAACATTTAAGTGCTTGCACTGCCTGAGCTGACATCACTTTTGGGAAAGCAGCTGAGTGTTCATGTTACCCTGCAAGAGTTTTAGGCAACTAAATATGAAAATCTGCTTCTAAACTGAAACAGATCTGCTAATTTTGTGAGAGGAGTTACTATAAATATTGGAAAGAAGAAGAGTGGAAGTCCAAAATGTGTCCAGTAGAAAAGCAATTGCTCAGTTCTTCTGTCCTTTATCAATCTAAGCAAGCATTTAATACTGAGATGGAATATCAGAGGAGATTAGGTTGAACAGAGATAAACTTGAAGCTAATTAGAAATCATGCTTCACATTATTCTTCTAGTAACAGCTGTTTTGAAATATTGCTATAGGGATGATCCCACTGCAATGCTGGCTTTTGAAAGCCTTCCAAATCCTGTAAAATGTATTAATCTGTGACATTCATATGAATAGCGCAGACAAACGAAAGCAATTACTTTCTCCTCTTTGTTCTGATTTGTTATCTTGGTTTGATGTGGAGAGCCTATGCCAAATATCTATCCCTGATGCTTCTATGATTTGATTTCAGATTTATTTCCTTTAAATTATGTGGTCTATTTTGGGGCATCAGCTAATGGAAAAACAAAGACAGCTAAACAACTTCACTATGTAGGAAAAAAATATAACTTTCATCCTTCAGTTATCCCTCAGGAACCTTGGATTTAAGGGTCTCTGTTAAACTAGTTGTTGGAAAAAAAAAAGAATAGGGATGGGAATGAAGGAAAAGGGAGGAAAGATGTTTTTCTGAAGTACTGCAACAACTGCTACCATAGGCAGTCTGTACAAAAGTCAGAGGGGAAGGGGTAAATGCTGCATATCATAATTGAGATAGATTTGTAGAAACAGGCAGAAGAACTGCAGCAGAGAGCCTGCCTGCAGAATTCCTGAGCCAATCCAGCAGGTATCTTTCCTACTTTGGTTTTTCTTTCATTGATTAAATGTAATTAAGAAGAAAGAGGCTCTTCTTTCTGTCCTGAAGGTGCAACACAAACAGGGCTTGGGTGTGAGGGCATGAGAGGGAATGGCACCACAAACAGCTCCTGCTCCTTTACAGCAGGAGGATGCTCTCAGATATTTTGAAACCACAGCCAACCTCAGGCTGACCCACAGCACACTGCTACAGCTCTGCTAAAGCATATAGGGGATGCTTGAAATCGCCAGGAGCCCTGCTAATGTAAACCCTGTTCCCTAAGGATATTGGTGAACTCTGCCTGGCACCCCAGCAGGGCTGGGGAGGAGAAAGAAATGAGGTGTGCCCAGTCCCACTTCACGGGGACAAGGACACGCAGGGTGCCCCAGGTGCTGCTAACCTGGAACTGGATTTGGCTTCCCATACCACAGCAACAAGACCTTTCATCTTTGGGAAGCACCTAGAGAAGCCTGACAAAACCTTCACCAGCCATATTTTGAAATAATAGAAACAAGAACCATTTTCTAGCAAGTAAAAGTGTAAGGAGTTGAGAGGAGAGGACTGTGATAAGGAATGACCTAGAAGTAGTCACAGACAAAGCAAGGTTAGAGTTGGGTCTTGAAAGTCTCAGAGCCCAAAGCTCCTTGCTCTTGCTCCTTATTTTCTTCATCTCTTTAAAGCAGCCACATTGACTTGGCTGTAATTTGGATGCTAATTTTCTTCTCTCAACATCCAATTTGTTAAGAAGGAAGAAAAGGGAGAAAATGTTTTCTTTAAAAAGCCTCCTTCCTGCATGCTCCTTGAGAAAGCCAACAGGCCTGAGAGATTAGTGCCATCACAGCTACATGGACCAGTACTTCATAAATACAAATAAATCAGTGACCTGAAGCCACACTCACTCAGCACAGTCCCAAGCCTTGCTGCCAGCTTTTTAAAGCAGAAAAAGATTTGATCCAAAAGGCCAAATGGCTTTGGATTATACCCTAAGCCTGCAGCATATCTTCTGTCCCTGGCTCTTTGAAACAACATGTGAGGGGCAAGGCTTCCAACTGCCCTGGATCAAAACTCAACCAAATGGCAGATAGGGAAGGGGCAGTCCAGGACAGGAGAATCTGACAGATGCAAGCCTGTTGGGAGTGCTGTTCTCCATGGACACAGCCAAGAAGACAGGAAAAGAGGAGGCAAGAGCGGAGAGGAAGTGGGGTGAGCACACAGGCATTAAAAATAAATGGTTGTGTCACATATTGTGTACAAGGCTTAAAGACTAATGTTTGCAGCTGACAGGGGTTTCGGGGAGGTTTTTTGTTGTGGCTATTTTTTCCCCCTTTTAATGCATACATCACATTACCCCAAAGTGACAACTGCAGTCATCCGTGCTGCCAGAGCGGCAGCCCTGCAGATCCCATTCTGTGGATTCTGCTTGCCTGGGCACCCTGACGCCTCCTTCGTGACAGCTCTGGAGACCTCAGGACACGAGCTTTCCCTAATGCATGCACCAGCTCCCAGGAATGCTGATCCTCAGCTACCAAGCAAATCAAACCTCCCCCACACTCTCCTTTTTTTTCTTTTTTTTTTTTTTCCTGTGTCCACAGCAGGTATCCTTTCACGAGAAATTGGAATCCCATGTTGCTAAGTCACTCAGTCTTTCACTACATGCTGGAGGGGATGTCTGATGTTTCTGTCTGCTGGTGCTATTCCTGGCCCAGTTTTCTCACAGAACCTTTAGAAAATGACATCCAAGAAGTAGCTGTTCATAGTCTGCCACAGAACACACGAGTAGATATACAGGAATAAAATTCATGACTGGATTCTCACATTAGATTCATGTTTTCCATTATTTCACAACACCTGAATGCATCTCTCTGCATTTCGCATAATTAGGCAGAGTCAGATTTTACAAGGAATCTTCAGAAATCACATGGCCCATCCCACTTACCTGTGAAGAGTGCTGGGTTCCTAATCCGTTTAGGTTCACTTACAAAAATCCCAGCTAACATCCTCAAGTCTTTTAATCTATTTCTAGGGATTGCCATCACCTGCAAATTTGAACAAACCCAGAATTTTCTGAATGACTCATCCCTATCAACAGGGAACAGCAAAAAATGAGCTCCCATTGCAGGAGAAAATCTAAGAGTACCCCCTAGTGTTCTGGGTGCAACCTGAAAGTCTGGCCAGAGTGAAACCAGAGACACGCTCATTTTAGAACATGGTCTTTAGTCACTTGGCATCCATTGTCTCCCTCTGGAAAAGGACACTTGTTGCAGTGTGATTACCTGAACGAGCCTCCCAACCATCAGGTACCCACAGCTTGGTGTGTCACCACTTCCAAATGGAGGAATCAATAACCACCCTTATGATTTAAATATGCTCATGTGATTTACACCAATGAACCCTTCTTTGCATTGGCAACGGCTTAAGGGTGCTCCCAGTCACCTAAAGCTACTCAGATGATATGCAAAAGTCATTAGGGTTTGGGTAACTCAACAGCTTTTGATGCTTTATGGATCTCCTATGAGAGTCATGCGTCTTAATTAATCTGTCAAGTGCTTCAATATCCACAGAGAGAAGGTGCAGTACAATGCAAGGCAAGGTTATTTATAACTCTCCCTCCTTCCTGCACACAAAGCCACATTAACTCACATTAAACCCTTTCTTAATGACAGAAAAGTTAAAAAAATAGTGCAACTTCTGCTAAGTGAATCTATTCCAGACACCTTGCCCTGCCAGGTCAGGAGACCAGCAGGTTCTGCCATCAACCTCCTGCTGTGAGAGCTCAGCAAAGCTTTTCACTTTCCTGGGCTTCTCTTCCAAGTCATCTCTCTAGAGATGTTTTTCCTGTCAGGGTGTATTACCGTGTGCATTTACTAAGCAGTAGTAATTATTTTGTCAATAACAAAGGAAATCAATTGTTAATCATAACAGCAGTGTTAATATACTTTGTCTTCCTGGCTTTTCCTGGAATAACAACAACTGGAAGGCAAGTTTAATTTAAATCCAGGGAGACACATGTGGAGTGCAGCACCCAGCAATATGTATGCAGATGATAACATGCTTGAGCAGCCTGGCCAACACAGTACTTGCAGTAGCCCATCCATCAAGGCTTAAGTTATAGCAGATAATGCAAATTTAATTATTAAATATAAAAGCTTAAAATTCCAGCTAGTAGGAGCAGCTCATGAGGGGGTAGGGGGGGGACAGTCACGAAAGCCTGTCACCTAAACTTCATCTTGCACTGGGAAAGTATCTTCCTGGAGCAAGGCAAGCACATTAATAATGCAGCAGTGCCAGCTGAGGGAAACGGCTGGTTTGTAAAAGCAATTCTGACTGTAAGGGTCCAGGAAATGGAATCTCAACAGGATAAGCCACATTTACAAGCTCCTGCTAAGATGGCTCCTTTAGCAAGCCAGAAAATAACTTACAAACAGATCACAGTTTGCACTTTGGCAGCACACTGAATACATGCTCAAAGTGCCCAGTCTGGAGGGAAATACACTGTAATTATAGAGACAGTGGAACTTGTGCAGGCCAGGCCACCAAATGCCCTTGTGGGTCTTCCAGATCTATTGGTTCTGCAGGGCATGACTTTAGCACAAAGCTCAGTGTGGCTTTTATTGCAGACCCTTTAAGATGCAAATTCAGCACATCCTGTAATTTTTTCTGATTACTGATTTCTGGGATGTTTACTTTTTCCAAGAGATCATTTTGCAATTTTGCTGTGATTTCAGTCAGTCCAAATAGCTTTGCTATTAAGTTACCTCATTGCATGTACTTAGACTCTAAGTGCAGCTCTGTGATGTTTAAAACCAGGAACTGAAATGAAACACTATCTGAAGCAACAGAAGATGAGCTGGAATCTTCTGGTTTTCCCTTAATCCAGGGTTCAGTGTTGCCCCTCACCTGCTTCCTTTTCCTGGTCTGTCACATGAGGTAACAGCAGTTATCCAGCAATCTCAGAAGTAAATTGTAAGGATCAGCTTGTCAACACTTACATAAATCCACATAAATTGCTTTGAGCATAGGAAGCAATAAAATGCTGAACAGCATTGCTGCTGTAGAACCCAAATGGACCCTTATACTATCTTGCCAACCTAAAAAGATGCAGACAAGACCAAAGCTCTGTTGTTTTGTTTGGGTTTTTTTTTTTTTTTATGGCCTGCATAAGGATTGTTGTCACCTTACACATGAAATCTCTTGGAAAAATAAATACCTATCCCTAAGCATCTTGAAATCTAACTAACCACTCTACAATGAATAAATGGTCTGCTGTGGGTGTTCCCCATTATAAACAAACACAGGAAAGTGAGGAAAGGGAAAATCAGTACACAGGAAGGGAAAATCAGTACATACTGAGAAGACCTCTCTCCAGAGTTAACCAGGCTGCAATGTCTTAACATTGTATATTTCTCTGGAAAGTTGGATTATTTTTCATTATTCCACTGTTTGGTGAGCTTACTCTCCTTTTCAACTGGCCTGTTCCCTACTCTACCACACGTGGTGAGTGTCAGTGGTTTTGTATTGCTGCACACACTCGAGCTCAGCAGCACCAAGCAGCTTTCCAAGGAGTAATGGGAGCGTGCTCCACGTGCCATCAGGTGTACACAGCACAGAGCCTGATCGTGTGTCACCACTCAGGACTACACAGCCCTGAGCAAAACACAACCCAGCCATGGCTTGTTCTCCTGTCAGGAAGCTGAACCCACAACAAACATGAGGCTCACATAAAAAGATAATGCACCTTTTCTAGCCACACTGAAGACAAACAAGCAAATGGAATGTGTCCCACCACTTGCTTTCACTCCAATTCCCTTGTGTATGCCCACTGCTCCAGAGTACATTCACAGATAGCCCACCCTTCTCTGCTGCTCCTCCACCACACAATGCACAGAAATGCCACTTCAATTCCACGCTAAGCCCCTCTGGCTCTTAGTGACACTCATGCTAAAACTCCACGCTGCTGGAAATTCTGCTGTGGCTTCAAGGAACATTAAGAAAAGAACATTTTTGTTAAATGGAGTCACACAACAATTTATCAAATGCAGAATTTCTCACATCATTGCATGACATCAATTTTCTGTGGCAATATCTGCAAATATGCAGGATGCTGGGGGGTGGTAGGTGGTGTCAGGCAGACGGCATTTGAAATGAGAACTTGTGGATCAGGGATAGCTAGCTGAACCTCTCTGCTGAGAGATGGGGTTCAGGAAGTCTGAAGACTTCTAAGGGGTTGCTGCATCCGCAGTCAAATATTAATTTTTGTGTATACAATTTCATCAGTTTTGGCCCTGTTTCAGTGATCCCTCCTATCCACACCATCACCAATCCTAATTTAACAGGGATTACTAAGGATACAGCACACTGGGAAAGCACAGGTAACAGCAAGAAGGGATGCCTTAGCTCAGACTCAGTGGAAGATCAGTGCAGATGGTTCTAGAGCTTCATTAAAGAAAAGGGATACGTGAGGTCATGAAGAGCTATTAAGCTTACATATTTCTCCCAGTTTATCAAGATGATCAGCACACAGGCAAAGCATTAGCTGTGAGGTTTCTGCCTTCTGGTACCTGCTGTCAAATGCCCTAGTTTGGCTGGTATAAAACTAATGCCAGCTGTACCCTAATAAAGAAAAAGGCCTTGGACTTTACATGCATAACCAAAACCCAAATTACACTATAAACCTGCTGTTGTGGCATTTGTTCTTTCAAGGGTATTACAGTTCAGCATAAACTGGAGGACAACAGAGGAAGATACAGGTATCTTTGTTGCACAGACCTAAAAAACACACGAAGGCCAGTATTTTGAAGATTAAGTCAATAATGCCCACTTGCTACATGAGTTGGGAAGTGGGAATTGGCTAGCAAGAATTGTATATGTATCTTTCTTTTAACTGTGCCTCTCTTTCCCCTTGCAAAAAAATGAACAACTGCCAACTCCCCACCTCTCTCCCCCCAGGAACTGGCTGCTTTTCTCCGTCACTGGCATTATCCAGTCCTGACTGTGCCCAGGAATTTCACTGCCTGTCTCACTGATGGTATTTCTCAGCAGTCCTTCGTACATATGGGACATCATGTTCTGCCCTCAAGAAACCCACAGCATGAGAGTCAGGAATCTATTTTAAAAGATTAGGTATTCCCCAACCATGAAGGAACAGTATTTCTGGCTATGTGTATTTGAGTGCATATTCCCTGGCAAAATAGGACAGTGGAAAGGCGATGAAACCAGGACTTACTTGATATTCTAGTCCTCAGGCTGGTAAAACAAAATATTTAACAATTACTCTTCAGAAGCAAGTGAATTAACCAAGCTGCTAAGTCTGGGTAGTGGTTTAGACAGATAACTCTGTAATCTTTTGCTGTCCTACCCAAAATTGTGACAAGTGGCTTTCACTAGTTCTGTTCCCATAGGATATGAGATTTCCACATCAACAGAAAGACGTGGGGTCTCCAGAGGTCCCTGCTGCATTTACAGATGAAAGAGCTTTGTCTTTATTATGAGTACAGGTTGATGCCAGATGAGCTGCCTGGTGTTTTCACCCATCACCAACATACCCCCATGACACAAAGATATCTCTCCATCTCTGCAGCAACTCACATTTTTGGGACCACTTCAACAACTGCTTCAAAATGTAGCTAGTTGTTTACAGGTAGAAAGGATAAATTTTCCGTGCACTGTAAACTCCACATCAAACACATAACAAGAAACTGAGAAAGAAAAAAGCTATGGACTGAGCTTTTATGAGTGAGTCTGGCTCAATAATGAAAGGCTCACAACTGTTCTAATGACTGAAAACAGCTTTGGACAGAACACACAATTCACTGCTCCATGGACACCAGAAAATAAATTTTCTAACCACTGAAACAAGCCACAAATTATCCACCAATTTCAAAAACAGCATGACTGTGGCCTACACTGATATTTTTGCTGAAAGGAGGAAAAATATGACAAGAATAATAGTCTTGCAGCTAAAGCACTGAACTCCAAGGCCTTCTGTGTAGCTCCTGACACTTCAAGGAGCTTCTCATTTTACTCAGGCAAATCACTTGAGAGTAAATTCATCTCCCCTGGAACGTGACTAAAAATACATATATAAATTGCAAAAGTCATTATATACAGGGTTTCTTATTATTCCATGTGAATAGGAATAAATTGACCACAAGAAAGCAGTCCTTCAATAGTGTTTGAATGCTTCTAAATGCATACTCCTGTGCAATAAGCAGACAAACTCCACACTAGTTTTTTGTTCAGCCACTTTGAAAGGAGCACCTTACTTTTGCCCCCAGGTTAAAATACAAAAAGTGTGCACACTGCTTTATAAATAAAATCCTCTATGACAAAGAAGTTGATTATGAGTATCTTGATGCCCAAGTTAAAAGGACAGCCTGACAAAAAAATTGTATCATCCAGTTTGCTAAATCTCTACCTATTTCCAAATGATCTATTCTGCACACCAGAAAAACTTGATTTTTTTTTCCAGAATAGAGCCAGTGAGCAGATTTGTAAACACAGCACATAGAGTTCGTCCTTGCTCTCCCACCAGTCTTGCTACTCATTATTAGCTGCTTGGGAATTGGTTTCTTAGGGGGCTATATTATCTTCTGTTGTGATATTCATGTTATCTTGCCAATGACTTGGTTTTCTGAATGACCCTAGACTCAATACATGTCTAACAGGCTAAAGCTACTAAAGACTGACATTTGCCTTTTCTTTCACAGTTCCTTTAAGCTGTACCATTAATGCAGCAAATGAATAGAGGCATCATAAGCCACAGTGCTCTGATATTTGGAAGCTGCCTGGCTACTGCCCCATTTCTAGTTCTATCTGAACAGAATTTTCAAAGAAACAGACTTAATGAATCATGTTTAGTCATGCCTGAATGCTCACTGACATTGTAACTTAAAAGCAATACCTGCTCTCAAGGGATGTTTTTCCCATATCTACATTCCACACTACATTCTGGATTGTGTTTATTTCTTTCCTAGAAGCACATATACTTCACTAGTGAGCAAATACAATTTCATCTTTGCAGTTCGGTCCTCCCCAACCACAAATGGGGAATTCATGCTAGCCCATCTCTTTTGTAAATCAGTTTGAGATATGCTCATGAGGAAAGCTGTTTAACACAACACTACTAATCTTTACCACTGATTTCTAGGGAAAATGAGCAGAACACCATCTCTTCTTCTCCCCTCGCCAACTACCTGCCATTCCTCCATTTCAATTAGGTCAAAAACCTACAAGGAATTAAGTGCAAAAAGTTATTAGTTGAAATTGAAAGTTCAGTTCTGCAGTTTGACTCAATGCTGTAGAGGTAGGTTCCACTGGACTGGGGTTTGTGTGAGCAGATCAGAATCTCCCTAACAGTGTGTGAGATGAGAGACAAAGTAATAAGACTTCATTTATAGGATTACTGCTCAGCATTGTGGAACTTTCAAATACAGTGTCTGAAGTTGAGCTTCCATTCAGGAATTCCACTGCCTCACTGCACCTTGCCCCAGGCACAGAACCCAACAGCCAGAGTGTGACCTTCAGTCCATCAGGATAAGGGTTTGGAAGGATCAAACCCATTGTGACTTCACAACTGAAACACTGATTTCTAGGGAAGAGCACTAAACACCAAAACCTAACACTGGTCTACGAATTTTCCAGGAATGCTTTGCTTTCCTCACTAATGTATTGTTTTCCAACCCCTAAGAGTTTTTCTTTAATTTCATTGTAGGTTGGTTATATTTGATGTTCTTCTCACACAAATGTACCCTTGACCTGGCCACATTTTTTCTTTAAAACAACAAAGCTCATCATAATGGATGAAAAAAGCCACTCATTCCTGATATCTGGTAGGCAGCCTCACACATCTGACATTCTACAAAGCATTAATATCAAAGTCTGCCAGAAGTATGCCTTGTGCAGCAGGGATCAGACTGAAAATTAATGTGCCACTTGCAAATGGTAAAGGCATAAAACTGGCTAATGTAATTCCATGGTGCAAGGAACAGCTGGGTCAGCCAAGGGCAGGTGTGTGAAAGGAGAGCCAGACACCCCTCACTGAGGCATCACAGGGAAGGTGGGCTGAGAATCAGCTCCAGGCATTCCAGGGAGCCAGGCAGATGCCATCAGACACAAACCTGGCTGCAGGGAGTCCCTGTAATCCTCTCTAGGTCTCAGCAGCATGTTCTAGATGATTACGTAAAATGGCAATGAAGATTTTATTTTAATGTGCTTTCTACTTTGACAGTCTCTCATGTCAAGCAAGTTCTATCTAAAATAATTATATTCTTTTCCCATTCTTTTCCAAGTGTCACAGAGTACCTGGCCATTTCTGGCCTAACCTTGCTGGTTTCAGGGAGAAAAAATATGACAGATCTTCCTCTTTTAGACTTATCTGAAAGCTCTACAAAGAGCTCTCTCTGAGCAAGGTATATAAAAACATAGATTTCCCCAATTTGTTTTACTGGAAAAATGAAAATAAACCAAGCAAACAAATAAGCTATCCAAAACCAAGCAAAATTATCATGCTAATGAAGTAATATGTATCTAGAAATCTGCATCAGTTGGGGAAGGGAAAACCATGTCTCATGACACCATCACTTTGTGTTCAATGCACAAGACTTGGTATACTATGAGCATACACCATTTGGCAGTTATATGTTCCCAAAGAAAACATGCAAGGACAGGGAAAAATCTCACTCAGATCCTTATTCTTCTGTTTATGATTTGAAGAGAGAGCAAGGAGCTGAGGACTTAAAAAAAAAAGTCAAATCCTAAGTTCAGCTCCCTGCTTTTCCTTTCAGTCTTCCTTCTGCTGCTCCCAGGTAGTATTTAGTTGTTGCCAAGCAGCAGAAAGCTAATTAGCACAATGTCATGTTTCCTTGTTTTCATCTCTTGCTCCTTCCCACTTACATGCACACTGCTCCTCAACAATCCCAAAATAAAGTAAATTGGCTGCAAGAAACAAGAGAATTGAAAGCATAGTTTTGCACTCAGGCTATGGAAATAGTCCCTCCTCTAGAGCAGTTGCTCTTATTAACACAAATCGCCATAAGCTTTGGTCACAGAGCACACGAACATCTCCAGCCAAGCATCTGGTGGGGCTGTGCTGCTCACCTATCCCCAAACCAGCCAGCTGAAATACAGCAGGTATTCCCACAGGAGATACCCTCACTGCAGTGATGGTGAAGCTTCTTTTGAGGGAAGTCTAGAGAATTTAGCATTTCTGCTGCAGTGCACATAGCAAAAAAAGGCTGTCAGAAAAACACAACAGCTTCTGTCAATTCATTTGCTAGGGTGAGAGATGCCTTATTCTAAAGCTATCCACTGTAATCCATTTAGGCACATCACCTTCTGCCCATTTTGTATTTCTTTGCTTCCAAACAATTGTAATCTTTTTCAGAGTGTGGAGAGCAAAAAGATTTTTTCTGCCAAGCTACAGACTCACTTTGCATCAGCACTCTTTTTTTAACCCAGCGATACATGTCCCTAGTAGCATGAGAAGAATTTATTCCCTTTTCAGAAGACTCAAATCTATTTCTGTATTTGAAATAGCAGAAGGCCCTAAAAACAACTCCTGCAACCCTTACACACATGGGCACAGATGAGAAAGGGATCCCAGAATGCAGAAACTGACTGCAAATACAAATCTAATAAAGGTAAGGGGGTAAGACAGTCAAAATAAGGCAGAAAAGGAAATGCTAAGCAGAGTCTGATGGCACTGAGACTGAGATCATCTACTTACAGCACAAGGAGGGGAGTTTTTCATCTCTCACAGCCACCATTCATTCATCACCATTAGCTAAAATGCTTGAATTCTCCACCTTTTTTTCCACCCCCAGCACTTTTGCTAAGCACTAGATGCTTGTGATAAACCAGAGGCTGTACTAGAATTTCTGGTGGCAAGACCAAGGCCAAAAGTCAGCCCAACAGCCATTTCGAACTTAGAAAAATCAACAGTTATGAAATTCACTGTCTCTGGCATGAAAGCAAATTCCAGTGTTGCCTTTCTGAAGGAGATGAGGAGTTAGTCTCCCTTTTTTGAAACTACTGACATATCACCTTCCACTACATGGGGTTTTTTTGAAAAACACAAAGGTGTGTGTTACAAAATAACACCTCTGTGCTTCCCCATTTTGACCCAATTACATTGTATTTTGGCTGTAGCGTTAATGGCCATGGCATATCCAGGGTTCCTGGCCCATGAGATTAACGAAACCAGGTCATTTTCCAAACATCTCCCAAGGAAAGTTCAGCCATGTGGCTACCATGACACCTAAGTGAGAACTGGGAAGGGAAACACTCCAGTCAGTGTTGAAAATATTTAATCCCAGGGAGTCAGTCAGAGATCCAAGTCCACTTAGAAGAGCATGACACTCTAATAAACACATTGCATTGTGTTTCTTGCATCCACAAGCCACAGAGCTGCTCTTCATGTTCAGGCAGCTTGACTACCTCAATACAGTTCCCTGTCTGGCAGGGAGGGGAGGGCTGGGTGTGTGCAGTGAATCTGTCACTTGCAGCAGACAAGAACATCTTGTACTTGAGCTCTTGTTGAGTAGGTTAGAAAGGCAGACAAAGCGGCAGACTTATTAATTTTTTTTTTAACTGAGGTATTGAGAAGTAAAACCCTTATAACATTCTATTAATTGCCTGTGCAAGATATCTCATTGTCTCCATCAATAAGAACAACAGCATTTAAGGGTTAATATTGAAAATAAAAACATTACAGTCTAAACTGAGCTTTGAAGAGATCCCAGCATTCCCAATCCTTATTTTTAGGCAATCATCACTAAAATTAAAAGACACATCTGCAAGCTGGAATAATTGAAACTAAGCAGACAGATTGAACCAATTCAATATTCCCATCTCTGCTAAGAAACAGACTAGAGAGGCAAAAAAGTAGTTTGCAACAATCTGAAGGGCACTTTGACCAAGGAGGAAAAGGTCAAGCAAAACTAAGCAGCATGTAAATAGGAATATGATGGAATGAAAGCTTGATGAGACTAAAAAAAATTTAATTAAATTCTTTCACTCTGAAATTCTCCCTTAAAGGAAGGGAAATAAACCCCTTATAATACCCTGGAAGATCCTCACAGTTGCAGCAGGATGTACAAACACACCTTTTGGCATTTCTCACTTCCAAGATTTTTAAGAATGATGTATCTGATATGCATCCATAAGAATTTAGCATCTGATATGCTAAAATCCTAGGGGTAAAGCACCACCTAATAACTCTGATTTGCTCATCTTTAATACTGGTATGAGCTCATCTTTAATACTACTTTGAGTTGTGCATGCATGTGAAGAATTAATAAGATTTTCTGAGCAAGGAGAACAACTGCTAATAGTCATTACACTAGATCAGAGGACTGTAACATCATGCTCTTGAGCAAGCATGTGTTGTTCAGGGAAAATAAGGACCTTTAAAACCCAATGGCTGTGTTAAATCCCATGACATCTGCCTAAGTATCTATGGGGTTTTAAAGGCAGCTTCTTAACCTTATCAGTCTTACAGCATTGCTGACACCACTACTTAAAATTAACAGACCCAAGAGAACTTTCTACAACTCAGCTTTTCAGGCTTTTTACTTGGTTTCAGACTGTAAGCTTTGTGTAACTATGGAAAAATCATGGCTGGAGACACAAGAAATGAATGCAGCAGGCACTGCATATTTCTGAATCTCTACATCTCGCCCCCCTGGCAGTGATGTGCCTGCCGCATGTCTCTGCATGAGTCATCAGTGCAGGGGAAATACCTCCAAATTAGCAGATTAGGAACGCAGATCCTGCAGACTTGGGCACACTGTCACAGCTTTGAGCCTTCCAGATCCAAGCCCTCGATGCCCATGCAGCTCTGATGACCTCAGACTGCGTGGCTCTGGACATGCTCCTGCCAGCATCAAGCAGTGTAGGCTCAGCACAATGCCCCAGCTGGACAAAAGGCATTCTCCTTCAAGACTCTACTCTTCTATGGGCACAAAAGCCAGTGGCAAAATGGGGAATTCAGATGGGGAGGAGGGAAACAAAGGCATATGGTGCTGGTGAGCCCACCCAACCCAGCAATGCCTTCAAAAGCAGGTCCTGGCCCTCATGCACATCCACACCACGACACAAACCTATTTGAGTGCAAACCTATTACATAACTTACACTGAATTATGCAATGCTTTAGTGCTCATTAACAAGCAGAGGCTACCACAAGTTACTAGCAAAAACAATCTGAGGAAATGAATAAACATGACCTGTTTTACCCGTGCTTTTAGGCCAAGAAATCGTGCATATTACCTCAGGAACAAAAGTTACTGAGCTCTAAAAGGTAACAGGTTCACTACTAATATTAAAAAAGACAAAACCAGGAATACTCTTGTTTGCATAAGTTGCAGTTTATCTTATTTGGTAAGACTGTAAGTGTCCTAATTTGGTTTTAAAAGTAAAATCAATTGTAAATTTATTTAGACCAATTTACCTGCCTGCCTGTTGTACATCACTGGGCCTGTATTGATTGTTTGAGATGGAACTCATTCCAAATTGTATTGATTTAATTCATTAGCAAATTTTCAGCAAAGCATATTTTGTTGTTTCAGGGCAGAAGTACATAAAGCTTCATTTAGAGACTGCAGGACTGAGCAGGGGAGGTATGGGAGGGGGCTAGAATTTCTCAAATAAATGAGATTTACAAGCAGC
Organism: Molothrus ater; assembly: GCF_012460135.2. Taxonomy (NCBI): domain Eukaryota; kingdom Metazoa; phylum Chordata; class Aves; order Passeriformes; family Icteridae; genus Molothrus; species Molothrus ater. The sequence continues at coordinate 14,198,120 of NC_050483.2, forward strand.
AATATGAATCATCTGTTTCTGATAAAAGATCATTTTCTAAACATAAATAAGAAAAACTGGGACTGGAAAAAGCCTAGATACATTGATGGGGGGAAAAAAAAATCCAGTTGGTGAAATAAGAATGGGGTGAATAATTCATAAATAGTATGGTGTATTGGTCGTTTTAACAGACATTTTGATTTATGGATCTAAGTGCCTAAAATAGCTCAACAATTTATAAAACATCTTAAAATCAACTGATCATGAGTAGATTTGTCTGGCTTTACAGCAAGGCAGTCGAGCTGCATTTGTTACCATGGCAACTGAAGGTACCTCAGTTACCATGGCTACAGCTCCTTTAAAATACGGTTGGCAATTCCTCCCTCCCCAACTTTTGTGACTATTTTGAAAAGGAATTTAAAAAAACAAAAAAGAGAAATCCTAGTACTCTGTCAACACTTGCACTGAGACAAAAGGTTTGCAAAATGCAAATTTTGCCAGCCCACAACGCCGGGTTAAAGATAAGCTAACTTTTCTGCTGCAAATCTTCACCTCAGTGAGACACTGAGGTGTGTTATGAAGAGTTTAGATCTGGGAATCCACAACCTTGGATTATGAAGAGCTTGATGATCACATACTCAGCTCAACATTTCACATCAAAACCCAGTTCTGCTGCTCACTGGAAGAAGAGGTGCAAAAATGGACTCCTACCACATTGCAAATTCTCTGTATATCAAAGCTCCTCACACACAGGCAGTTGCCTGGATTGCTTAATGAAAGATGGGAAAAAGAGTCAGAAATTCTGGATTCTTGTTTCTGAGGCAGATGAAGTAGCAACATTCACCTCCCCAGGCTCCAGTCAGCACCCAAGATGTGCTTCCTATTCTGGAAAGGATGGCTTTATGGAGGAAACCATTTACTGCACTCAGATCAGTGTCCTCTGAATTATCCTGAGGTTAAAGTAGCATTTATGTTGCTAAACTGCAAGTAAACTGTTAAGGGAGGTTTCTTGCACCTAATGCATCAAGACAGGAAAAGGCTTTTCCATCTTTCCAGAAATTGTGCACCTCAATCTGAGACACAAGGCATTCAAGGAAGAGGTCACAATGTCTCTTTCACATCACTGAGGTTTTACTGAAAATAAAACATAAAAATACTTCAAGCTCTGATTGATAAATATTTTTTTAAAACTAATCACAAATCTCAATTTGGACATCTTCTGATTCCCAGCTAGCTCTATGTTTTAAAATCACCTTTAATTTTCCCTCCCTAGGAAACAGTTTTTTGTGCTCTCCCAAAACATTCAATTGCACATAGTTGATGTTATAAGCAGGCGTACAGCAGCACACAATTGCCACAAATCACTTAAGAATTAGAAATGGAGTGAGTGAAAATAAGCCCTCTGGGGTGAATGCTATTTTTCATCCTTATTTGCCAACAGAATACCTGGCTTGAACACAAGTCCTTCCTTTCTCCTCACTTCTCCAACTTCATCCTCAATCCCCTCTCATTTTCACTTAAATTTTTATGCAGTTTTGTGCCTATTATATGGATACTTGCTAGGGAAGATTTCCTTAAGTGATTAGTGAGTTCTGGCTGTTATTTCTCACTGGTTTTGAGTCTCCAAACCAAAATGTCCTGAAGGGCTAAATTTTAATAAGCCATCAGTCCAATCATAGTAAAATATCTGATAAGATGTCCTAGTGCTGAGGACTTCAAAGTCTCATGACAAAGTATTGAGGACACTAGAAAGGGCAGTGGAAATGTTTTCACCCTTTTCTTAACCCAGAGATGCCATTTCCACAGTCATTGATGTCACAAAGAACAAAACTCTAAGAGCCTACCCAGATCTGAGCCCTGTCCCCCCCTTCTTTATACCCCCTACACACATTTGCTATGTGTTTGACTCACTGAGCTGCAAGCTTAAAGGGAAGAACATGGCTCAAGGTCTGAGCTGGAATTTCACAACCAGCCTGCTTTGAACTCTGCAAACACAAGTTCTGGGGGACCATATCTTGGCCAACAGACACAGTATCCTAACAACAGCCCAGCACTCCAAATTTTACAGATTATCCACCCCTGGGAAAGTTTCGATATTAAGATACAGATTTTTAATCCTATCCCCTAATTTTACCCCAATTCAAGATCTCAATACTGGTAGCTGTGTACTCAAAGTTAAAACACTATATTTGAGAAACACAAGCTCTAAACACAATCACTTTGTCTGTGGCACAGAAGTAGTAGCTACTTGTTTTGCCTTACAAAAGAGTTGCAGAGATTGATACCTACATTAACATTTCAACAGCAGATGTAGAGCTCCACACTGTTAGATGCTATAGAGTGCTTTGGATTCTTTATACTGCAGGTAGATACATAATATTCAAACAGAGCTGTTTCAAATGAAAGATATTTCCTTTATGTCTGAGGTTAGAATTCAGAAACTGAGTTGGTTCTCCAACCACACTTAGCATGCACACTTGAATAAACCTAAGAAATGAAAATACACCACAGATGATACAGCCAGAAGACAGTAAACAATAATATATGAGAGGATCTTATCATCAACAAAATGTTGAGTATACTGCAGAACACAAGCTAAACACAGTTGCATAATATTGCTAGCAAACCTTTTAGAATATTGTACATTCCTTCTACCTTGTCCAGGAAGCAAATTTTCTCTAGGTTTAGGCTATAACTTACCTTGTGATCCTTCTGAATATTTCCATCTTTCTTTTAACCTTGACTGCACAAGAGGTTGGATTTAGAAGTACTTTCTTGTTGCTTATGCAGTACACCTCCCAGGAGGGGTTCAAAGGGCTCCTCCTGGGCCTTTTGTAGCCCCAGCTGAACGGGGTTAACAGAGAGATGTGCTTGGTGCAGCACCAGATGAGAGAATGGCTCTCACCTGCAAGGGGCTGTAGGGAACCCTTTTGACAATGCCAGGCAATCAGCTCTGCAGCAACCCCCTCGAAATCCTCCCTCTGCAAGGCCTCCACAGCTGCCAACCCTGAACTGGCTTATGGGAGGGGTGATCACCACCTGTAGCTCAAAGCAGGGTTGGTGTCACAGGTGCTAGATGGATGTGACTCACCAATTTAGCCTTAAGAAACATAACAACAAGTACAAGGCTTTTTCATTGCTCTCCTCCATGTCAGGACAGAGTTTTTGCAAGTCTCTAAGCCACTACTGTGGCTAGATTGGGTACAGTAGGAGAAAATATTGCACCATGGAAAGAAAAGATGCTACAACTTTCTCCTTGAAATCAGGATGGTGCTGTCAGCAAGGGGGGTGGCAACATGCTCTGACTGCCTTGTGTCACCATGGTGGCAGCTCATGCCATGGCAGATGCCCTCATGAGTCTGGGTTGTAGTTATGCTTTCTGTAAATATCACATCTCTACTTGCCCGCAAAACAGTGGAATCTCACCAATACCAATCTGGGCTCTTTTCCATGAGATGTTAGATAAAGAATTAAAAGAATAGTGGGGAAGCAAAGTGTGTGACTGTCTGAACAGGAGACTGGCACCTAGTGGCCATGTTATGATTCCAGTTGCTTACTGCTGACACATTGAAGAGTGGAGCCACAGAAATACAGGAATAAATATTTTCTTCTTCAGAGAGACAGGAGAACTGGTGTTGAAAAAAATACCCTCAATCTTGCTGGTCTGACTCAAGACAGGCTATTAGGAATCCTTTAGGCTGGAAGTGACTTGTAAAGATGATCTGGTGCAACACCCTGCAGTGTGCAGGGACATCTTCAACTACATCAGGTTGCTCACAGCCCTGCTTAACCTGACCTTGAATGTTTCCAGGGATGGGACATCTACAACCTCTCTGGGCAACCTGCTCTGGTGTTTCACCAGTCTCACAATGAAAAAAATTCTTCCTTGTATCTAAGCCTGATTACCTCATTAAGCTTAAAACCATTAACTCTCATGTTAATGGTTAACTCTCATGCAACTGGCCCTGCTCAAACATTTGTCCTCATCTTTCTTCTATGACAAAGACTGTTTTGGAAGTTGCCTAAAAGAGCTACCAACACAGTTTTATAAGTTATGTTGTCACTAATTTGGATATCTAAAATGGCTCACAGCCAGTCAAAACCCAGTACTGACAAAGATTGCTGTCAGTGGAAATTTTGTATGTTCCCACATGCATTCCTATGCATTGTCCTTGCACAAATTAAGCTGTGCAGGAGCCTCTGCCTAACTAGGGAATGAAAACATCCTCTGCTTTCCAAAATATTGCCTATTTTTAAAATAATTTTTGGGTTTTCTTTTTGATTTGTAATAGTTGCAATTATAAATAAGGTGGATATACTTTTACATAATTATACAATAATGTTGATATTTGATATTTAGGTTTTGTAGAGCTAAGGCACAAAAAGATCTCAATATTTAGTACCATGTTTAGGCCATCTAGGAGCTTAACAGGACTTTTGTGCTACACACTGCCCAAACGTAGGAAAGAATTATGGCCATGCTGCTTTAAAAGCACCAACTGCTAGCTATGGATTAAGCCAAGTAAACAATATGGAAGGGAAAGTGCCCACAACACATTGCTAGTCATAATCTGGAAAAGAATATGAAGAAATGGTGAAATTATCCAAAATGAAGCAGTCATTTAAATGCCTGAGGTTTAACATCCTTATTTTTAGACACCTTGTTAAGAACTCTGGCTTTTCAGGGAATACATCATCTGTGACCTCCATCCACATAAACTGCAGTGAAAACAGGAAATCCTGAGCTCAACATTTACTGGCACTATAGTGATCCCAGGGCTTCCAGTTTTCCAGGGTGAAGAGTTATTTTGAGTGCCTCTGTTCTGAGGTGCTAAACTCAACTATCAGAGGGTAAACATTCAGCTGCTCCCAGAATTTAAATCTCTTTGGAACATATCCCACAGAGTCAGAAACCAAGGTTTCAAAATCCATGGTCAAATATGAAGTAAGTTGGTCTGTAGATGAATTCTATCATAATTATTTTTGCTATAGTATTGCTTTGGGGAGAGAAATTGGGTAAGGCTGCAGAGATAAACTGCTCACCTTTGGGGCTTGATGCATTCTGGACCTTCCACTTCATCCTGAGTAGGAGCAGCCAGCATCATCCCACACCTGCCACACCCCAGCAGCTCTCTGTGAATGTGTGTGGAAGGTGTGCAGACAGACCTAAAACCTGTCCAAGGCTGCTTGTGTAGCCAGCCTGCCCATGTGGGAAACTACAAAAGGTTGGACAGGTACTCATTTTAATTTGTCTTGAAGCAGAAACATTATTGCCTGCACACAAACATGATCTGGAACACACACCAAATACCTTGGCTTAAAAGCCACAGGGAGGAAAGTTGGCCTTGCCTGTTAAGTTAAAGAGTTCTACATTCAGGGCAAAGCCTCCCTGTGTTTCAGGTGTTTCCTTATGGACTTTTCTACTCAATACTCCCACACACTGGAGGGTTTCCTCTTGCAAAAAAAGGTAAGCAGGGCATGTTCTTTCTAAATGAGCTGGAGACCACCGAGCACCCTCTGTCTCATTCATACCTGTGACAATTTCATTCTTGGGGGGCCGCTGTGAAGCTGAGGTTGGTGAATCAAACCTCACTGAGGGTGGGCTCCAAAAGGATGCAGAAATAATGTCTCCAGCTCTATGCACCACTTCAAAAGTAGGTTTGAGAGAGGCTGCAGATATATAAGCATAAAAGCATATGAATTAAGCCACCTTTGGGCAAGTCACAGTGGAGAAGCTGTAACAAAAAGGGAAAAAAATAGACCAGCAGCAAGTTAGAGAGGAAGGAAGTGTGATTTTCTCAGGAGATAAATCCAGAACAAAGGTGATGAGGTGAGATCCTGAAAATCCTAACACATGACACCACCACCATTCATTGCTACAAAACTCTCCCATTCAGTTTAGAACAGAAACTGTACGAAGTCCAAAAAATGTTACCAACTGCCTAACAGAAAAAAATTTAAACTCCTAGTATTAATGGGCAATAAAGTTCTCTGGTTTCTTTTGTCATGTGTTAGTTTATGTTCCATGTATTAGATATTACATGATTTTATCAGTTTCTTTAATCCTAAAGCTTTTGACAGAACTGATAGCATAAAAGTGTGTGGCATCATCTGAAAATGAGATTAATAATTATATTGAATTTATGCAGCAAAAGCACGAGCATATGAGAACAGAAGTCTAGGACTCATGGAATGTTTGAATGTTTAGTGGTTGTTAGCTTACAAAAGAAGTAAAATGCCTGAAAATTTCTAAATGCTTAGTTGTCTGTGATGGATAGGACAAAAAACCTTAAGTTTAAAAGAAAAAGCTTAAGATGAAGAAGATTTAGTTTAGGCATTAGGAAGGAAAAATATAGATAAAAAATGGTGAAGTACTGGGATAAATTTCCTGCAGAATTTCCATGATATTCACCAGTAGAGATCCTTAACAACTTTCAGGAATGATCAAAGACTGTGCTTTGGGACAGGGAAATGACAATTTTGAAGGTCCCTATTAAGCGCACATTTCTGCAGTCCCTCAGAGATGCAAGGCTTACTTTCACACTTATAGCTCCTTCTGCTGTGTCTCATATACTCAGCTGCAGGAGTCTCGGGGCCCTTTTGGATCAGGAATCTATATATGTTAAGAATTTCCCACTGCACCATTGCTGAGCAATATGAAGCATTCCTTGGTCCCACCATACTGTTCCCATTTAGTTCTCACTACCAGACTAGGGAGCAGCAAGGAAACTTTGCAAAATAAATTTGCTTCTCTACTGTGTCAATGTTCCTATTAATTCACAAGACTTAATCTGTCCTAGATAAAACTGGAAGGCTTGCCTGTGACCTACAAAGAACCATTCCAGCCCTTGCCTGGTGACCACCTGGCTGGCCATGTGGCCCAGAGGAGCACTGTCCATACCCCACTGCCAGTTCTGATGCAGCCTTGCTTATCCCAGTAACTATCTTGTCAAAGCACATGGCTGCCTGCTAGGACTAACATTTGAGACATCAGCTTCTAATTTATTTATTGCAACATCAACACCGAATAACTTAAGCATATTTTCCACAGATGACTGCACATTTTTTTTAACACGCTGTTTCATGTCTGTGTGCCACAAAGCATTCCAAGATTTTTTTGCAAGCTGTCATATATTTTTTGGCATTACATAATCATTTGATCCATGAGCTGCTAGTGGACTTTTTATCCAACTCTAGAGCAAGCTCTGTCTATCCGCAAGGCTCCTTCTTCCATTTGTCTCAGCTACAAACCATGAATTTGAATAATCTTGTGAGCGAACCAGCATGTTTGCTGATGAGAGCTTCTCTATCAATTGTATTATCATCTCACTGAAAGGCAGTCTGCTGAGAGGGTCATCTCTGCCTTCACTGAGAACAGCTTCATGCTAACATCTGATTGTGCCCTCATATACCTACACCACACCCATAAAAAAAAACTAGATTTTTTTCCCCATGCAAATAACTTCCTTTTCATGGTCATTGCTCACAGGATCTTGAAACATCTTCCATTAGGATTCTTAATGAAATATTGCAGAGGTTGCTTTTTGAGAGTCCTAGCTTTTGCTCATTTCCCCAGCATTATCTGGTTGTTGGCATCATGTGCCCACATTTAATCATCTGATCAGTCATACAGATTCAGTATTACTTTCAAAAATTCAGCAGAATTACCAGCACATTAAAAATGAGTCATTTGTTTGAATCAGGGTCCATATCTCTAAGAAAGCCTGGAAAATTGGTCTTGACATAATTAAGTGTTTATAAAGCTAAGTATTTAAGGCAGCTTTCACTTAACCCATACTTTGGCTGAGCTGCAGCAAAAAGATTTGTCTTGTTAAATAATCCAGGGGCACATAGGCTGAACTAAATTATTTTTAAATTAGAAGTGGTTAAAGTACTGTTTACAGATTAAAACAAAAACTAGGCAAAGTGTTGAGATTTGAGTCACAGAGGGGCAAATGCTGGCATTTTCATGGAAGTGCAGCAGTTTTGAGAGACAAACCTCAATCAGATAAACTACTGTAAAAGAAAGTTGGTAAAGTACTTGAAGAGATACCTTGTAAATAGAAACCCCAGTACTTTATTCAGGTTTAGTACAGGTCTCTGGGTATATTTGAATTATTGATGTTTTGTAGAAAACCAACTCCTCTGTTGCCAGCATATGTTATTGAAACTCTTCAGAGCCTAACCTTTTCCTGCAAGTGCGTAGCAGTGATAGACAAAGTGAAAAATTACTAGACTTGTGATTTTTATATTATTCTGCCCATCCACACCCCTCAGCCCTCTCCCATTCCCCCAAAACAAACAACAAAACCCCAAAACAAACTAACCCAAACATAGTAGAACTCACTAGAGTCACAATACACTTTTCTGGAAGCTCCATAGCAGTAAGACTACCATTGTTTCTCCCTCAGAGACAAAGTTCTGTGGTGAGTTCTATGTTCTCACCTCCCATTTCTTGGCAAGCCCCAGGTCCTCCTAAGAGAGAAGCAGGAAACCTCCTGCTGCTCAGGGCCCTGCTCATGCAGACTGACATGAAAACTGCTTAGTTCCTCTTCTTTGCTGGTTCAACAGCAAAGAGATGGTGCCACTTATGTAGAGAAGTTCCTGATGCTTTAACAGATCTAGTTCAATCAAAATGCCACCTGCCTCTGCTTTTCATCCAGAGGTTCTAGGGAGGGTAGAATTTCCTGAATTTCCCTATAAAAGGATAGGGATTAAGAATCACTTTCAAAAATATTTCTGATAGCAGATGGAAAGGAAAAGGCTGGCAAATCTTCTCTGAGTGTGCTGTGTTTCTTTTCTCCCATCAAGCTTGAGTAGGATTGTTAAATGATTCTGAGCAGTATCAAAGGAGAAGAGCACGTGTCTGCGGCGTGCAGCTGCTACTAACTCGCTCTGAATGTGTGATCTAGAATGAATTATGAATAGCGTGTCGTGTACACCGCTATTTCCTAGAAAACAAACTCTGCAGTCACTGAAACCTGACTTGCAAAGCCCTGCTGCTTCCACTGCCACCACACACTTTCCTTGTTGTCTCTGATCTAAGAGTGCTGCCAAGATTCAGCCAAGGCCTCCCTTCCCAAGTCCCCACTCCAGACACACATCAGTCTGGACAGGGAGCAGATGTAAGTTGGCAGGCAGTTCCAAGCCCCAAAGAGTTTATTATCTCAATTAAATTAAAAATAAAAATAAAAAAAATTTTAATAAAAGGATGGTACAAAAGATGCAGGCCCACATACTTGAATGTGTCAATGGTGGAGGTTGGAAAAGAGCCTCACTCACCTGATTTCTGATCTGGTACTTTTGTCACCAGCCTTCACTGCCCGTCTGCACTGAAGTCTGGGAATTCCAGGCACCATATCAATGAATTCTAGCAGGTTACCCAGCATATTAGTGTGGACCCAAGCATAAGAGAAGGTTTCTTATCTCCAAGACCAAAACTATCTAAGACATGCGAGGTAAAGTGCTGTTTTAAAAACTACTCCCAGAAGTAAAGAGCAAAACCTCTGTATTTAATCCTGTCTGGTCCAATACTCAGACCTTTTATGTAAGCCTAGCCTCTAAATCCTCATGTATTAGAAGGTTTATTTGGGTTTTTAAGGCTGTTGGGTTTTTGTTTTCTTTCCATGCTGAGTGGAAAGATGTTGGCTAATTATTCATGAGTGGCTATGTCTGATTCCATTACCTTGCTCCTTTTACAGCCATGCAAAGTTGGTGTGAAACGCTACTGTTACGAATTAATTGGTACTTCACATTCCCACTGCCCTGGCAAAAATGGCTGGGTTAGGCATAAGGCAGGGAGAAGAGGTAGATAGATAGATTAGACAGATTAGATAGATAGATAATATCAAATAGATAGATACATAGATTCAATCAGAGGAAAGATAAATTAGGTTAAAAAATTCTCCACTTAGGAGCATGACACCTTTTAGACTCTTTCAAAATAAACTTATTAAAATATATCCAGTATTAAGAGAAATTATGCAGGAGTGTAATTTCTTCTGTCTCCAGAATGAAAATATTTTAATGTAACTTACATTTTAATCCAAATCTCCCCTGTTAAATCTCCTCTCTGCCTTTACTTGTGGCTTTTGTGGCTTTGGACAATCTGAGAATTTTCTTTGTTGGTATTAGAGCCAGAAAAAAAAAGTGATCACAGCAGCATTTCTAGTGAAATAGAAATCATTCACACGTCAAAGCAAATAAAAGAGTTTTGATCACTTCAAACACTTTACCTAGGTATATTCTTTAATTATAGAAATTTTAGATACCATTATGTAACTCAACAGCATGTGACATCACTTCTTAAAACCCTCACTCTTTTCCCTCAGCCCATTCCAATTCTAGGAAGAGAAGCTGCTGCAAAATGTAAGAAGAAGAACTACTAAAGAACTAAGAACTACTAAATTATACAAGAGCAATCCATTGGTTTGATTAGTTTTCAGACAATTATTAGTGAAATAAAAAGAGACAGACTTATTTTCAAAGACAATAGAACACGTGTGAGTCCCATGGTCTTCACCAGATTTTATCATCGCTGTCCATCTCTGGATTTGACAAGTTACCATGCTAGGCACAATGGGCCTCTGATGGTGGGCCAGGGAGAACTTTTTTTTTCCACATGTTTGGAAAAAATTAATGCTGGTCTTCCTAGAAAAGCCTACTCACCGATTTTTGTGCTATTAGATCATGCTTACAGTTTGCTAAATCTCAAATTATTAACAAAGAAAAATATGCAAAAGAAAGAATGGAAGAGAGCAATATAAACTGGGGATCAAAAACATAAATCTGTGCCAGTGATACTTGTAGTAAGCTGATAAATTCTTGTGTTTCAAGAAGCTGCAGGTGATAAATCTATCAGAAATGGATGCCAGTGAACAAATTATCAGGCCTGACTTTCAGGCATTTCTGGACTTAAATTGGAGAAAAGTTAAATTAGAGAAAAATACTGGGATTCTTCCTGTCAATACCATTACTCATACATAGTTTAATGAAATCTTGAAAGCAGACTCATGCTTTCAAAGCCACAAAGCCTACAAAAACATGCCCATCCCTGGGAAAAATGTTGTTAAAACCAGATAGGAGGAAGCAGACACTTCACACTCATTTAGGAGGTGCTTCCTGCTCTGCTGAAGTGGGGACTAAAAGCTCTCAATTAATCTCTGAAGCCAAGGTGTGAGCACACAAGGGCTAACAAGGAGAGATCATGGGTGTGATGCTCTCTACCGATAGCACTGCCAACCTGTACCACTGCAGAAAACTTAATGCCTGGTCAGCATTGGTTATTTGTTCTCTTTAATACAGCAAAACATCAGTTTCAAGATACTTGCTGTGCAAGCTCAGCCTGAAGGTTGTCCTAAGCAGGAAAAACTCACTCAGGAGATATATTTGTATACACCAAAAAGAGGATTGCATTTGGAATCAGGAAAAAGAAAGGGGCCATCTTCATAAACCCTTAAAATGTGAAATGGTTTTTATTGCCCTCTTTCCTTCTCATCCTACCTGTCTTAAGGAAGTGTGAGCACTTTCTTCTGCAGCCCGAATCCTCAGGGCTCTATGATTCCATGAAACAATCTGCCCCAGGCTGGAACACAGCAGACATGCTCAGGCTGCTAGGAACATCTTCCTGACTGCTTGGTGCAAGATGCTTTTTGTTTCTCATTTTACTCATATGTAGACAATTAATCTCCAAGTGTTATTGATATCATACACAAAAGGGATTTTTCAGGAAGACTGTTGATATGCTAAAGCCATTAACATTTAGATAAAAGCATATAGAACCTGCACACATTTATATAGGATCACAAAGCACATGAACAACACCTGATAATCTTCATATTGTTTATCTCCCAGATATATTAGGCATTGATTTTAGCACATATCAGCACGTATAGCAGATCCTGAAGTTTTTACGGGAGAACCTGAAGTTTATTGTTTAAATCTGCAACAATGGTTCTGATCTCTTTGGCAACAAAGCTGAATTTGAAAAGTAGAAGAGTTTGTTTGCTTCTGTATCCTTCCAAGCTTATTTGTTCTTACTGGCCTAACACTGGCATAGGCTGCCCACAGAGGCTGTGGGATCTCCAGCCTTGGAGATACTCACACCTGGAGTACGCAAGAGCAACCTGGTCCATCTTTGAAATTGTACCAAACAACCTCCAGAGGGCCCTTCCAACCTAAATGATTCTGTGATTTTATTCTCTTCCATTTTCTTTGTATTCTATTAAATGGTTCACCTCAAAATGTGGCAAATCCATGCTTTTGACTTTGTTTGCTAATATAGAAGGTCAAGTGTAATTCTGCACTAGGTCTACCCAGGAAGGCAAACAGGAGGAACTTTTTGATTTCAGGAGAGTTTTGATAGTTTGAAGTATAGGTTATTTTTAATGGGTCTGTCCTTTGGCAGCAGTTTTGTTCAGACTATCGCACTGCATTCACTGGTAACACCCAGTCAGAAGAAACTAGTTTTTTTAACCCCTGTGGTGACTACACTGTTGAAGAAGGGACACTGAGTAACAGGAAACTAAAAGGAACAGGAAACTAATATTTTTATTATCACAGTTTCTCATGCTCATAAAGACAGGGAAATACTTATATGACATCTCTTGTCAAGGTGACACACATGACAAACAAGAAGGTAACAGATGTAGAGAGTGGAGTGGCAAGAGGTATTACCATGACAATACTACTCCAACACACAAAGAGACTTAGATATGTGCAAATTACTTAATTGGTTAAAGAAGGACTGAGCAGGGCAACTGTGGTACAAGACTTGTGAATTTTGGCCTGACTGCACTGACTATACCCCTCAATTATCCTGGAATATCCAAGAGATCTCCTTTAGGCTGAGAAAACACTGAGAAAAGCTAAAAAAACTGGCTTTGATCAGCTTGGAGAATAGAATTCTCCAGGGAGATTTATTGCTGCCAACAAGGTCTACCTGTCAATATTTAAAGGAAGCTCATAAGAAAGATGCAGATCGACTTTTTTGTAAGTCCTATTGTAACAGGACTGAGGGTAATGTTTTTAACCTAAACAAGGGAAGATTCATACTAGAAGAGATTTTTTTACAATGAAGGTGATGGAACACAAGGGCAGATTTCCCAGAGAGGTAGTGGATGCTCCATCCTTCGAAGCATTCAAGGCCAGATTGTAATAGTAATCTAACATACTTTAAAAAAAAAATTAATCTAATTCTAGTACAAGTCTTACACTGTAATGAGAATCTCTTCAAGAAAATTGTGTCCGGTGAAAGCCAACAGACGTGTGTCCTTTGGGATCAGCTGACAGGTTTATCTGAAACCTCTTCCTTACCCCGCTATCCCCCACTCCCAAAAGATCTAGAGAAGGGAACTGAGAACAGAGGCATTTGAGAGCTCTGTTTCATAATGTAACTCTTCTCAGCCTGTGTCTGGGGTTTGCCAAGAAAGTCTGATGATGCCAAGGACTCTGCTCCTTGCTGTAGAGCCCACCTGAGACTGCCACCAGTATTTACTAGCACCTTTCTGAGATCTGAAATATCACAGCTCTCACTAAGCTGAGAGCAGCCATGGTACTGCTGAGAGAATGCTGAGAAAAGTACTGCCTGGCAGCTGTCCTGGAAGGTGTGCTCTCTCTTTAAGGCAAGGAAGTAACAGAAGACCAAGTTCAGGAAAGTACAATTTCAATATGTCTTTAACCTTAAATCCCACAGACAGTCCTGAGATTTAAGTGCTTGCTTAAATGTACACTCTCACTAAGGCACTATCTTCTGTATAAGAATGGATTTTAACATGTACTTATATACTGCTTTCCCTCCCAGGCTGAATGTTAGGCTGTCTTTGCAGGTGAGACTTGGCATCTTAAGCCCACAGGAAGAAAGCTTGGCATTAAATTCACATTTAATACAGCTCTTGCCTCTCCCTGATGTTTCAGAATCAAAGCCCCTGTACTTAACCTACAGTTTAACATTTCTCTCATATCTTTCTTTCCACAGTATGTGGCATTTGCCTCCCTGTTCTTCATTCTGGTCTCCATTACCACCTTCTGCCTCGAGACCCACGAGAGATTTAACCCCATTGTGAACAAGACAGAAACTGAATTCATCGGGAATGACACCCAGGTGCGGCACTACAGGGAAGCAGAGACAGAAGCCTTTCTCACCTACATCGAAGGTGTCTGTGTGGTCTGGTTTACATTTGAGTTCTTGATGAGAGTCACTTTCTGCCCAAACAAGGTGGAATTTATCAAAAACTCTTTGAACATCATTGACTTTGTGGCCATACTGCCTTTCTATCTAGAGGTTGGACTCAGTGGCCTGTCTTCCAAAGCTGCTAAGGATGTCCTGGGCTTCCTCCGCGTAGTCCGTTTCGTGCGAATCCTGCGAATTTTCAAGCTGACCCGCCACTTCGTCGGGTTGCGGGTCTTGGGACACACCCTCCGTGCCAGCACAAATGAATTCTTGCTGCTCATCATATTTTTGGCATTGGGCGTCTTAATCTTTGCCACGATGATCTATTATGCCGAGAGAATAGGTGCTAAACCAAATGACCCTAGTGCCAGTGAACACACACACTTTAAAAATATCCCCATCGGCTTTTGGTGGGCTGTTGTCACCATGACGACCCTGGGCTACGGAGACATGTATCCTCAGACTTGGTCAGGCATGCTGGTGGGGGCCCTCTGCGCTCTCGCTGGTGTGCTGACCATTGCCATGCCTGTCCCTGTCATTGTGAACAATTTCGGAATGTATTACTCCTTAGCTATGGCTAAGCAGAAGCTACCAAAGAAAAAAAAGAAGCATATCCCGAGGCCACCCCAGCTGGGATCCCCCAATTATTGTAAATCTGTCGTAAACTCTCCACACCACAGTACTCAGAGCGACACTTGCCCACTGGCCCAAGAAGAAATTTTAGAAATTAACAGAGCAGGTAGGAAACCTCTTAGAGGAATGTCCATCTGACCGTTAACCTCCATCCCGCGTAGTGATTTAAGATTCAGCCAGACTGCTTTCTTAGAGCAATGGGTAGCACATTTATCCATTCTAGTCCCACCATCACACAGTGAATAATATGTGTGAAGTCTAGGTTGCAGGGACAAATGGTACAGTGGAGGCTGATCGGCAAAACTAAAGATGAGAGCACGCTCTAGGAGCCCAAACTTTGGTCCTGGTTAAGGGCATACAAGTCTCAAGATATTTTGGAAAGCTGTTACATCTAGTGGAAGAATTTTGAGAGTTCTACAGCTGTGTTGCTGGACTGTGTAATGCATCTCAGAGGCTCCTGAGAGCTGAATGCTTCATAGAGCAGAGTAGGAGCCAAGTACTCAGCAATTACAGAGCTTTCTGACAAAACAGGGCTGGAATTCGAAACAGCCAGATGCTTTCTCATTTGTTCCCATTTGGGACCTTTCAGCTGTTTTAAATGGCAGATATTGTACATCTCATTACAGAAACTAGGTGCCTAGTAAGTTGAAGGGACAACTATACCATCATGCATATTCATGAGACAATCCAGTCTCTTTCTGATGATTAACTGCAAAGTAGAACAACAGCTCAAATTCTTGACACTAATGCAAAATGACTCACTCTGAGACAAGACTAGATGTAAGGATGTTTATTCCATGGCATGCAAATCAATCTATTCTATAATATTGCACTAGAATTTAGCATTTAGAACTATGACGAGTTTTGAACCACATTTTCTAAAACATGCTCCTTTTGCAAGTATGGGTTGGTGAGTTACAGCTCTTTCAACCTTCTAGCAGCAAAGGCCAACTGGAAAAGGTCTGACTGGTCATTACCATCTGGTTTGGCCTAAACAGTGATTGCCTCATTCTTATTTTTAATTGTACTGATTCATGTTAGCAATAGGTGAAACCAGAGCTAAATTAACCATTCTAATTCTACTGGGAGTGGGGAGGGAAATGGAAAGAATACTAGTCACCATGGAATATATTATAATATCCCATGGCTAGTGGTTAATTATGGGAGTATCTCAGTTCTATGAGACTCCTATAGCACACAAAATTACGGGGCTCCAATTTGATTTTTTAAACCCCATAATCTACCTCTACCCATGGAATATCACTATCTATTCTATGGAGTAATTTGAAAGTAGATAACCACATTGAAAACAATGCCAAATTCATTTTTGGCAGATGTTCCAGCCAAGTTGCATAGTAGACATTCCTTAGCCTTTTCAGAATGTCCCCCTGCATTATATTAGAAAGGACAGATCGCCAGCCAAGTGATCTCAACAGACACAGAGTTCAAAACAGGTGTTTTGGAAGAGCTAGCATATACCTATGATGGTCTTGTGTTATCATTTTTTGCTTTGAAGAAAATTCTGATTTGTTACTCATTGTGAGTGAGATATTTTCTCATCATCTCATAGCCATGCATGTTGATGTCATTGTGAGAAGCACAAAGAAAGTGAGACTTTCCTTTGTGTGTGACTTCACCAATGCCAATGCTAATTTTGGAGGGGAAGAGCTGGTGGGAATGTTTCTCTTCTTTCCTATTCTCTTTTCTCTTCCTTTCTTATTTCTTTTCCCTTCTGTGCAAGTATGTAAAATCCATTCAAAAGGTAAATAGCTTTCATTTTGTTTTTGTTAAAGGCTATTTCCATTGCAACAGGCCAATCACAATTCACGTGACTGATAGACTGTACCAATTGTACCCTTGGCGCACATAAGCGATGGTTCTATCATCCATTCCCCTCAGGTTGCAAATGCTTATCACTGCTCATGTTCAAGCAGCAAACTTCCTCATAAAGCAGATGCTTTTGTAGCATCATGGATCAAGAGGGAAAGAGGGCACAGCAGTATTGTGTGTCTCCTACCATGAGCAATGTGCCTACTGCCCCATGACAGGGTGCAAGAAATGCCAGACTCTGAGGTACTTTAGCAGTCAGCTACAGAGTGAAATCAGCTCAGAAATCCCTGGCTTTATAAAGTTCCTTCCATTATCTACCCTGGTCCTCCCTGGGAACTGGAGGACCAGGAACTCTACAAGTTCAGTACAATTCCACCCTGGTATCCTGAGAATACATGTAATTTTGGTTCAATGTGGAACTGTTTTGCCACTGTCAGTGCTCTAAACTCAGCTGTTACCACAATATCTATGAAGTATTGATAGTAGCAGCAACTTATCTATTTCTGCAATAATTAAGAGAGACTATTTTTATATACATATACAAGCATATATATTTTAAGAAGCAACAAAGCACACTTACACTTCAGCTAACAAAATTGTAACACTGTAGCTGGAGTTCTGTTTCTTATAATTATTATGCACCACTAGCAGCAAAAAAATATTGCCTGCATCTTTTAGTCTCTAAATAGGGAAAGATCGATATGTGTGCAGGAGAAAAGCAAAAAATACTAACATCAGGACCAAACTGTTAAGACAAGATCTGCATTGCCTTGGATGTTAAGTTTCATTTCTGTAACATGAAGCATTCACAGTAACTGATTTGTTTTTGAAACCATTACCAGCACTATATGAAAACAGGGATTTGCAAGCAGTGAAAATCTTTAGATTGGTTAACATCATCTAAATGCAAACAACTAGCTATAGTTAATATTATAGTTGATATTGCATTAGGAACACAGAATGGGTGCCTAACTTTTCTAAAATAGTGTCCAAGTTGTCCAGCATATTACTTGTAATTTTTAACTGTAAAGGTTCAGTGTGACAGTGTCTAGGTCACATAAGATCGTGTGATTTGTATCCAATATGTTATAAAAAAACAAAAAGCCTGCTTAGTTGCTCAAGTGTAAAGGACATCACATGAAGTTATTAATTCCATATATTATTGGTGGTGGAGTGATTAAACACATCACCAAACAGGGCTGAGCATGAAGTAGTTCTACACATGAACTCTCTTTCTCATTCTTCAGTCAGCACTTCACATCTGTTCCTGGGCCATGCCCTCAGGGCCAAGGGGGCTCTACAGAGAGCTCAGCACAGCTCTGCCCAGTGCCTCCTCCCAGGATAAGGAGCACTTTCCTGGCACAGGCATGCAAACAGCAGAGTTTTGCCCACAGGCTGCACAGCTGCTGCCAAAGCTGCTGTGGTCATTTGCAGCCAAAGCAAAGATGCTTTGAATTTAAAGACTGGCAGGTTTGAATTAAATCTTTTTATTGCCCCCAACACTCTCAGCAGCTCAGTCCTGGGCTAATCTACACCTGGCAGGAGGGTATCTTTAATTAACAGCACTTGATTTTAATCTGTCAGAGTTTAAGAATGTCAGTTCCATTCTACCTTACCTCCCCTTTCTGCAGCAGCTCTTCCTGTTTTCCATCCTGTCTGATCCCACCAGTGGGTGGCTGGGAAAGCAGCAAAAGGGAGGAAAGGCATTTCAGAGTAGAGGATGGCAGAGCTAGAGCTGCAGGCAGACCTTCACCAGCAGCATTAAGAAAGGAGAAATTTCCTCTATACAAATCATTGTCTGCTTAAAGAGTGCCTGGTGAAACTGGGCCTGATACAGAGCAGCAGATTTCACCTGACCAATTTGACCAAAACTCCTTTACCTGGGGATATCTCAAGCTATAGAGAAACAGCGTTCCCCCTCACTTAACATACACCCACCAAATTCTAACATCTCCATGTCAAAGGATTAATGTTGTTATAATGCAGTGCTGTTTACAGGCCCTGTTCAAGATCAGGGCTTCATTTTGGCATCATTTTATACAGGACAACCACTGTACTGCAATCAAATACCCAACAGGCTAAGTGGACAGCAAAGATAAAATGGAAATAATCTCCAATATTTTCGGTTGACACAGGGCTTAATTTAATTGAGGAAGATTACTTGAAAGGTCTGTGGCAAAGTCACTAGTTGAATACAACTAAAAAAGCATCAGTCAACCATAGTCTATGCTTGACAACACTATGCTGGACTGTCTTTTATCTCAAGGCTTGAGTATTCTAAGCAGTCAGTATCATAACAGAAGTAAAAAAAAAAAAACAAAAAAACACCAAAACCAAACCAAACCAAACCAAAAAACAAAAACAAAACAAACAAACAAACAAAAAAAAAACCACCAAAAAACCAGAAAAAGATAGTTCCAACCACTTAAACATGACTTTTGTCCTAAACCTCACACTGTCCTACAGGTATAAGAATTTAATTCAGTACGTAGTGAAATATTTTAAGGTGCAAGTTTGTAAGAATACCTCAAAAATTGCAAAACAAATATTAAAAGCTCTCAGTTTTGTTTTTAAAGTGTTGTCCAGTTCCTCAGCCCTTCTCTTACATGAGCTGTGTGCTCACCTGCTGGACTGGTTCACTGCATGGTGACATCTCAGAGTTGTCACTGGATGAAGCAGTGAATGTAACTTCCCAACGTGTAAAAGAAATTTAGAACATGAATTCAAGAATTCATAACTTCATTTGATGCCTACAGTACTGTCTGGTGCCACATAGCAATGGTTAAAGAATGCATTCATAATACATAAGCCAAGGAGATAGGTTATTTGGGGTTTGTTCAGAGATCTACCCCACCCTTTTATTCTTTTCATATATATATTTACAACATCAGCACAAAAAAGGTTTATATTGACTTTAACATGGCCAAATTAAGAATTTCTCACCTCTCTTATCCACTCTGCATGCATCTTCACTTAAGCTATACTCCAATGATATCCTTGTGCAGGCTCTTTCACAATGTACTTGTGGCAAAATTCTGTATTCAATGCACGGCTGTAAAATACACAAAAAATTACTAGAACTGAGGCAGCTAAGAGGAGAGGGGTAATATCTGTCATTACTAACACAGACTTCAGCTTCAGAAAAACATTCTGTGGTTCTTTTACTTCTCTGCCCCAAAGTCAATTTTCAATAACCCACTCCTGGACTATCCTAATGTCTGAATAGCTAAAGTAATCCAAGTCTAACACTGACAAAAGGGAGCTACAAAGTTGCACTGACTCCAGTGTACTCCATGGTCAGATGAACTGGAACAAAGTGTGATGTTAGGAACCCATTATTTCAATGCAATTTCCTGAGAGAGAGCTGATCTCCTTTTAAAGAAATCGTGTGGAATTACCCATTCCAGCTTTATCACTCATGCTTTCTGAAGGAGCTGCTCTTTTCTCAGGGCTTCATTTTTCATCTCTTCTGTCATCATAACCTAAATAACCCTTATTCCTTGTGCAACACACTGGCTCTAACGTCAGAAGTGTGCTGAGCACTGTCATTCTAGTGCCAGTGCTCAGTGGGAGCTGGGAACTCTAGGCAGCTCTTGTCAGAGGCCCTTTCTGCTGCCTAACATTTCACTGCAGCTTGTGAACCTCGGTGGCTTTTATGGAGAACAAAGCATTGTTAAAGCCATAGGTATGTAGTTACTCTGGTGGTCCTTCAAACCTCCAGGAAGCAAATTCTCTGATCAAGTGTCTCTGAACACTATAAAAAAGGTCTCATCTAATTTTAGTGCCATAAAACCTTTTCCCCTCTCTGTAAGATGGACAGTAGATGGCAAAGTAATTGCTAAGAGCTTGGGTCTGTTTCAGCTCAAAAAGCTCAGGTGTTTAAAGGTGTTGGACATAAAAAGTACTAAAAAGGCAGTGGATATAGGGAGGTGTTTTTTCTTTCCTCACTATACTTAGCCTTCCTATTCTTTAAAATCCAAAACTCTTCACTCCAAAATAGCAAATGAGGTAATGATCACATCTTGATATCACTGATGATGGAGTCTTCGGGATCTAATGGAGAAATTGCTAACAGCTCAAAACAAAAGGAATAACACTCAGCTATTCTCATCTAACTTAATTTTAATTTGTCCGTGGTCCCCCTTATATTAGAGGAAGAACCAGGCAGCCTCCAAGAGTAATCCACTCATTTATGACCTGAGCTGTCCTCTGGGGGTGCCTTTCTCCATAAGAGATCACAGGTGACTGCAGCTCTAATTCAATATTGTCAGTTAAGTGCCTACAGTTCTGTGGAAGCACTTTGGATCTATTCCTTGCCCCCTGCCCCATGTGGCATTCCTGCAACCTCACAGCTGAGGGTCACACGTAAAGCAGAATCTATAACTAATATAATGTAATACCTTGTTGTACAATTATTCATCTGTCACTTCCTGTAGAGATAAAACTGGTGGGTGTCACTTGTACTACTGTTGACTTTAGAATGTTATTTTTTTTTTCAAAAAATAACATCCTCTATGTCAAGTAATTTAAAAACAAAGAGGAGGAGCTATGTATCCAAGCACAGTGCTTAATGTTTCATGCTTTTTTTCTGGCACTAGGTGAGATGTGAAAAAAAAAATCTAAAATTAGAAATCTCAGAAAATCTCCCCATACAAACCCTGTAGACCTCAGCTGGGGCTGAGGGTGTTTAGGGAAAGGACTGCACTAAGCTAAAAAACAAATGCAGAACTAAATAATAAATTTTAGGAGTTTTTATGCCTTAATAACCTAATGAGCACAAGGCACTTGGAGTCATGGGAAAACACAGATACAAGCACTTCAGCCAAATAAGGCCAACCTGTGCCAATCCTCCAGCACAAAGCAGATATAAATATGGTAAATCCTCTTTCTCAAGCACATGGTTCCCATGCCAGCCAGTGCAGAATGCATTCCTGGAATATGAAAAAGACACTCTTGGCATCTCTTCCTTCTGCTGTACTGAGTATGGTTGGTGTTTGCAGGACAGATACAAGAAAAGGCAATGCAACAAGTGCATTTCTGCTGCAGTACGATTAAACACACCAGATCACTTACCTGTTACTACAAAAGGCCAGGGGCAAAGAGGTGTAGGGTATGAGGTCCCAGTTCTGTGCCCAGTCCACTTGCTTGTATCCCTCTTGGACTATACTTGCTGGATATTTTCTCTGAGCCTTTTGTTGACTTGCTTGTCTGTTTATATAAACACAAAGCCAGAATAACAAGCACTCTACCATTCCTGCTGTCATTGTTCTTTGTATTCATTCATCCACGTTCCATGTCTCAGACACCTTCCATACTGTATAGATCATCATACTGTATTCCTCAGAGCAGCAATATAAGGTGGTAACATGACTCACCTGACTGCATTTTCCTGTAACCTGTCAATGATCCCCCTGGTGTTAGTGAGACTCTCAGATGTTCAGGGTAGGTATAAGTAAACCCCCAAGAGGATCAGGATGAAACTAGGAAGGATCTTCCAGAGCTCTTTGCAATGCAGGATTTCCAGAAGCAACCGTTCTCAGCTCTGCATTAAGCACATATCCAATAATGCCTGTAAATAGCAAGATGCACTGGATCGACTTTCCTAGAGCTCCTGTACTTCTCTAGCAGTACCAGTAGGTAGGCAGCCAACATACTGTCACCTCACTTCAAGAAGTAGTACCTGTCAAGGGTGATATTCTCTGGGAGTGACGTTACTATGTTGGCCGAGTTAGTACTGGGAGAGACGGTCACCACCGTCACTGGAGTGCCTTTCCTGGGGGACACGGCTTCCTGGAGGGACCCTGGTGGTGAGTAAATTTTAAAGAGGTAGGTTGGGTTGGAAGGATTCTGCATAATTCATGTAGCATACTAAATTCTGCTCTCGTGCAGTGTAAAGTCCTTCAGTACTCAGAACTTTCAAAATATGCAGTAATATAAAAACCAGGAAACTATAATAACATACCTAGATATTGATTTAATGGCCTTAGAATATTGGGGTAACTAAAATGAAGTTGTTATATAGGAATCTTAATTCTTTTACATGTTCACATTTCTCTCTTTTTTCTCTTTCTTTCGCTCTGTTTGTTAACATTTACTTGTTATTGCTCTACGTTGCTTGCGACTTGTGTATGTTACAGACTGTCACATTTTATTCTATGAAGTTTTTCTCCAATTCCCATCAACCTGAGCTCCATGTTGGGCAGCCGAGGAGATTACAAAACATTTCTTTATTGCAAAAGAACCAGGAATGTCACAGACTATAGGTAACTTCACAGAGGTTGTGACACAAAACCTGATGCGAGGTATTAATGCAAAGAGTAAGTACTTGGTATGAAAATAGAGCTATTTAGTCAAATTACTTTCTTTTTTTTCAGATAGTCTGCATGGGAAAAATTAATTTTCATTACTCTCCAGAAGAAAACACTCCCAAACCTACCAATCTAGGATTCTTGTCACTCTCATTTAAAAACCAATGGTGCCTATGTCAACATATCATTGCTCATTTTCAAAGGCTTAAACCCATATTTTCTATGCTGTTCTTCTCTCTGCTAAACTTCCTTTCACACTCTCCAAGTCATCATTTCATCATTTTGTCATCCTTTGTCTGTGGTTTAACATATCTTCTACATAGTTCTTTTTCTAATGTAATATAGTTATATCCCTTTCACTTTGAGGACCTGATTAAACAACAACAAAAATGAGTCTCCACCCATGGGATTCACATTTCTTAATCCTGTATGAGGCTCTGTAGCCTGTAAAATTGATTTCTGTAGCCAAAGATTGTCTGGCACAGAAGCATAATTGTTACTTTGCTGAATGATGTCCTGAGCAAACCATTTTGTTTTACAATCTTCCCCAATTACTCCCATAAACTAGTTTTAAAGAATGGTAAAAAGTAGCTGATAGACATTCTGATCACTTTCCAGAGGGACAGCATGAAGTTTATTGCTTATTCTTAATTGTCAGGAACTCAGAAATCACTATAGTCATGTACTAACTCAAGAAAAGCTTATTTGTCTCGGTGTGAAGTTCCTTTACTACCTGATTTGCTGTTATGCTCTGACCATCTCTTAATAAGTGAAGAAGCACAGCAGAGTTTTCAAGCAGTCCAGCATAAAAGAATACAGTAATTTATAGTGATGCAATTGATGAGTGGACAATGAATATTAATGCAGAGTAAACACTATCCAGGCAACTAAAACAGAAACAACTTGCTAACAAAAGTGGAATTTGACTTCAAGAGACTCAAGAGAGTTGGGAATTTAACTGTAAGTACTTCCTTTCCATGCAACATCTCAAAGAGAAATCATTGAATAACACAATTCTTTAGGTTGAAAAAGGTCTTTAAGGTCATCAAGTCCAACCTCTAACCCAGCACTGCAAGTCCACCACTAAACCATGTCCCAGAGTGACACATCCACACAACTTTTAAATAACCCTGGGGATGGCAACCTGACCACTTCCCTGGACACCCTGTTCCAATGCTGGACAACCCCTTTGGTGAAGAAATGTTTCCTGATATCCAATCTAAACCTCTCCAGCTACAACTTGAGGCTATTTCCTTCTGTCCTATTACTGGAGCCCACCTGGCTCCAGCCTCCTTCCAGGCAGTTGTGTTGCAGAGAGGGGTGAGGTCTCCCCTGAGCCTCCTTTTTTCCAGGCCAAACACCCCCAGCTCCTTCAGCTTCTCCTCACAGGATTTGTGCTCCAGACCCTCCACCAGCCCCATTTCCCTTCTCTGGACTCACTCCAGCCCCTCAATGTCTTTCTTGCAGTGAGGGGCCCAGAGCTGGACACAGGATTCAAGGTGTGGCCTCACCAGCACAGGGGGACAATCCCTGCCTGGTCCTGCTGGCCGCACTATGGCTGATCCAGGCCAGGATGCCCTGGGCCTTCTTGGCCCCCTGGGCCCTGCTGGCTCATGTCCAGCTGCTGTCAGCAGCACCCCCAGGTCGTTTTCTGCCCAGCAGGGTCCCAGCCCCTGTGCCCCAGCCTGTGGCCCTGTCTGGGGCTGTTGTGCCCCAAGGACAGGCCCCGGCCCTTGGCCTGGCTGACCCTCACCCAGCCGGCCTCAGCCATGGATCCGGCCTGTCCAGATCCCTCTGCAGAGCCTTCCTGCCCTCCAGCAGATCTGCACTGCCAGCCAGCCTGGTGTGTCTGCAGCTGACTGAGGCTGCCTCCATCCCCTCATCCACAAAATTGATAAATATTTTGAACAGGACTGGCCCCAGCACCAAGCCCTGGGGAGCACCACTGGCACCAGCTGCCAGCTGGATGGAATCCACTCACCCCCAGTCTCTGGGCTCAGCCATCCAGACAGTTTTTTACCCAATGAACAGTGCACTTTTCCAAGCTATGAGCACACAATTTCTCTAGGAAAATGCTGTAGAAAACCTTTCCCTCATCTACTAAGTGGGTCACCTTGTTATAGAAGGAGATATGGGATATGGGATATATTGGAGTTGGCCAAGCATGATCTGTGTTTCCTAAATCTGTGCTGGCTAGGCCTGATTCCCCTGGTTGTCCTCCGTGTGCCACATGATGGCATTCAGGACAATCTGCTCAGTGACCTTCCCAGGTACCAAGGTAAGGCTGACAGGCCTGAAGTTCCCCAGATCCTCCTTCTGGCCACTCTTGTAACTCAATGTCACATTTGCCAACCTCCCCAGCACACCAGTTCTGCTGATAAAGGATGGAAAGTGCCTTGGCAAGCAATTCCATGAGCTCCCTCAGTACCTTTGGGTGGACCCCTCTGGCCTGAAAACTTGTGTCTTAATGTTCACTGACCATTTCCCCTTGGATTATGGGAGATTAATTCTGCTCCCCATTCCTGTCTTTCAGCTCAGGGACCCAGAATAAAACTGGCCTGACTATTAAAGATTGTGACAAAAAAGGTGTTACATACCTCAGCCTTTTGGTCACCCTCTGTCACCATATATCCCCCCTACAATAAAGGATGGAGATTCTCCTTAGCTCTCCTTTTGTTGCTAATGTAGTTATAGAAAGATTTTTATTGTCTTTTCGGGCAGTAGCCAGATTGAATTCTAGTTGGCCTTTGGCCCTTCAAATTTTCTCCCTGCATGACCTCATGACATCCCTGTAGTCTTCCTGAGCTGCCTCCCATTCTTCCAGAGGGGAAAGTCACCCTGTTTTTTCCTGAGTTCCAGCCAATCTCCCTGTTCAGCCAGGCTGGTCTCCTTTCACCAGCTCATTCTTTGGCACACAGGGACAGCCTTTTCCTGTGCCTTTAGGACTTCCTTATTGAAAAATGTCCAGCCTTCCTGACTTCTTTACCCTTCAGGATTGCCTCCCAAGGGACTCTGTCAACCAGGCTCCTAATGTCTGCCTCAAGAAGTTCAAGGTAGCAGTTCTGCTGACCCCACTTTCCTACTCTCTAGGAATCAGAAACTGTATCATTTCATGATTCCTGTGTCCAAGATGCCTCCAACCATCACATCACCCACAAGCCCTTCTCTGTTCACAAACAACAGGTCCAGTGAGGTATATTCCCTAGCTGGCTGACCTGGGAAGTAAAATCTAGGTATATAAAGTCAATGGATATTTTCAGATAGCAAGCAGCTCTTAACTCCTCCACAAATGAAAGTAAATATCTTTGAATACTTGAATTCTACTCCTACTTTAATCATAATCATTTGCTTAACACAAGAATTATCAGGCAAAAAGTGCTGCTGCAAAACCAGGATGCAAAAAGGAATGTAAAATCCTTGCTTTTTTTTTTCTTAAGAAAAAGACAGCTGGGAAAATCTGTCCTCCAGCAGCCTCACGGCTGCTCTACTTCCCACTTCCAGATAAGAGCCTTGTAGCTAAGAAAAGCTAGAGCACAGCAATTCTCCACCCTCACCTCAGCTGTGCCACCCCTGCTCCTGTAGCTTTCTGTCACGATCCCAAAAGCCAGGGAAACCCATCTTCTCAAGAAGAATTCCCCATTGCCAGCAGAGTATGACACAGATAATGTCTGCCACAGTAACAATCCTTTTACATCACCAGGAGAGTGTGACAGGACTGAAATACAGAAGAGTAATTAACTCATGGAACACATGCCAATACTTTCTTCAGGGAGTCAGCTGGATTAAAGGTCTCTGCTCTTAGGGAATCTCATGGAGATCCTTCTTCATAAAACTCTTCAGGCAGCTACTGTAAACATTAATGGCACATTTAAAATGAAAATGACCCTCATGTTCTGAAAAAGAACCAAAGGACACTCAGTTGATCAGGGCTGGGACTATCCACAAACAGTAATAATGGCAGTCCCAGGTATGGATCAGGACTATAAGAGCACCATTGAGATCTAGAGAAGTGGTGGGTTAATTTTCAGGTGTACATAGGGTGGGGATGTGAAATGTAACTTTACTCAGAGAAGACTTCCTCAGCAGCAAGATCTTCATCTTTCAAGAAACTTACTTTCCTGGCCCTGTTGTCAGCTTCTCCTGCCTTCTTCCTGCCTGTCAAACCCTCCCCTCCAAACAAGCTCTGAAGTCACCCAATGTCTGTTTAGGAAAGCTATAGGTACTCAAGCTCTGTCCTTATCTCTTTCAATCTTTAAACAAGGGTAGGAGCAACACTTTCTCTGTTCTTCTGGAGGAAATTGTCAGTCACCTCATTTGACCAGAAAACCCCAAAACTATGTCTCCTATTTGCTCTGTTTCTGATCTAGAGCTGAGAAAACCCCATTTTCTTTAGCAGAATGTGGACAAATCTGTCACTGTGCATGTGTTCAGACATTGACTCGTGGGTGACTATGCTTGGATACCTTGCTATGGATTGTGAGGTTTCTCTCCACGCTGTTTCAGTCAAAGTGATCCTGTAAACACTGAAAATTATCCCCTCTGAGAGTACCTTTCAACTCATCCAGTCTTTGGAGTAAGTGACCACTGCACAAGTCTGTAAACACATGGGAGAGGAAGACGTGGGGGTTTGGGGGCACAGCTACAATCCTGAGATGAAGCAGGGAGAATTGCCACCACCCCTGACCCCAACATGACTTCTGACAATACCTACAGGGTAGGCCATGAACTTGTTTCTTGGCAGCTGTTGGAGAATGGCAGTGTTTGCTCCAGGGAAGAGGACTGGGGTGACTTTCCCCATGCAGGAACCATTTCAGCCCAAGTGCCACATTTCTAAGCATAGATTGAGGTCAATAAACGTATCATACAATTATGTCCACTGATACTCTGAACATAAGGTGCAATTCAAATAGTTGGAGAGTCAGTGTCAGACTCTTGATTATAATCAAAACCAGCAGCACTGGTAAAACCACTGTAACAATTTACAACCATTTGCTGTGGCAAAAGAGATGAGTAATGGAGCAGCAGGTACATGGGCAGCTCTACTGTGCTTCTCCACAATAAGCAGAGTACATAAATGCAAAATCCAGCAGTTCTCCTAAATAGGGATATTTTTCAGAATTCTTTCCCCCCACTTTGAAATCCAGCATTTGCTTGGAAACACACAAGGCATTTTAATGTACTTTTCTACAAATGAAGAGGGATGAGATTGGGAAAAAAAAAAAGCAAGTGGAAACCACACAAATGATGTAGTTGTGACACAAATTATTCACCTGGGAAATATGCTGAATATTTTCTTCACCCTCTCAGCCAAATCTCTGCAGGAGAATGTTTTGAGCTGGTGCAGTTAGCTAGGTATTCACAGATAGGACAATTAGGGAGATAAAGTGCCAAGCTGAGAGTCAGAAGATTTTGTTGTAAATAACCTCTTAGCAGTAGGCAAGTGTTGTAAATAACCTCTTAGCAGTAGGCAAGTCACCTCACTGCATGGTAGTTTTACCCATCTGTAAAACAGAGATGATATATTGACTTCTCTTCATAGAACAGAACCTAAAGAACAAAAAATGCTGATGAGCCTAATTCAGATTCTGCTAGCAGGGATGGAAGGGCTCATGAGTTTGTTAGGCCAAAATCAACCCTTAGAAGTTTTAAGCACCTAGAAATAGTTGTCATTAGTATAACTGGACTCAGAGTCACCAGACAGCAATGCTTGCACAGTTTTTCTTTATCTGGAGTTCTCAAACACAGGGTCAGTCTTGGAAAAAGCAAACATGTAAATAGAAATTTAAGAAATCAACCTGAAATAATGTAATTTCATTCCATCTTTAGACCTTATTCCTAAAATTGTTCAGCATGTCAATCTGCTAGTTAAAACAACGGGAACTTCTAACGGTGGACTGATGGTATCAGTGATGTTTATGTTTTCTTTACTCCTGTAACAGAGTAATCACACACCTCCAGAGAATTAGGTGCTGTAGCTAGTGGTTTGGAACACAACTATTCTACTTAGCACTTACTTATATACACCAGCAATAGATGCAGTGTCCTGTGCTGGCAATTTCTCTGCTTCCTAAATATTCACCCAAGTTGTCATTGTGGATTAGCACGGCTATCCAGAATGTGATCCCCGAGGCATGGCCCATGACTGTAATGTTCAAGGGACATTAATAGGATAGTTCAGTAATTTGCCCACATCTCCAGCTTCTCTCTTCTTTTCCTCTTGAATGGAAATAAAATAACAAGGTTGTGGAATTTTAACAAGCATAGAGGAAAAATCATCAGTGCTAAGGGACCCTGAAGAGGCTGTAAGAGCAAGTTCCAGTTCAAGCTACTAGAGATTTATAATGCAATTTAAGAAATTAATTTGAAGAAGGTCAATTTTGTTGCCATTCAAGCACAACAGAGCCTGCAAGCTGCTCCCAAAAGAATCAATGGCTGTTACCAGTGAGCAGCCTGACCCACAACCACTCTGCTCAGACTTGTTTTGAGCTCCTGAATGGATCAATTTGCCCTCGATCACCAAGAATTTCATTTGCAAACCTGGGCTCAGGAGCAGCAGTGAGTGTCTCAGAGATTTCAGTGCAGAGCTCTGCTGACTCAGCTGCCTCATTTCAGGATTAGAGCTACCAGCTTGTAGCAGTAGAGGCTTATGAAGCAGCCCAGTTCTTTGCTCCTCCCCAGGAGGACTGCAGCTCTCCCCAAACACAGTTAAGTGATTTTTAAATACATGGCTCAGTACCTGCAGTGTCACGGTTTCTATGGCAGCCGCGCCAGGTTTTTGTTCAGAGTGGCATTAAATAGTGATTCTTATGAACAGAAAGAAATTGCAATGCAGTGAAACCTTAAAACTTAAGAATCCTATTGAAATTAGTGTCTACAAGTATTAAAACGCCCCTACAGCTTTTGCCACATTTTTAAATGTGTTGAGAGACCTAATTATTTCATTGCTCACAGAACACAACAAAACATTACTACATCCCTCTCAGGGGAAATAATTGGCTGATTCTACACAAAGAAAAATGGAGGCAGAGGTGAGATGTGCAGCAAAGACAGTTTATGTTGTGACAAACCAGTGACACCTAAATAGAAGAAAAATTAAGGCCTAGAATGCAATTACTGGTGCATGATAGGTGCACAGTGCATGTCATGTACACCTCTGTGTGTGTGTGTGTGTGTGTGTGTGCGTATGTAAAGTAACAAACATAACTTGAAAATGCTTCTGCCTTCTACCTATCTGTTGTCCATCAGAGGATCAAAATCATACCTCCAAACTCTACCTAACTGTATTTTTTTTTCTTTGAGGCTTGTTTTATTAGTTGGCTTCAAAACAATTGCAAATTAAATGATGATATTATATAGCATTTAGAACAAGCTAATACATCAATGTAGAATGGGAACTGAAATTAAGTCTATCCATTGAATTTCTTTCCTTAAAGACTTGCAGGATCACCCATTGCCTTACAGTGTCTAGGTAATAAGCATTGTGCAACCGAGGTGTAGGATGCTGCCAGTACTGCTCAGTTAACATATCTCAGCATTTGTGGAGCTTCAGAAAGCACATTTTGACTGTTTTTTCTTCCCTTCAACCAAAATACTCATATTGAGCCGTGCCATATTTCGAGTATATTCTCAATACACTTAATTTGCACTTTAAAACCCTAAAAAAATCCTACACTAAATAGCACTTTAAATTGTTTTATAAATGTAAAACCCAGTCACACAGAGAAAACATATGATTCTCAGTCTATCCTCATGGGAATGTGTGGAGCAAAATAGGCAAATCTGACAACCTATTGTCACTATTTACAGCCAAGAGTAAATTTTAATCTATCTAGTTTCCAAATTCATGGCCTGCTGTAGTGTTTTGTGTATGTAGTGTCCTGTGGTGGCATTGCAAATACTGTATGTGTTTCAGAGGAGAACATCAGAAAATGGATTGGGTTTTCTTTAAATCCACGTTCTGCTGTCGTATTTCCATAGTAACGTACTCTGTGTGTCTAAAACGTGTACAGCCATTCTGCATGACTGATACTGGAGATGCTATAAAACCATCTGGGTAAATTTTGGGGAGGGGAAGAGCAGGAATTTCCCCCTCAGTAATACCGCACACAGGTGTAAACCAGCACAAACAGAATATACTCAAATACTCAAACAACTCTCAGTCCACTGCCTCTCCAGAGCTCTGAGCGACAGTAGGCTCCATGACAAACAGGTCATCCATGCACCATCCAATGTCATGCAAAAACATACTCTGATTTCTAACGCGGTCTTCTGCTCGCAGGACTAGGAACCACTGCACGCCCCCTTCTGAAAGGGCCCCTCAGTGCGGACGTACAGGTGGCTGCTGTCACACCTAACGGGATCATCTTTTGTTTCTCCTCCCACTTAACAGACTTTATTTTATTTTGGTGCAGTGCACATGTACGCAGTGTCTAGGACAGATGTGCTACCTTTTAGAGTGTCGCTATAGAAGTCTTTAGCTGTGAACCCTTAATTTGCAGCTGGAACTCTAATAAACAGTGCATAGTGTTTCAATAGCCTTCTGCTTATATGTTTGAAGATTCGAAACTGAATGGTGAGGTGGCCAAGGCGGCGCTGGCAAACGAAGACTGTCCCCACATAGACCAGGCTATTACGCCTGATGAGGGCCTGCCCTTTACCCGCTCTGGCACTCGGGAGAGATATGGACCCTGCTTCCTCTTATCAACCGGGGAATATCCCTGCCCGCCTGATGGAGGAATAAGAAAGGGTATGTAGCTGGGGCCCTGTACCACATAGCTAGCAACTGGTTTAAATAACTAAGAGAAAGTCAGCTTAGCTGTAGCACGCGATAGTGCGCTTGCTGTAGAGATGCACGTTTGGGCTGGAAACCACCACCTGATGTCTGCATTTGGAGTTTCTAACCTATTTCTTTCAGAAAGAAAAGCCTGAGGAGCTGTAACTACCCTGTGCAGATATGCTAGGCAGTCGAGTCTTCCACCCCAGCTGGTGCAGGAAGCTTTAGTGGAGGATGCTCTACTATGTCCTTAAATTAGCCCATCCCATAAGGAGAGACCAATTAATGTATCTATCATAGCAATGAAAGTTTGCCACTTGGAAAGCTCACAGAGCTTATCAGACTCTGAGGAGCACAGACTTGGAGGTGGCAGACAGAACAGATAAAACACAAAAGCAAAACATACTCAAGAAAATAAGAAATTATTATTTAGTGACCTTAACAGAGCACTAAAATGAAATATTTGGATATTCATAGCTGGTTAGTTCAAGAGAGAAAGAAAAGCATGGACATCTGTTGGCACAGGTTTCTTAAAATCAGAAAATAATCCATCTAAAATCCTTTCATAAATAAATCATTATTAGTTAGTTTCTCA
The DNA here is from genome assembly GCF_012460135.2 of Molothrus ater. Taxonomy (NCBI): domain Eukaryota; kingdom Metazoa; phylum Chordata; class Aves; order Passeriformes; family Icteridae; genus Molothrus; species Molothrus ater. Next base: position 14,230,408 of record NC_050483.2, read on the forward strand.
GACTTCTGACAGGTATGAATCTCTCAGAAGTAGTTTGCTAATGGCCAGAATAATCTATTTAGCAACAGAAGTAAAATCCCATTAAAAAAGCATTCCCTTCTTAAAAGAGACTGTTTTGCTAAATAATTTAATGTGAGGCAACCATACAAACCCAAAATTAGATCTACATCTATATGCATCAAAGGAATGGGAAAATTGGAAAAGAACTCACTCTCTTCGAATCAGTGTTTACCACTGGTGTACTGTATATAGTATAAGATAGAGTCAATATTTTAAAACTGCAAAGACTGTATGACATAACCATACACTGAGTATGGAGTATGGAATTCCCATGTGCCATTGTATGATGGGCAATAGTTATAGTAAATGCCAGTTACAGATAGTGTATGTATTTATAAGTCTAAAGCTTATCATCAACAAAGATACAGTAGGACCACAAGACTTTCATATGAAAGTATATCCTCTAAAATTTACCTTTGTAGCAAAGCGTTTTACTTGATTCTGTATTGGATAAGCATTGGCCGTGTTCATTCAGCCTGGGCGAGTTCAGGTGGTTCCAGTGGATCAGGGGAACACTCCAAATGGCACATCCTTTGGGATGGGGAATGTATGGTTTTCATGATGCACTGCAACCTCCTCTCGTTCCTGAATGAAACAGAGGCTGGTTGGCTAAAGAGTAATATACGTCAGCATATTGTTGGCCTGTTTGAAACATGTTGAGAGCATCTTAATTGTTGTTCCAACAGAATTTCATCCATAGTTTGTGCAACTCTCTGTACACTTGCTGAGCTGTTTACGTGCATGCCTGAAAAAGAAGGGGGGAGGGAGGGAGGGAAATTGAATGCATGCAATTTTGTTTTCTTTCTTTTTCTTTTCTTTTTTTTTTAATGCTGAGAACAAAGGAGTAGTATCTCTACAGCAACACATTCAATTCTATGGATTTTGCTGCCTTGTCCCCCTCCTGCCCCACAAAGATACCACAAACCTTAATTTTGCCTGAGGTCACAATGCATGAAGTGGAAGGGAGAGGTATGTGTGAGTGTATGACGGAGACATAGAAAATCCCTCCCACTGACTCTTCTTTTTTTTAGGGTACAACCATGTTGCTGCCTGTAGGATCAATTACATAGCCTGACCATCTTGAGAAATGATGATTTTTTTTTTTTTAAATGTACATATTTTAAATTTTTTCTGTATTCCAACGGCCTTCTGAGTCATGTTGCAAGCGATACTACTCTCGGCATGTCCGTGCATGCAGATGCTATTGAACTGGCTACGATGTTGACCTCATTCTTAGTCCATTCTGTCATTGATCCAATGCTGTACTTTGCATTTTTCTTTTAAATGAAGGTTACGAAATGTCACGGAGCCTTAACAGCATAGCTGGCATAAGTGGAAAAGCGATAGGATTATCCTCAGTGTCTGCGCCCTACAGCTCTCCTAGCCCAGTGAGACGTTCTTGGTCTCCCATCCCATCTATTTTGTAGCATGGATCAGTAGCAGAGAATGGTCTAAAAAGCTTTACTTTCAATTAGCCTATGCGATGTTGCATATAGTCCAGGTGACTAAGTCTGAAGATGCAATGTCTCACAGTAGCACCCGCTGCAAACGGTGTTACTTCTGATGCTTAGGTGACAACACTCCTAAATAGCACTCAGATGACAATAGGCAGGCATTGGCGTAGCACTGGTGGGCCATACGTGCTGCATGGTATCACTACATAGGATGAAGGGTAGATGCACCAGATGGCTTCCTTCCTGGTGCATCCTGCTAGTCTATGCTTATTGTGGCTAATGGTGGATCTACTGGCTCTGTATGGAATGGGTTAGGCGTTTAGTCGATGCTGAAACATGCCAACGATGGAAGATTTTGCTTTTCTCAGGATATTTTTGAGCCATAGGAACCCTGCAGGAGTTTGAGCAAACGAGCACAGTAGGATGAAACTTTGCATGGGCACCTATTTTAAGCTGAAAGCAATACTCAGACACACTGTAGAGAGGTCTCAGTCTGGCTGACTGCATGGGAAAAAAAAATCCTGTTGAAGAAGAATATGGCTGCCTCTGCATGTAGCTATCTCACCTTTTCCTCCTTCCTTTAACACTAAGATGCCGAGCTTGATGTGAAAAGCGCAGGGAAGAAGCTCAAGTACTGATTGTATTCTTTACATGCAGATCTTTGCAAAGAAAGTCCAGTCATTGCTAAATATATGCCAACAGAGGCAGTCAGAGTGACCTGACAAGGCAAGATGGAGATGAACATTGATGGCTAATAAACATCTCTGTGGAACTGTGCAGGCATAGAAGACCTTCTCATTTGGACAAAGTTAACTCGCTCCATGCAGGTTTTATGGATGATTCTTCGTGGTTCTGGAGTTGTACTAGAGATGCAGGCTTTTTCTACGGCCAAAATGTAACAAAACTGTAGAAGACCTTTCTTTTTTTTTAATCTATTTTTTTGTTCCAAAGCATGACTTGCATGAAGACAAAAATGAAAATGAAAAAAAAAAACCAAAAAAACAACAACAACAAAAAAAAAAACCACCAACAAAACAACACACACACAAGAAACACTGCAAATGTATGATTAAGGAGAAAAAAGAAAAAAAAAAAGCAAAGTTATATATTTTCTTTCAAAGCTCTTTACTTTTACATACATTGTTGTAGCGAAAATGTAAAACATTATAAAACTGTACATTTCTTTGCTATGGATCGCTTCTTTTTGTATACAAGATAAAGAGTAATGGTTTTAAAAAGTGCAATCAGGCAGTCATCGGTCATATTGACCACGCCTTCACAGTTCATCACACCGACATGGAAATCAAGAACTTTTAATCCAGCTAGAAGTGTATAAAAAATAAGAAAAACTTTTTCCTGTCTGTTTTTGTTGGCATGCTTGTGACACATGGGACCTTCCTTCGGACCTGACAGTAAGAGCTGGTTAATTTTCCAGCTCTGGTTATGTTGTATTTTATCGATGTATAGATCCAACGTAAAGACCCTTCATAAATTGTTCATATTAAGTAATCAGTATGAATTTTAAACAAAGAGGTGTTATTTTAAAACTGGGACTTATAGTACAAAATCAGGAAAATACTCAAGTATAAATGGTCTCAAAGTTTAAGAAACAAGACAACAGCATTGTATGCAATTTAGTACTGAGTAAAATGCATGCACAATGTTATGCAAAACAATTCTAGCATGAAAATAAATTTTGTATCATGGTTTCAGTGCCTGCTGTATAGTGTAAAGGGGAATCCTTTTCTGAAGCAATCAGGGGTTTCCAGAGACTTGCTTCTAAAATCTTGAATAAATACAGTGTTCTCAACAGAAATGTAGGAGAAAAGCTTGGTATTGCTTTGGTTCTACAATGCTAATTTTGGTTAGTAGATAATAAATGAAGCCTGCAAACACTTGATACAACCGATGTCTAAAGAATTCACACCATTAGTAATTTTACAAGGGAAGATTAAAAACCCCTATAATGATCTAGGTATCTTCCTTTTCCCTCCCCAACAATAATAAATGTTTGTCTTTTTAGCTGATTAAATGAATTCAGTTTTTCTTACTTCTTCGGGCCCTGTCCTTCACTTGTTCATCACTGAGCCACACCACTTCACCTGATCCGAAATGGAAAGAAATCCACGTGTCCGAGTCACACTTGATTTGCCACACAAAACACGCACCAGTAAGATCTGAGAAACACAATGGGATTAAGTTTCATTTTAGATGCTACAAATGACAACCATGGACTATGTGCCAACAGCATTGTAGTTGACTGAGCAATTTTGGTAAAGTACTTCTATAAAGGAAGGATACACATCTTTATCCTCACGTGAGGAACTTCAAAAAAGCTGGCAATCTTCTAGGCAACCTACAGCATCTGCAACTACTGACGGGAATGGAAATGTAAAGGAATAGTATCCTCCCTATAGCCTGAAGGAAGTAGAGATTAAACCCAAAAAAAAAAAAAAAAAAACCAAACAGAAGAAACGCTCATGGCTCTGGTAAGTGCTAAATTATACACAAAAAACCCCCAACTGCAGCTGGACCTTGTCATCACAAAACTCTACTCCAAAAGAAACACAAGGAAGACCTCAAGCTGTGTTTTAGGAATAGAGGAAAGGCTGTACATAATTAGAGTACTCCTTTGTAGTCCTTGATACAGCATTAAGCACTTGATTTCTGCTTTAGTTTCTCCCAAGAACTATTTTTCTCACACTGTTTCTATGCCGTCATTCTCAGAAGATAAATTTCTTACCTCCAGAGGTAAGATCCAGATTCATCCAGGATTTGCTTAATGAACAACTTTTCCTCTTATAACGCATTAAGAATCCAGAAATAGATTTATCTACCCCATTTTTTATTTAACACTGACTCAAGGGCCCAGTGCTAATTCTCTGTTACCATAAGGAATACCAACAATTCAGCCCTGTAAATCCTATGTAGGTCTTCACCTTCCACTGCACTTTGCATCTATCTGAGCCTTAGAGGACAGGCTGGGGACAACTGTCATTCTGTGCTACATTTTACATTCCTCACTCTCGTTTTAATTTAGATTCCCCTCTCTGCTCAGTCTGATTTGAGGTAACCATGTCTTCTGGGTGACTTCTATAAACCCTTCAGAAACAGAACCATCCACTGCCCTTCAAGAGATGCTATAATGCTTAAGATCTGTTTGACCCCAGAGCTCCCCTTGCACAACAGTGGCAGCTCTGACAACACAGGGTGAGGGAAACAAGAGAAGTGGAAAATCTCACAAGTTATTGCATTGAATCCTAAGGGAAATTTACCACATCATCCCAGCTGCCTTGCAGTTAAGGAGCTTTTGCTTGGGTACTATGATTAAAACATTAACTCCTTCATGCCTGCCCCCTCTCCCTACAGGAGGTGCATGTCTTTATTAAAGCATTAAAACTATCCATGTGGGTAGATTCTGACTTCAGGCTTCAGTAATGCCACCAGCTACTCCTGAGTTCACACCATTGCAAGTAAGAGCAGAAGTTGGTTTTGCAGCTCAGTTATATTCTGCCTGTTTCCAGCTGTAAAGGAACATCTGTGCTTCCTCCTCTGTAAACTCAGCTTTTAGCAGTGAGTTCCCAGCTCTAAGACCCAGTGCTGGCCCTTCATCTGTACCCACTGGCAAGTAATTAGTGGCTTATTAATTGCTAACATTTAAAGCTCAACCACAACTTCTACATACATAGCTTTTCCTCTGACTGCATGAAGGTACTCCTTTTTTCTGGACCAACCTGATGTGTCTCCACAATTGAAATTTCAGACAGAAGAAATTTCTGAGAAGAGGTTTCTGCTTTCTCACTCCACCAAAAAAAAAAACAAACCAAAAAACCCTATCTAAAACCACTGTGATAACAGTCAAGTGCAGCAGTCATTAATCTGGATAAAGTGATTTTTCATGTAAATTGCCTCCTCTCTCCTTAAAGTTTCAGGGCCAAAAAGAAAATACATCACTGAAACAAATGTCTGCTAGGACAAATGAGCCAACTGAAATACAGAAGAGAGCAAGCAGGGCTAAGGCAAGAGCATTCAAAAAAGAACTGAGCACAAAGCTGCCTACAAAAAAGATATCCTGAAGATATTACCCTGCCAGTTTGCATATCCCTTTCATAATATCAAAACAAGGCAGCATACTTTTCTGCTTTACATATAAATCCTGGAAGGAACTTTGCCTCTGAGCTCACACACAAACTACCTTCACTTCAGGAAAACATGCTTAAATGATGCAGGTTATTTTTAAGTGACTCACTTACTTGAGTTTGGGCATAAAATACCTGTCTGTTCAGGACTCCCAAAGCCTCTGCATTCATCTAGGACTGTAAGTGCCCAGTTTTTCTCCTAGGAAATACAAATGTTCATTTGCAATCAAGAACAATATTTGAATTCAAATTTAACCAAATGTTAAAAAACAGGTCCAGAACTGCATCCCTTGACTTTCGTTATCTGATAAAGCAAATGCTATTACAAGATATATTCCCTGTCTCAGCCTGGCAAAGCCAGGTTTTCCACTCTCAGCATTCACCTGAACATTTAAAAAACTTCATGCAAGTGCCTAGGTCCAAACATCTCCAGACACCAAATATTAAAAGTGTGTGCTCCTAGGGTTCTGTCGTTTTTCCTGCTGCCCAAGCTAGAGATTCCTTGGGCAGCAAAAGGCAAAATGTTACATTTGTGTTAGCTCAGCTGTCACTCTGAGGTACCTGCAGTGCCTCTGGACTCAAAGGGCTTAGCAGGGATGACACAGCCTGTGCAGAGGCTGCTGACTGTGAGTCACAGCAGCACAAGAGCACGCAAGGCTTAAGCCCAGGGAAAGCAGCTCAGCAGGGGCCACGCTTTGCTGGGGTGGTGTCAGTGCAAGTGGGTGACTGGAGGAAAGGCAGTAGCTCAGGAGGTGGGAAATGAGAAGGACTCAGGATGAGTTTGGAAAATGGGTTATGCAAGCAGGAGCAGTGGAAACAGCAAGCAGCAGAGAGTGGGAAAGAAGAGCAAGGAGAGAGGGAAAGAATGGCAGTGAGATTAACTCAAAATAATCCTCAAGAGCCACTAGCCTACAAGGTAGGGCCTTGGCCTGGGACTCAGGAAATGGGAATTTTATTCTTGACTCCCCTGTGGACATGCTGGGTTACCTTGGTTGGGCCAATTTAATTTTTTGTGCCTCTGCTTCTGTTTCTGTGACATTATGCTCTTTTTAAAGTGTTCTGATGTCAAAAGAGGAAAAGCCATATTTAAGAAGGAATAGTTATTATAATCTACTCAGAATTAAGGCACCAGAGGAGAGAAGCATCTCTTCATTATTTAAAAGATGCCATATTTCCCTGTCTGCAGAAGAACACAATGCCCCTGTAGGAATCCCTTTTCTTTTGTACTTTAAAGCAGAGAATTAGTATGGAAAATTATTAAGCACCCACACAGTTAAAATGACAGAGCATTTTCATTACTGATTGGCAACTCCTCTGCTGCCCTAATTTAGGTACCACATGTCTTCACGCATTCAAATCAGTAAAAACAAAACAAAAGCTAAACTCACTTGACATTTGCAGCCAAAAACTAAAGTCATGTCAGAACATTAAAAATCTCCCAATTCCTGGCCTCACTTCTAAATTTAAAAAAAAAAAAAAAAAAGTAAAAATGCAGTCTGCTAGCAAAGTGTTCACATATACTTAAAAGAACTCTGGTGATGAGGGAGTACTGGAACAATATTGAATTGACATTCTGAAACTCCCCTTACAACTCTCAACCCCAAAACCTGAAGACAGAACTCCCTCCAAAGACTGCATAGTATCTGGATAATCAGGTGGTCTACAGGCAAAGCAGCCTGGAAACAGATGAGGAAGTTGGAAACAGACTGAGAGAGAGGCTAACCAACACAGGAATTGGACTTACACTGCACCCCTACCAAACTGCAAAGGTACATCTGGAAATGAGACAAAATCCAACATGTCACAAAACAAAAATGCCAGAGAAAATTTTGCAAAATAAATGTCACCCCTGAATTTTCTCCTCTTTCAGCCAGCTTTTATTCAGGCATAACTACTTTGTTGTTCTTGTTTCCAATCAAGCTGAAGAATGTGTTCTCCCAATACTCTAAATTTATGCTTCCTTACTCTCCCACAAGGAAACACATGGTTCATCCAGGCCATGATTCAAATACAGAGACTATTTTCACTGCTGAATATTTTCAGTCACATACTCTATTTCAATGTTTTACAGAGGCACTGATGAGTAAAAACTGCTGTTGCATTAAAAACAGGTGAATGCTGAGACAACTGACTGATGAACCTGAATGAAATGCACAAATAGCTCAAGACTGTGCCTGACTTCAGTCCTTTAACATCTAAATGGGTTACAAAACAACAAGGGCTCTACACATGCAGTTCCTCCAAATTAGCTTCAAAGGCACATATGATACAGACCTACATCTTCAGTTATATTCACCCAGTAGAAGGCCATTTCCAGAAAAGCAAAGCATTTAAATTCACGGCTATTATTCTTGCTAACATAGAGCAAAACATGCAAGATCAGCATTAACTGGGAAATAAGAACAGCACAAAAGCTAAAGCAAAAGAACAAAGCATGTACTGCCTCTTTTTTGCACATGTATCAAGATATTAATATATAAAAAGTTAAAAGTGGCCAATTATTTTTGTGTCAGCTGGAGTTGTCAGCAAATTCCATATAAGTGCCACTTTTCTACTGTGCACATTTTGAACCACAATCAAAACCACACAAAATTATTCTGAACCCGAGGCTGTATCCATTCCAAGCCTTTGGAATTTTCAGCTAGTTGTAAATAGCATAAGCAGGACTCAAATACTGATAAAAAAATTCTGGAGTCCTTTTCAAGATAATAACTAGCTAAAAGAAAAAGCCCAAGACTTACCATGCACCATAAAAATATCAAAATCGCTCAGAGTGACCAAGGTCTCTCATTGTCTTGATCTCTAACATGGAAAAAGGAACTGGAAGTCCCAAAATTACTTAAGTCTTGTTTAAATCAGATCCAGAGTTCATGGAATCAAATGAAAAAAACAGTAAGTATTTGATTAAATGCTGGACTAGACCAGAGGCCTGATCAAAGTATTTCTGAGTCTGCAAGGTGAAGACAGATGTTGCTGTTTTTGCTGAGGAGAACTGGAAATTTCAAGATATGCTATGGATGAGAAAACACCCAAACACTGCAGGTCAACAACTCACATTATTATAAATAAACAGTGGGAGAAGAATAACATCAACGAAACAGAATAGTTTGTCTCTCATCTCACTCCCACCACACCGGCAGGCTGGAATGCTGTTATGTCATGAGATTATTCAGTCCTCAGGAGCTGTATCTTGGCTCTGTCCTCCCCCTCCTTTTCCCTATGTTTTAGATAACTGCATCAGGCTCTCTATTGCCATTCATTTAAATATTTTTCCATGGTCACCTTTCTCTTGTACATTCAAACTGATCTCCTTGATCCGTTGTCCATCCTCATTTCTAAGTCTCACGACTCAACACATGCCATAAAAAGCACAATCAAATCACTTTCTCCCACCCTCCCCACAATCTCTCTGTGCCCAAACATGCAGCTGAGAAAAAGCTCCTGTCACTCATTCAGAAGTGACCTTTGTGGTGATTGCAGATGGCAAGACTAGTCAGACACCAAAAGGACTGCCCACATGCACACAGAGAAGTCAGTGTTGTATAAGGAGCAGTGACTGGGCAAACCATCTTCCATCTTTCAAATGAACACACTTCAAATACAGAGCCTGGCACGCTGAGCACAAATGCATCAAATAACTCAGAATGCCACACCAAGTCAAATAACATCAGTGACCACCAAGTGGCCCAAAAAAATCTGCCAAGAGACAGAAACTTCTGACACAACACATCATCCTACCAACATTCTTTGAACTGGAACAGGAGCATCTTGTGCAGGTGCACATGGAGGTTTCATGAGTACATCTGCAGATCTCTTAGGACTTCAAATAATAGAAAGGCACACAACAGCTTTCTTCTCCTTCCCCCCTCCACCAAAAGGCCTGAAAATTCTCTGGACTGAAGGTCAGCAGTTCACAACTTGTTCTCTCTCATGAATGTCAGCTCACTGGCAGGTTTACTTATCTTCAGAAAACAGGAGGGGAGAGCAGCTGCACAGACACGTGGTTAACTTGTTCCAGTGTCTTTTTGTAAATATATATATATATATTATAAACTTTGTCAGTTCATTTCCAATTGAACCTGAATGCAGAATGCTTATGTAACAGGCTTCTTGCTTCATTTACTACAGAAGACCTGTTAAAGAACTCTATGAATCAGAGCACACTGGGTCTGCATTTTGCCTTGCAGAGACTGACCTTATCCATGAGGATTATCAACAGGCAACAGTTATAAACTCTTAATATCAGCATGGAAAGTTGTCTTCTTCCACTTGATTAGGAACTTTTCACTGTGTGCTCCCTTCCTCACAGAGAAAGCCATAGCTGATTTTGTACAGTGCTTTATTCTGCAAACAAAGCCACTGACATACAAAACAGGGCATTCACTTCTGAAAGAATGAGCAGCAACTTGGTTTTGACATTCAGCCATGTACCTTTTACAATGAATTCTATTCACTCTCTGTACTACAGCAGCACCTAGAAGCCCTGACTGATGACAAAGCCCTCACTACGTCAAGAAAAGTCATTACTTCCCGAAGTCTTCAAGCTATATAGGCACAACAAAGGAGAGAAAAACGCAGTTCCTGCCTTTCAAAGATGAAGATCAGATGCAGATATGAAACACCAGATCAGGACCAGGAACAAACTCACATACTCCTTTGCTTCTTCACCATATCACCCCAAATCATTCCTTGCGTTCCAAAAGTGTGTTCATGTTACAGGCATGAAAAATTGAAAACAATTTCAAATACCCAATTCACATTTATTTATTACATAATTTGTTGGACTCCTCTGCAATGAACTGCAGCTACAGCACACACAGTCACAACATGTCCAGTCCAGTAAACCTCATGTAAGGCACATATTGGCATGATTAATCAAGGAACAGACTTATTTAGAGGAGATGATTACTGAAGCAAGAGAACACGTTTATTTGGTAGACAGATTTTGCAGAAATCATAAATAGAAACCTCTGACAAGACTGTGAAAGAGAGCATGAGAAACTGTTCAGTGCATATAATAGAGAAGCTTTGGTATCCAGAAAGCGGCATTGAGAACAGTCAATAAATATCAACTTAGATAATTAAAAGTGCAAGAGGTCACAGCCTGGAACAGTATATTGCCATGAAGAGCCACAACTAACACATGGATTAAAAAAAACCATTTTACAACAGAAATCTTAATTCCACATATTTTGCAGAGGATCCATTTGATTATTCTTTTGGTATCTGTAATAGTTAAAATCAACTTCATAGTCTGCTCAAGTTTCTCATCTGTTGAATAGAAAAATAAAATACTCTTGAAAGTCAAGCCAAGAACTATAACTGCTGTAAAATCAAGGGTGAAAAAACCCATGCAGCCCATATTATCACCTTAATTCCTTCCCCTTCATGTGTAACCTGATACATCATTAGAAGGTCTTCCTGTCCTATTTCCTAAGAGCCTTTCTCTGAGCACTCTGCAATTCTGTAAGGCTTCTTCCTTGGCAAGCCTGCTTTAAAAATTAAACCACTGTTTAGCAACAGTAGGTCCATTAAAAGGTGCATTTACTACACAGTAGAATTCTCTATATTTAGAACTTGAAATACGTTAAATACCACAGCAAATGTAAGTGTTGTGGGTGGTAAACACCCAGTTTAATGGCATCCACTGTATTTGTATGGAAAAAAAAAACAGTTTTATAAATAGCTTCCAAAATTTTCCTACTAACAGGCAAACACATCTCATTTTACACTTTTTCCTTTCCCCTACAAGTGCTAGGCCTATGTTCTCTGTCAAACCCCCACCTGGAACAAGTGCTGTGGGCATGCTGTGAAATAGCAAATCTGTTGGGCTGCAAAACAGAAGTGAGAACTAACCTGAAATTATCAGGAGCATTCTGGTCTGCCTTTTAGGCTGGAGAACTTGTAAAATCTTTCTGGTTAGATTTGATGTCTTCCTATTCCAAGGCAGATGGAAACACAGGAGCTACATTGGATCAAGCTGTCCTCAGCAGCCACAACTGACTTATGCCCTTTGATAGGAACCTTTTGAATGTTTCTAAGAGCTCTTAGAAGTTTTCCTTCCCTAAGCAGTGGCTTCAGAAACTTCAGGTTTGGTTTGCAAGTTAGTGATAACTTATGCAGGTCTGCATCCCTGTAAATCTATAATAAACTGATGTCTGGCAGAGAACATAATCGATGAAAAATATTGCTCCTTTCACAGTTTAATCAAGACAAAGCTAGTTCAAAAGGGCCTCATTTTCCCTTTTTGCCAGCCTTCTAAATTATATTGCTTCTTTTCTTTTAATCCTAATCTTCTGCTTAAAAACTGTGCATGCATCTAGCCACTTTCACTGGCATTTCTCTGTGACACAATTTTCTGAGCTGCTGGGAGGTCACAACCGCAGTAGAAGTTGGCAGGTGAAACATTTCATGATGTAAAGATACAATAACAAAAACCACCTTTGTCAGACTATTTCTTCAGACTGAATTTATACATCAGTAAGCCATTAAGCAGTCAGTTTCTTCCTCAAAGACTTCTCAGAAGAACAAGAAAATGTAAATCTGTCTTCAGTTGTATTGCATCCAGGCAGAATGTCTGTAATTCTGTCTGTGGGTAAGAAAGTCAATTCCTGTGGCAAGAACCCAGGAAACAATTTGTAAAATATTACAGCTTTTTATGCATAGTGATTCCTTTGGGATTTAGGAAAAATAGCTGCAGTTTCCAACTACTGTTAATCATGGGCAGCTCCCCTGTAGTGCCTCTGAGCTACACAATCCAAAGATGTCCATCCACATCCATGATGTTATGATTCCAGGTGTGCTGGGTCTAGTGAGGAGTTTTGACAGAGGGCCATGGAGTGTCCTGCCCCACATCCAATTAAGATCTGTTTTGCACAGCCAAGAGTTTTGACTGGCTTTGGGACATGAACATTTGCTTCTGTGCCATCACCACACATCCCATGTTCATTCCATCCCCAAGAGAAGCACTGGCCACCTGTAAGAGGACAGAAAATACAGAATAAACACCACAGAAACACAACAGCTTTGGTTAGTTTTGAGGAGCAGATTGGTCAAGTCATTTTCTGTTTAGGTTCTAAGAAATTCTGCTAAGGTGGGAAAAATATTCTGGTTTTCTTCAAAATGTAAATAAACCCAAATGACTGATTCTCCATCCTGTTCCATATTGTTAGCAACAGAAGAGAGATCAAAATAACAAAGACACTTGAAAATCCCTTAGTAAATACATAGTTCAGTACTTATGCAGAGCCCAGAGAAATCTCTCTGCGTTTTAAGAGCCCTCCCAGAAATGATGTAGAATCTCTTTCAAGTTTCCCCTAGTAAGCAGAAGTATGATAAATCAAGAGCAGTGACTCTATTCATTCACAGCATGATCTGCAGGATTGGGGAACACAGAGCCACAGTTCAGCCACATTGCATTTCATTCCTAGCTTCAAGTTCACATGTCACCTCTTTCCTTTAAATACCAGTCTTCAACAGCCTGCCCTACTCTGAATCATCCTACCTCTTGGGCTTGCTTTGACATAATTTCACTGCTTTTATTATTCTTACTTTTCCTCTTGATTATTTATTTTTGTAATATCTATTCTTTCATATCCCAAATAACAACTCATGTATTATTACTACCCCATAGTACTCTTTATTGAAGCACAACATGCAAATTTTGCTGGCATAATAAAAAATCCACCAAAACCTCCTTATTCTGAACTACAAGTGCTATTTATTCTCTATTTTCTATTCCTTATTTAGCTGCCAGAGACTGTGACTTTCTGTACTAAAAAAAAAAGCCATCCTGCCATATAATCATGTTTGTGATGCCATTGTTATTTTTGAAAAACAGCAGGTAATAACAGCAGGAAGTAGCATTCTGGATTCCAAATGATGAGAAGAAAATTGCCAAAATTCACAAACTCCAATCTCAGTCACGATTTTACTTTTCAAAATTCAGAAACAGATTATTGCAAAGCTAGCAGGGCCATCTTCCCTGCAAATCCTGTAACATTTCACTGTTCTCTGCTCTCTTCACATTATCAGTATATTGATGTTCTCCTCTTCTGCAATGAACTGTAAACATTACTGAGGCCAGTACTGAAGCCAGATGTAACTAAGCAATGACATTTCATTTTCCTGACAATCTTTAAGGCAATGGAACACAACAAAGCACCACCAGAACATCACAGCAGACAAGGCACATCTCACCTGATACATAAGTTCTGCCTCTCTTATCTCAGGAGGCACCAGATGTTCTCATGATTGTGCATGTGCAATATTGACAGCACAACCTACACCCCAAATACACTCACATGTGCTGCCAAAAAGTGCCAAAATCTGAGTGGGCAATATACCCCATTTAAAAATCAGAGTGTCCTACAGGTTAAGGGAATTTTGCTTTTTGGTAAGGTTCCAGGTAAAAATGTTTCTGTAAATATTAAAACACAGAAAAAAAAGACAACTCAAGCCCATGCTAGAGACACATCTCAGACTAATCATTCAAGGAAGCTGCACCTAAGAAAAGACATCTTTTGGCACAGTTAATATGTGAACCCTGCAGAATGAGCCAAGCTTACAAATGTAATGAAAAGAGAATGCAACAAGCCCTAACTTTAATAAGATCACAGTGGTAACTTTTTGTAACTAGACACCAGTGATTACTACAAGAATTTACATGCTTCTATGAAGACTCACTACATGTGTTTAAAGAGTTTCTTGTTTCTTTTCTCATCCTGTCCCATCAGGACAACAGAGAGGAAACCAGAAATGTTCTGGTCACTTTGTATTACAAACTGCTCAGTGGAACATTATTGTTATAATAAATAGTCAGAGAAACAGTGCATTAGGACATTAACTTCTCAAATTAATAAACACACCCAGTGAAACATCTTTTGAAAAAACATCATAGAAAAATTTACAACCTAGGGACCCCCTAGACAAGAACATCTTTCCTAAAACAATGATTGTGGAGTCTTTTCTATACTTTACTTCTCTAAGCATGTCAAAAGGCCACCAAAACAGATTTTTCTACATGATTCCAGTGACCTCTAAAGTCAATGAAATGGGACAAGAGTGAAAACTGGCAAAAGAAAAATAGAAAGTAAGTAAGATTTATGAATGGTCTGACACAAAAATGCCTTGTACATCCATGGAGAGATGGCAGAAATCTGAAGAGATGAAAGGGCAGCTGACAGATACGGAATGACAGCCACAAAAATGTTTCTCAGCACCATCAAGTTAGAACCAGGAAAGCCAAAAGGCAGAGAATTTTTGCTGTGCAAATGGAAGGTGTAACTGTACCACACCTGCCTGTAGAAGATTCAGTGAAAGGTTTGTACATAGAAATAGCCAGATGCTTGACTTGTGTCAGAGAAAGCAGAATGTGCAGAAAACACACCAAGTCCATCTTTTGGACAGTAGCATATTAACAAAACTTGGAGGTGGGCTGGACAAAATGAGTGTGGTCAAAGTGGCCAGGAGGGAACAAGTGAGTGAATCACTGGCAGAGATGTGAAAGTCAGTGAAGATTGAAGGTAATGAAGCATCTATTTCAAAAATTACATAAAAGGCGTATCTGCAGAGTTAAAGGCAAATCCTAAGAAGAGCTAATGGCTAGCCTCTGGACAAAGGGCACCATTTAATGGTTTTTTCCTTTTCCCATGTCCTCCTCCCTTTCTTTTTTCCTTTTCTTCTTTTATTTCTGATTGCTTTTATCCCCCAGTTTATTGCTGATAAAAACACAGAACCAGCAGCCCTACATGCCTCCACAAGAAAATTCTGTTTCTATGTCTGTGCCAGACCTTCCCAGCATGGAAGAGCATTAGAATGATGTGTATTAGCACATCTACAAATTGCTTCTAACAAAATTTAGACCAAGCACCGTAGCATGTTCTCAAACCAAAGGATTTGTGTTTGGTGAAGTGAGGGAAGATTACTCCATGTTAGTGGTTAAGTGAAAACACATGTAATATGTTGCATTTACTCTTCTCTTTTAAAACATGAGTACTCGAAGTACAAACCAAACCCACAGAATTCACATGGCAACACAGCAGAATCCCAAGGGAATTTCAGTTGCATTCACAGTGACTCTAATCAAAGTTCAGAGTCAGGTTATGCAGGATTTTTCCCAAAATATCAAATATACAAGACAGAGGGACAACAAAATTCTGAGCAAATCTGTTTTGGTCAAACAACACAAGAAGGGGCTACTGCTCTCTTTCTGTCTGCAATAATTATCCAGGCTTTTCTCAAGATAACTGAAGTGACAACAGCAATCTAGAGCTTCATTAAACTGGAGAAGAGTAAAATAAGTATTTCTAGGTAAAATAAAGCTGCAGAGATATAGTAAGAGAAAATTAGATAAGATAAAATAAGACTGGAGAGAATTCTGGAGAAAGAAGAGAATTAGAGTTGCTCCTTATTGCTGAGTGGAATCCTCAGATGGAAGAATCAATGTTAGCAAATAAGGCACTCTGGGTGAGATTCACTGCACTTAACTTCAGCCACCCAAAAAATCAAGCAACTTAGCTACAGATCACTATCCTCTGTATTTCTCAAAAGCCAACAGAGATATCTGCATCTCTCCAGCAGAGTGAGAGATTCATCTCATCCAAACACTGCTGTGAATATCAAGTCTGTCTCACTTTGGTGATGATAAAGGGAGACAGGGGATTGTCCTAGCCTTGGCATATCCATTTTATGCAGCTGAAGACAGGTTGTATTAAATCACATCTTCACAAATGGTCTGAAGGCAAAGCAAGGAAAACTGGAAACAAGGAAGCTGCAAATATCACTGTAGCCTAGCTTCAGGCTACAAACAGTCTGCTTCTAAACCAGCCTGTGCCCTGGAAGCTTATCACTGAAATCTTTAAAAGCTCCTTTTTTCTTATTCTTCTTTCCCATTCTTTCTACCAGCAAATAAACAGAAGTTGGCCTTACAGACAAGCAAAGTATCTTGAAGTCAAGTTATTCAAGAGAGGGCTTCACATTTTAGGGAAATGTTAAAATGTTTTAGTACAGCTCTATTATATTGGCTCTGTGCTCTTAGCAAAACTCCACAATACTTCAAATTATTACTTCTTTATTACCTTAAATTAGTGCTACTCTACTCTTTTGTTATAGACAAAGTTACAGTAGGCAGGAGACCAACTCAGGTCAAGTCACAACTCTTTAAACAGCATCAGGGCTGGACCACAAAACAAATTCAGGCGTCTCAGCCACCTTCCTTTGATTATTTGAAAGCCGTAAAAATCTCTCAAAGAACAATGTAACACTACACAGAAGGAGATTTAGACTTTACTTCTCTCAGGGAGCTGCAAAACACAAATTACTATGTTTTTCTGGTTTTTTTTCAGGCCATCTGGTTGTTCAGGGTGTCACATAAAATAAAAGGCAATAAGCATCCCTCTAAACTTTTGTATTTTTAATAGCAACAGCTCTGCCATTTGTGCAAAAGATCTGCAATTTTAAATTGTAAGAAACAGGCTTGATATAAATTGCTTTCTGCAGAAAAACATGGAACTGTATTAGTAGTTAAAAGGGAAGTCTAGGCATTGTGCAAAATCTCATTAAAGACAAAGCTTGGTAAGTGGAATGTATGATGGCATCATCTCAATACACAGCTGTACCTCCAAAACTAGGAAAGAACCATAAGAATCACATTCATTTTTTATTATGGAGCCACATTTTCAAGGAGCAAGATGTCATGTGCTCCAGGCAGCCCATCCGATTGCTGTCCACAGAAATGTGTGTCTGGCTTTCAAGGGAGTAAGCTGGATAAAAATCAGACACATTGCAGTGCTAACACAATATACAGGTAAGAAACACCATACATGTTTGATATATTAAGTACAAAGCCGTGGTGCTAAAGGCAGGCTGATTTCAAAGTTAGCCTCCAGTCAACAACCTGCCCTCACTCCACCTTTACATCATTAGTAGCTCTCCTCAGGCAGTGGACCTAAAGCACTCAGTCCCCTCAGCAGAGGTTTTACACAAGTGAAAAGGGAGCTGACTTCAGGTCATGTGTCTGTGGTTCATCCTGCCACCTGGAAAGAGCAACTTTCAATGTCCTCAAACAATTCATCACAGCAAATGCACAAAGCCTGCACTGTGTGGACATCTCTAAACTAATATGTTATGTGAACTATTATTTTTTCCCAGCAGAAGCACTGGTTTGTTATAGGACCTTCTCTCTGGCTACGTTTGTATCTTGTGCAATACAGCAGGGACTTCAAACTGGGTCACGGCCTCAAGGCCAGCTGTCAGAATATCCAATTACAATCCATAACCACCTACTGAAGAGAGTCAGAAAATCAAATTGAGAATACAATATGCCTAGTGGGAGCTTAGGCATGTGCAGTACTGCAAAATGCAGCAATGAGGCTACACATCTCCTTTGCACTTAAATTTCACTTGGGAAAGCCTAATTTCTAGTTTGTACTTCGATGTCAGTGTCTATCCCACAAACAGCAAACAGAAGAGCAGCACAGAGCACATCTAATCTTTTCTGTTTCATTTCCACAGCATATGAATAGCCAAGAGTTACAAAATGGGAAGGGGAAGGAATCACGTTTATGATAATTTCCAAGGGCAATGTAGCACATCTGCCACAGTCTGAAAACTGTCTGTGGAGAAGGAGCCCCACATCCAGCAATGCAGAGAAGTGGGGAAAAACACAGTAAGATGTCACTTAGCAAAAAAAGCTGTAGGAGATCCATGCAAGCCTGCTGTGCATTTTCCTGTGCACTGTTTTTAGCATCAGGCAAATAACTGAGCCCACCCCCAGAGGAAGTGCTATCTTGCCAAATTACAATGACAATAGAAATTTTGTTCTGTTCTCACAGGGCACTTCAAAGCAGGAGCTGAATGGCTCACTGCACAAATTAATATGTATCTATTTGAAAGAATCACTCCACATTACATCAAACAAACAGTTTAGGTTACCACTCAGTCTAGTTTATGATAGAATTTATTTTTTCCTTCTCAGTTATGCATAGTCATTTTGAACCAAAAAAAAAAAAAAAAAAAAAGAGGAAGAAATTCGCAAAATTATATCCTAGGGTTTAAAAACAACAGACTTGCAACTACAGATTTCTTGGGCTGATGCACCCGTGCAGTTTTGTGGTGGAACTGAAGCCCTGTAGGATGGAGATGGTTGCTTTGCTCTGTGTAGGTAGCAAGGACAGAAATCTACTGCAAGGATTATCTGTTCACATTTCTGTTTCCATGGGGAAACATGAATGGTATTAACTATGTCTAAAGCTCACTGGTGCTGCACGAGGTTTTTGTTTTGGTTTTACTCAAACTTGTCAATTCCTTCCCAACAGGAAAGCATCTCCAACTCAACACAGAACAAAACCTGGGCTCACGACTTTGTGCAAGACTGAACGTAACTGGTCCACTGACAATACATGAGGATTATATCATACATGAAGCAGCTGCAGTGCAGAGAGGATTAAGCATTAAAGATGCTTTTTTCTACACCTGTAGAAGACAAGAAAATCTTTGAATTTTGGTCACTTAAGTACAGGACAAAAACACCTGACAGAAATTAATTAATGGAGAGATTTGTCCTGAAGCCCTGACCGTGGCACTAGTGTCTGTTCCATCAGGATATCAGACATGGCAGAGAGTGATAATCATTCAGAACTTACATCCCTGCCTCTTACAGTGACAGGCATTCAATGTGTCACAGTGCTTAAACTTTGTATGACCAGAACTAGACAATCACAGTCTCACCACAGAGCCAGAGACTGCAGTCTCATGACCCTCTGTACTATATGAAACAGAACATGCAGAAAATACCTTACACCCAGTGCTTACTAAGAGGTCAGCCACGCAAGGCAGAATGTCAGAGCTCATCTAGAAGAGTGTGAGTTATCCAAGTGTCCCGTGGGACCATGTGGTGCCAGGGCCATTTGTGCCTGTGCATTCTGGGCAGTAAAGCATTACCACCTCAAATTTGCACACACTTCAAACTGAGCTAAGTGATGACACAAAGGAAAGGAGGGGACAGCTGTGATTCATCTGACCTACAACGTTACCTCCAAGACCTAGAACTGAAGGGCATCTTCAGCACAGGCCTAGGAAAAGTCATAGATGAACACAGAAGCAAGAATCTGAGAATCCCCTCAAACTGCATTCCAGGCCTACATGTAGCTTTCACAGCACTAAGCAAATCAAAGAGCAGGAGAAAGGACAGTCAGCAGGATGAGCAGGTGCATGCAGGTGAAATGGTGCTTCTTCCTACTTTGCTGGCTGAAGTCTAAAACAAGAGACCCCACTGGGCTCTCAGGAATTCTCTCATCAAGGAAGAACAGCTAGGTTGGAAAAGGATATTTTGGAAATGCTTTGGTGCTTAACATATTTCATACAGCAACCCTTTGTACAACACTGGTCTATTTATAAGCATGAACTTTAAGGCAACCACACAGACCAGGCTATAGATGACTGTCAGTCCCTGGCAACTTATAGAAAATACTTATGATATAACAAAAGCTGAAGAGATAGTCCATATGGTTACATTTACCTACAATTTCTTCTCTTCTGACTGCTATTCTCTTCCTCTGAAGGGCTGTTTGCACTGAACAAAAGTGAGTGTTCTGGGATTTGTCTCTGATGGTGGCCTTTTCTGCAGAACACAATTCTCCAACTCAGAACCAAGAATTGAAATGTGTAAACCTACCACATGGACATCTTATGTAAAATAGCTTTGTGTTTAAATGGGCTTTAGTTTGAACTTCTCCCTTTCATTTTCCCTTAGCAATTTGCGAGGCTGCATTTTGGTCAAATTTCAAGACACACGATATTAATGTGCATTACTGTTGAGTGAAGTCTAAAAAATCTGCTTGTTGATATTAAACAAGTGAGGGCTTTTTTTCCCCCCCATGCTTAACGAGTAATCTGAGATCAATCCCAGCAGTCATAAGCTAAAGTGTTAGAAATGCAAAGAGAGAAATCAAGGAAACAAGTGGCGACTGAGTTGCTAAGTTTCTGATTGAACTGGCAGATTTTCTCACTGCTACGCAAACATCGCCACAGAACAAAAGTAGCTGCAGCTCAGCAGTGCTGATATTAGGATGCCTTATTTTGCAAAGTTTCAGGTTGTGATCTTGGTGTATCACAATGGCTCAGATGGTGGCACCCCTGCAAGCGTCACAGTGCAGTTGTAACAGTGACAGCACTGTAGTTCTGCGCGCTGTGAGAGCTTTAAAATACATAGCTCAATAAAAGCTATAGCATAGCTGTAGTCAGAGAGAGTTCAGGGTGAACTAACCCTCCTTTCTGGGCAGGATTTGTGGATTGCAAGTTTCCTCTGTGCTGCAACTGTTGTACTTGAGTTAACCCACTTGTACCTGGTCCAGCTGTGCCTACTTGCACTGTACTGTAGTGCAAGCGCACGTCTAATAAAACTCCTGTGGGTCATGTGCCTTGTCTTGTCTGTCTGTCTCAGTCTGTGCCTATTGTTACAGGGACTCTTATAGTCGCCACTGTGTGGGAGTTTGAATGGGGTAACTCTAGACCTACTCAGAGACAACAGGGGTTGGGTCATTTGAGCACCTAGAGAAGGAGTAAAAAGTGGTAACATTCTCACATTCACACTGATGCCATTTGCAGTCACCATTGCCCTCTGCCTCATACAATATTGTTCTGTGAACTAACAGGACCCCTTTCAAAGAAGAAAACAGACAGCTGACAGAGCTATGACAAAAGATGAAACCAAGCAATAAAAAAAAACAAACAAAAAAAAATTCCCATGATTCAGACTTCAAACACCAACCATAGAGAGGTTTACGTCAAGTGTGTGCACCAAAGGCAAGTCTTTCTCAGAAGGGCTGATGAAACACAATGCTCTTACCCAAGGCTGGCTGTGCATGGCTGAGCTGGTGCTAATTTCCAATGGCAATACTGAAGAAAAACAATTCAAAAAATCACCACAACTAAACCTCAAACAAACTGAAAAGTATTAACACCA
Organism: Molothrus ater; assembly: GCF_012460135.2. Lineage (NCBI taxonomy): Eukaryota > Metazoa > Chordata > Aves > Passeriformes > Icteridae > Molothrus > Molothrus ater. The sequence goes on from NC_050483.2 coordinate 14,252,025, forward strand.
CAAACTGCACCCTCAGTCCCATCCACATGGCTAAGCCATTAGTCTGATTTCTGCCAAGCAGGACCAAGTGGTCCAGCTCTTCCTATTTCTTAAGGGCTAGGAAAAGATCAGGAACTTCAGTCATATCACCATGTTGAGAAACTTATGCAAAGTAATGAGCCAAATAATGTGTACCAGATGGGATACATGAATTTTCTCCACAGGTAAGCAATAGCTAGGGAGACCAGGACCATAGGAATAACAACTCTATTCTTTTAAATGTATTTTTAAAGCAAGAGTTCACTTAGTGTCACATTTCACTAAGAGGTCTGGGAAAAGTAAGCAAATGGTCAAAACTGGCTATGAAAAGAGTGAGAGAACTCTATAGCCAGCTATAATTAAAAACAAGTACTATACCATAAAGGATTAAAAATGGTCAGGAAGAGAATCAAAGCAGACAGCCTCAAAAGGCAAGTGCCTATAAGGCAGGATTGGATCTGCTTCTCCAATCATCATTTCAAAATCATACATGACTGTTGAGTGAGGTCTGGGGGAATTGCTTGTTGATATTAAGTAAAAGAAGAGTTCTGCCATCAATATGTGTTAAAACCAAAGGCGAGTTTGCTTAGATGGAAACAGCTTTTGACATCACTTCTGGTGCAGAAAAGAGGTTCTGGGCAACATGTAAAGCATAGCTTGCAAACTTTTATCTTTTTTTATCTGCATGGACAATTTTTACCCTATTCTCTATTACTTTTATTCACTGAACTATTTCATTACAAACCCATAATTCTTGATGGAAAAAACAAAGCTTAAATTTCAATACCAAGCTGGCAAAATATGACCACTTCAAGCAACATCCAGGGCTAAACAGACCCCAACCCTGAGTGGCCCAGAGCAGATTATGGGTGTGCATTTATTACATATTCAGGCCAGCTAGTCAAAAAATAACCTTGCTGTAGCCCAGCTTCTTGATATTTCTACCTTCACCCTCCTCTGCGGGTCAGATATCCACACATTCACCCTTCACATCCTTCTTACCTAATCTTCCCTAGAAGTGCACAAGGCAAGGAGAGGAACATTGGCAGAATTTGGGATGCCACCAGGTGGGAAGTGACACCATTTCAGTTGTTCTGATTAGGAAAGGCAAACAACATCCCTTACACATAACGTTCAAGGTACATTTTGGGGACACCTCACCACTGTGCCTTCATCAGTAGAAGATGCACCTAAATTCTGAATTGGGGGTAGCTCCTTAAGAAGAAGGAATATATCAAGTCAGTCCTTGGAAGAAAGACAAGCACAAAACAGTGTCCTGAGATGAAAAATTCCTGCAACCAATGCTGTGACATGTTTTCTGAAAGTTTCTGCTCTGCTACATTTTTTGGGTGCTGACAAATTAGCTGTACTGAAAACAGCATTCACGCATGAGGTGCAGGGATCCAAGGCTGGAAAGTAAAATCTGTCTTTGGCACCACAACAGGGAGAACAGCTGATGGGCAGAGGGATTCAGAGGCACCATGCCAGCTCCAGAAGGTTGGAGACCAGAATGGACAATGCAAGCTGGGTCCCTGAGACGCCGCTCAGCACTTTCCCATCTGATCCTCTGCATAACCTCAGGGAGAAGAAGAAACTAGCTGGACTGAAGACAGAAATATCTGACACCATTTTGGAAGGATTATATCTACCAGAGACATGGAATAACAAAGTATTCTTCAAAATAAAAAAGTTAAACAAAACAAATACTTCAATCTCTGAAGTAATATTTGACCAAATTAAGAATTCAGGAGCTTTGCTCTCCTCACTTTGGAGGAAAAGGAAGCACTGGAAATGTGAGGTCTCCATACATTGGCCTAACTGCTCTTTCCTGTGTCCATGCAGAAAGCCAGTTTCTTCCATTTTATATTTGGCACTAGACTAATTACACAGCAGGAGCAGATATAGAAGGCAGCATAGAAAGAAAGGGAGACAGAAAAGGATTAGGTAGATTTTAAAGCCACATTTGGCCCTATAACAAATATTTATCATTACTCACAGAGAAAAAGCAATAGCATGAAAACCTTTAAAGTGATAGATAATAATACTGAGAAAATAGTACAAAAGACCAAAATCCAATTAAGCTCAAACTTCTGGTAAAACAGCAAGCTTCAGTATGCAGCAAGAAAAGTAACAGATGACATGCTTGTGTGTCCACAGGACTGTGTATATAACATCCAAACAAATGAACACTTTACAAAGTAGTTCTCACTAACCTGCACCAGGAATATGACAGAAGCTGAATTTATTCTTTACACTGCTGGAAAACAGAACAAGCAAATATGAAAACAACAAAGCCAGACAGTATTGAGATGTTTTCTTAAATCAGTTTGAAATGTTTTTTTCTCTTTTTGTAATAACTTAAGGCTTGCTGAACACCAATCATGAAAATATTTTTTGTACAGTACAGCTAAGAGACCCTTACTTTGCAGGCTCACTTACTAATAGAACTGTAGTTCTGTTCATGGGTGAACCAAAATGCAATTCTCATGATTCTGGAAAATGAACTCCATCTCACTGAGACCCAATATATGGAAGTTTCTTAAATCTATTCAAGAATAGATGAAGCAAGAATAAGAATTTTAAGCGTTCAATCAAGCTAGCAGAAGTGATTTATGTTCCAAATTAATCTAAAGATTTAAAAATGCTTGGATTCTCTGATTTAGAGCCTTTTCCTTTCTTTTAATTTTTTTTTCTTGGGGGGAGAGGGAGAAGGCACTATCAGCATTTTAAAACTCTGTGTAATAATTACTGACACAGAAAGGTTAAAAATAAAAAAAATACTTTCAAATACTACAAAGGATACAAGAACCATCCAGGTCAAATAATTTCAAGATGACCACAGCGACCCATGTGTCTTTTTTTTTTTTTTGTTCGAAAAAACAGATATTAAAAAGGATTAGAACATGAGTGGCAATACTACACTTAATATTTGTGTTTGCAAAATATTTCTATGTACACATACAGACATGTAGTCTATGTATAACTAGGGATGTTTGCTAAACAGATTTCATGCTTTCAGACCTTGCATGGACAGCAACAACACCATTTGTAGCACAACACGATTTCTGTCTCTGCACACGCGCCCCTGCAGATGTTCACTGGTGTTTTGGAGTGCCTGAGTTTCTACAAGTGGGATTCATCTTACCTAAGTCCAAAACATCCATGGTGTATGTACTTGTGCATGCACATAGACATGCTTCACAGAGGAATCTAAATCATCTCACACTCCAGTGACAAACAGGCTGTTTTAGAGTGGAGTTCATCTCACCCAAAGCAAATATCTGAAGTCAAAACCACCACCCTTTTACCCATCTCTTCCTCTCCACTGCCTACAGATAGCTGACTAGCTCAGGCAGAATTTCAAGATAAAGCAAGCAGACCTTGCCCCAGATGCCCAGCCCAACCTGCTCTACAAACTTGCTGCCAGGAGACACTAAGCTTTCTGAAAAAATAGATGCTTCCCAGGCAAAATCAGAAACCCACTGACATTTCAAATCTTTAAACAATTTTGAACATACTTATGTAACCTGTCCAAAATGTCATTTATGCACAGAAAACTCTAAATGTTGGGAACCTAACAAAACCTTCTATAGCAAGATGGTGAGCTCAGCATTAGGAGCCCCTTCAGCACCAAGCTGTGCCTTCCTAGTATTACTGCATCTTTGGTATCTTTAGTTCATTCAAATATATACCAAAGGGATTTCCCAAGCTTTTTCAGCTACCTGATTGGATTGTTACCAATTTCTGCATGAGAATGACTATTATAATGGAGGAAACATATTACATTGGAGTAATTTCTGAAGAAATGGGAATTATTCTTATGTTTAAGTAGTAGCTATTGCATCAAACACTTTAAATTACTGTGTTGAAATATGGTTTGAATACTCTCGGTATACCTTCTCTCCTAGCCAGCATGTCTTGCTGAAAGGTTGCTCATGGAATTGTTTACTTTCCAGCATGAAAGGTTATCTTTTTCAGAAATTTCTTAGGAAGTCTTTCTAATTAATTAGTCTACAGTTCCCACAGCACTTTATTGAATTCAATTCTTTTTTTTTTTTTTTAATTAGGTGTTGTGGGTTTTTTGGCTTGGTTGGGGTTTTTATATTTGTTTTTAAAAGCTCCCAAAGCTCTCTCAGGCAGAAATATTTCTTGCTTTCTCTGCAAGAGATGCTTTTTGGATGCTTTTGCTGCTGAGAAATTTTTTTGGCTCTCCAGGGGACAATTAAACAACGACAACATTGTATTCAGCCCAAAGCATAATTCTATTTTTGAAGGTTTCATTTGACTAACATGATACTGACCACAACTTTCCATCCACAACGCAATGTAATTCAAGTTCAGCCTCATGTCAGTGTGCACTGGCTCGACCCAAGTCCCAGGAGGTGCAAAAACTCCTTAGCTGGCAATGTGATTAGGTAACCAGTTCTCCTTCAGGCTGACTACATGGAAGGATTCAAAGCTGCTTCTCCAACTGGTAATCAGCAAAGGTCTTAACAGGATTTAAGAAGCAAAGGCAAGCCTTGATGGGAAAGGCAAAGTGGACCAATTGCTTATCCTTGAAATGAAAAAAGAAGCCATGAGGAAAAAAGTTTGAGTGCAACTGAAAGCAAAACTCTGAGTCATGACTAATTCCTTCATTTCCAGCTATCTGTTTCCATTACTGACGCTTTGCTCCTTTTAGCCATGTGACTCCAAACTTTCTCATTACAGAGGAAGAATTGCCCTGCACAAAGCAGAACTATAATCCTCCTTCCTGAGCTCTGAAAGGATCTGGTCAGACCTTCCCTCTGACAAATGGCAGAAACCATCACAAGAAGCAGCAGACAGCAGGGGACTAAACCCCTGGGTGCAGCATTACTGGCTAAAGGCCACTCACTGACTGTGCTCTTTCTACATTTCCCCACCTCATTTTAACTACTTTAGGTTGTTATCTCTTTAGGCTGAGGGTCTACTGCATGGTCTCATCTCACCTTGAGCCCACAGATGTCATGTAATGAAAATAAATAATGAAAAACTCTAAAAATCTCTATTGTATTTAATCATCCATGGGTTTAGATTCACGGTGCTCTGTAAATCTGGAACTTGAGAAAAGAAGTGAAAAAAAACCCCTGAAGTGAAGGTGTTATTTGGTTCACCTGTGTATTTAAAATACACTTGAAAAAATGAACAGTCAAATTTAACATAAGACATTATGCACTTAATTATCCCTTCTCACATGGTGACTGATATGAAATAAACCCATATTACTTTATTCAGTTATGAAAAGAACTTAAGGAAGGAATCATTAAGGCAAAGGTGACTTATATAGGCCTGCTTTTAGGGAATTATTTCCTGGGAAAATGCTCCTCAGTGCTTTTTTTCCCCATCTATAGTCCAGGGATATCTGACTATCCCAGGGAACATTTGAGAAGTTCACTATTTATAGGAGTAATTCATACAACATCCTTAAATTAATGGCCATTCAGGACAGAGGAAAGAAAATAATAAAGAGTGAAAGCAGAAAGAGTTAAGCACAGAGATGCCATGCTAAAAGCCATTTGAGGGCTCCTGAATGCATATGGGATCTGCTGAGACAAAAAGCTATTGCTAGGAGTCAGTGTTGATTTCCACATTTGTGCTGCACAGACCCTGAGCATTAAGTGAAGCACGGAATTCCGGAGTCAGGAGAAGAGCAGCATCCTGAGAGCGTGACACTTCTGCCTCTGTGGAGGGCAACAGCTCACAGGGCTGTAAAAAAGGCATCTTCCTCCTTTTTTTATGGAGACATCATCTATGAACTGAGATTCTGTTTAATTCATTTTGGCACTTATTTCCTACCTTCCTCCTTCTGTGTCCAGCACCTCTTTCCCCCTAAAAAGATGTCTTTTGTTTTCTTTCCCTGCTGTCCTCATCCACGCAACATTTCTGCAGACGTGTGCATGAAGACAGCATTAGCTGCAAATGTATCAGTGCAACAGAGAATCTGCTTGGTACCTGCTCACCCAGCAGAGTCTCTTTCAATCTTTCTCTGCCAATAAAGGATTTTAGGGGATTGCAGGAGGTTTACTTTCTGTGCCGGAGGCTAAGAGCTGCACTGTGTAACTATAGCGACAACTACCGTGAAAGCTCTCGATTTTTATTGACACGCCTTGCAACACTCTGTGGAAAAATTTATACAATTAGAGAAACAGAAAATTAAACACCCTAAAGGCCAAAGGAAAATATTGTGGTGATCTTCATCTCCATACATTGCTTAAATACTTCCTCATGGCAATTTGCTTCTTTTACTGTATAGCGGTAACATTAAAATAACATTTTAAAATTCACAGTTTCAACAGTGATTTAAGCCTCCACAATGCCAAAACAGAAGATACACTTGCAATCAGCTCAGAAAACACTACAGCACATGGCTGTATTTGACAAAGATTCATCACTGGGAAACTGACACTTCATAAATGAAGAGAAGAATAAGGTGCACACATTTTTTCATAGAGTAACAAACATTTGCATAGGGATATACTGAATTATTCATCTCCAACAGACAAGACAAAAGACACATCTTTCTAAAAGGTATTTCTCTATCCAAAGGATATGCATTTTAAAGGATTTTCCTCTGCTCACAGCAGCTGAGAAGTGTGTGAAAATGATACTGAGATCCTTTGTCCCAGTCTTAAGAGTTCTGTGACTTGATAGACAAGTTTGACATTCCAAATCCAACAGAACAGTTTCAAACTCACAGCAAAATATGAATATGCTGCAGTCAGAAATTGCCTCAAATATCCTGGAAAGTTACCAAATCGCTTACGTCGAGCTTGAAAATGCCACCTCTAAATGTGCTTCCAAGGCCATGATCCACCATGCTGGAAAATTGATCCTTGCTAATGGCCACCATTTATAGCCTTAACCTTTACTACATTGCTTCATTTCTCTCCAACAGCTTAAATAATATGAATCAAAAACATTTCCAAAGATTGTAACAATTACCACCAGACTGAGAGCTAGAGCTGCAAAAACCTTGACGTTATTGACAAAGTGGATTTGCATGGTCACAGGAATTGCGAGTTTTGCAGTCAAGGAATGGGACCAAAACACTTTACCCCAGCTGCCAGGTCTCATTTCCTGCTCTGCTGCCACGATTTATTTCTCTCAAAAAAGCACAATAATCACAACTACTTTTTTATTTTAATCATCATCCAAAGTGAAAATATTCAATAGCAAGGTTTAGGGAAAATACTGAGCTGTTAATATAGCTCTACTGAATCTAATACTCTTGCAGTACACAATGCAATCCTGGCAGCCTGGAAAGGATGAAAATGATGTGTTGCTATGGAAACAGGAAGGCACATGTTTAGGTTGCTCATCCCTGAAGAGCTGCCCCACCAATATCTTAAAGTCTGCTAATAAAATTTTAATCAACTATTAGAATAAAGTGAATTTTACCTCCTGTTGGACACCACAATCTTGGTTTACATACTGTCAAGCTCTTTTAATGTTCCATGCATCCAGCTATGCCCTACAACATTAAGAATTAATTTATTCACAAACAGTGTTAACATGCACTTTTCTAGTTCAGCTACTTAAAATTGTTATTCCACACAGCAATAGATACCAGCTTCCCAAATTAAAATCCTGTGCATGTAGGAAGCTGCTTTTTAATTTATTAATCGATATGCCCTACCTCCTCCCCCTTCAAAAAAAAGCAACCACATGAACTCAATAAATCAGGTCTTTGATTATTACTGGCTTAAGACAATTGACTGGGGATATGCCCATTAAGAATGTGACAATTACCCCAGTGCCAGTGTTGTCACTCACCAGACACACTAAACATCTGCTGCTTCCTAGAAATTATAGCTTCCATACAACCATGACATACCTGCAGACAGATCTTTCAAAACACTGGGACTTACAAAGTAAAAATGTATTTCCAGACAGCCAAACAGAAAACAGGCCAAGTTATTTGCTGGCAAATCTCCACTTATTTCACTATTATCATAGCAGAGCATCTGGCTCCAAACACGCAGCCACTAATTATCTGTACAGTTAAGTGTACTATGTCAGTACACTTATTTGTTATTATACTGGGAAATCAATAAGCAAGACTTGGTTAATGCTACTACTAATCTATTAAATCATTCTTTATAAATAACTAAGGACAATGTTAAGATTACCAGTACGGTAATAAACAGTTAACAAGCTCTCTATTCTGGATCACAAAACAGCAAAGCAAAGCTGAAAAGACAAGAAATCCATACTGTGAACAAACAGGTGCAGTTTTTTGTTTGTTTTTTTTTTTTTTCTCTAATGTAGTTGTGGTTTAACTCGGCAGGCATTCCCTCACTGCCCCCCAGTGGGATGGGAAAGAGCACTGAAAACTTGTGTCATGAGATAAAGACAGCTTGATAGGACAAAAAAGGAGGAAAGAATAATAATAATAATAGAAGAATACACAAAAACAAGTGATGTACAATACAAGCGTACAATGTACAATACCACCCCCCAGCTGATGCCCAGGCAGTCCCCTAAGCAGCAGCAGCTCCCCTCCCAAATTTTTGCTCAGAATGATGCCATATGGTATGAAATATCCTTGTGACCAGTTTGGGCTGGCTGTCCCTGGCCATGGCCCCTCCCAGCTCCTTATGCCCCCTCTCCCAGCCCACTCAAAAGAACTAAATCCTCAGTGTGTTATCAACATTTTTCTCATCTGAAATCCAAAACACACCACTTCACCAGCTACTGGAAGAAAATTCACTATCCCAGCTGAAACCCTGACAAGAGTCATACATTATAAATTATTGTCTTAAAATTTTAATTAATTTCCATTCATGTATACAATATTCCTCTGTTTCAGCATTCCTGGTAGGACTCTAGTGGTTCAGTCAGACAAGTCATTCAGGAAGAAAACCAACTCTCAGACCTACCAACCATAAATCTTTACTGCACTGAGATCTTGAATCAGAATATTAGAAGTACCAATGTCAGAAGAGATATGAGTGACAGCAGGAACAATATGTCCTTTAAAGAGGCCAGACTTATCTGGTTTCAGCTTCAGAGATATCAAGTAGGGGTGATTTTCCACACTCTGCTCCCAGAACACACCAGCACTGTCAAGAATATGGCTGTCTGTATCCACTGTTATACTCAGGATTCAAGTGTTCTAAAAAAACCCTGACACTAATCTCCTGATCAACTGTACAAGACTTTTAAGGTGTTGGTTATTTTTAAACTAAACTTGAAATACACTGATTTCCTCCAACAACACTCCCATTTCCTTTTCCTGGCTTTGTAATTAACGTGAAGACATAATAACTGCAGGCACAGCCCTCCCCCAAACCAGGATCCCACTGTGTAAGCATTACGCAGTAGCTATATTTCCTCTTCCCCTAAGGTATCCACTGTGATATTTTAAAAGATTTATTTGCTTACAGCTAAACAGATGATATTTACTCACATTACAAAACTCCTGTCATATAACTCCAGCATTATTTAACCACCTTCTCTTAGGAGACAACCAAGGACAGCAGGTCAGGACAGTCACACGCTGTCTGGAAAGGCTCGCACAAAGTACACACACATTGTCCCTTCTCCAACCATGCAAAAATAACCTGAACAAAACCATTATCCAGTTTCATCAGCAGTGCAATATACAACCAAATTTCTGAGTGTTTTGCTAAATAAGTATGTTCATTTACCCCTTCAGCAATAAAAACCAGGATCTCAGCAGCACAGCAGTTCCCCTTGGCTCAGAAGGTCAATATGACAGTGCTTCGTTCCTGTTACTTTTTAAGGGTTTAGCTGCTGCCTGGGCATCTCCACTGGCTACCAAACTATTTCCTTCCACCCAGGCATCTGTCTCTCCAAAATTTTGGAGACAAACAGCCTATGGGAAAGTGAGAATGACATAGTGACATTTGGAGTACAGTGCCCCCAGCCTCCCTTCCTCATGAAAGTTCTTTTTAGTTGTGACACTTTAGCTAATTTATATCAATTGCCTGAAAGCCTGTGTGGCCTCACCACTCTCCTTTTTTCCATGTCTGTATTTTAAACCCAACTTATTGTTCAGAACTTTCATGGATCCCATGCAAGAACAGCTTCAGGACATGGAACAACTTAGTCTGGACCTCTGGAGATCATCTGCTTAACCTCTCTGCTTGAGTGCCTACTACTACAACTACTCCCATGCCTTGAAATTTCTGCACTGCTATCTTACACTTTGCACCAGGCACAGTACCCAGAGAGACAGCTGGATACAATTGGGTACTCTGAGGCAGCTTGAGGTTTGCTCATCTCAAACAAATTTCCCATTTTTCCAAACTTGTGAGATCTTGCTTTTCCTCCACTCACACGTCTCTCCAGACAAAAATTCTCATTCTTTGCTGAGAAACTCAATGTTACTCTGCAAAAAATCCTATGCACTAGCCAGCTCCAAAATAGTGCAATTTTCAAAAAGGGTTGGATTTTCAGTTTTTTTCTTTACTTTAAAAAGCAGACATCAAGCTACTTTCTGCAGATGGAGTAAAACGTACCATGTGAATATGCCAGATTGGCTTTCTCATTGGACACTGAAGGGTTGCTATGATTCAGACATTATGCTTTAATATTTAAACTTCCACAAGCTGCAGATATGCTGATATAAGAACAAACGTCAGAAGGCTGACATTTCTGAGATCCAACTCAGAAAAAGGTCGACAACACACTCTGAAATTAGGTTCTGTTTCTGTCCATTGGAATTTGACAGATTTCAGCCACTCGGGTAAGAAAAGATTGCCAAAGAGGAATCCAGCACTACAGTGCAGCTTTCAAACACTCATGAGGAGAGACTATACTCTCATTTCCTTTGTCCTTACTGGGAGGTGTAAGAAATAGCAAATTGCTTTATTTTTATACATTGGGCCTCTTGGTTCCTTTGCTTCCAAAGTCCTCTTTTTATACAGATCCACATTTATTTACTGCTTAAATTTTGCAATAGTACCAATACTTCTCAGCTCCTCACCAGAAATTTACTCTGCAGTGTTATTTTTGCCTTCTCTAAAATTTGGCAGACCTGTCAAACTAGGAGATTTCACAAGCTCCCTATAGCTAAGGGCATCAGAACCATGAGGCCTCAATGTGTTTGGGTTTGATTTGGGTTGGGGGTGGTTATTTTTCCTTTTTTTCTTGATGATAGGACCCTTTATGCTGATTCTAGCCTTAAATATTGCATCCTGAGCAGCACGACAACTGGGGAAAACAAGATCTACAGTGTCAGCCACTTACATGTGTTCTCACGTAGTCACCATCTGTTTGGTAGTCCCAGAAGTCAGCAGCTCCTATCACAAAAAGCACTGTCATATTAAACACCCTGCTGACACAGAGACCACAGAGTGAGGGACTGAGCCTTGCTGGCTGCTGAGCCATCAGGTTATGGCCTCAAAATGTACCAGCACAGAAGCTCTAAGTTATGGGCTTTCAAGGTCTTTCCCTCCTCTTCCTTCTCCCAGCTACATGCTTTGCACTGATGATGAAACTGCTGCAGCTCACATTGTATAAGTTTCCTAAATAATTGCAATTTTACAAGCTTGCAAGTCTGCAAACGTCTCTTATTGCAAGACATGTTGAGAGAATGAAAAAAATCCACTGAAACAAAGGTTACAGTGCTTGTCAAAATAAGCCATTTGTCCTTCATTCAGTGAAGTGCCTAATGGTTAGGTGAGTTAGAGGACCAGGGAAGCATTTTGAAAGGCTGAAAGGATTGTCTCCTGGGCTCCTACAGAGGAGCAATCCAAACTCTGCCATGTGGTAGGATGCAGTTTGCTTTCCATGGCTTAACTGTCCTAAGCACATGTGAGTGGGGAAGCTCTGGCCCTGATATCTCATCCATTTCCAAGGTCTTAAACAATAGACTGAGCTCTTCAAGACCATATTGCTTAAGCCCTGGTACTGAGAGAAAAAAAAGCTTCATGTCCAACCTATCACTACACAACCATAATGTGTAGTCCCAGTGAAGGACTTGGGACTGTGAGCTGCAAAACACAGTCAGAAAAATTTCTGTCATCTCCAACAGGAAAAGGCACAAGCTCAAAAGGGATAATCTGTTCACTCCTACATATATACACACATACACAAAACATGTAAGTATAGGTTTAAATCAAAATATGGACATATCAAACCATTACTCCTTGGTATACATCTTATTTGCCTTAAAAGAAACCAGAAATTCTTCACATCCGTGTTATTTGTGGGATTTTAGGCTTCATCTTATTGTGTCAATTTGTTTCGCAAGGAACAAGAGATCCTGACAACCTCCAGCTTCATGCTTGGGTTGATCTTGCCAGCAGAGATGATGATGATGGAGCATTTGCATTCTGTAATTCCCTTCAGCAGATAAGTAGATTTCTGTTTTTACAGAAATATACCAATTATTTTAATGCTATGTATATATATACATTTTTTTCTAAGGCTGGTTCTGAAACACTTAAATCTGCTCATAAACATAGAATGAATTTTTTTCTAGGCACAGAGTTCCTTTTCTAGCAACTACTATTTGAAAGCTGAATTGTGAAGTCCCCTTCTTCCCTTCTCCCTTTCCAGCCTCACAAAGGGAGCATGGTAGAGCACTTTGCTCATGGAGGTATCACTGAATATAATTGTTCCAGTAACAAGAAGCTTGTTTCCCAAAAAAAGTAGCCCAGCAACAGAAGTGTCGGCATGGAGACACAAGCAGAGAATCCTGGAAAAGCCTCCGAGATTGTTCTGCCAAGTTCCACACTTTGATCACTGAGCTCTCAGCTCCCAAGATGACCATGATAGCAAACACTTCAAGCAGTGCGAACCTGCTGTGACCCAAAGGTCACATCAGAGCAGTACTAACAGTACTGAAATACTAACAGTATTTCTCTTTTGGTAGTACCAAAAGGGCCCCTGGTGGGAATACCAGACACTGCAGTGCCCTATGTTCTCAACACCCTGTTGTTCAGTACATTGAATAACCATGGCTGATAATTAGTGATTGAGAACCCACTTCCTTGTTAATACAGCAAGAAAGCCACTGCAGGTCACACTGACACAAGCGCTGGGTTGCCAAGGGGCTCGGGCCAGGTGGAGCCCACCAGAGGAATTGTGTCATGTTTCTCCAAAGGCAGCCCTTTGACATGAGATCTGTCACTGCCTCGAGCACTGGCCTGCCCTCCACACATGGCTGCACTCCCCTCAGGTAAATCCAGCCTTGTTCTTGGAACTCCTTTCTAGGCTGCACAAAGCAACACCATCAGAGACTGCCAGACCCAAAGATGAAGCTGCCCAAGGGTAGGCAACCATGGACACTGCAGGATTTAGGGACACAGCAGCAACACACTCAGACCTCCCTGGCTGGAGAGACACACACAGGACTGGCTGTGAGCAAGAAGCAGTTTAACAATGTAATATCAGCTCAGAGCACCAGCAGGAGATGAGCAGCCTTCCTTCACACCGCAGGGGATCAGAGATAATTCAGAAAATGGAGACAGATTCAATTTAATATAGCAAATTAAAGGGAAACCAAGAGAAAAAATTGGGTCAATCTGGTATGCACATGGCATTCTCATTGATGAAACAAGTAGACAACAAGATTTTTACAGAGGTCTCCAGAAATGAGCAGCACCCAGAAGCTCAGCAGATGGCCTTGAAAAAATGGCCTGTTCACTTCAGAGTCCCACTGGGAGCTGAGTCCTTTCAAAATAACTGGAACAGTCCCTAGATATCAAGCAACCACCAGCAAAGGCAGTGAATTTGCTTTCACAGCATTTCCTCTGGTTCATTCCAAGTTTTCCCTACTCATTTGTGTATTTCCAATTAAAATACCATTCTTATTTTCCTAACTGGTTCCCCAGTTAGCAGCAGGGGAGGAAAAGCATAAAAACAAAAGCTCTCAGTGATACAGCCTCAGAAATGCACCCAAATGTGCAGCTCCAGGGCTCCAGGACACAGCAGGGCTGAACAAGCTGCTGATGTCCCAAGGACAGGGGGGGTACATGGGGCTGTGCATTTGTATTCCCTGCCACCACCTGGGCCTGGCCTTCCTCCTTGCTCCCCCAAGCACAGACATCATCTCATCATCGGGGAGATGACCTGTGAGCTAACTGCATTGCAGCCTGCACTGCCTGGGCACCGAGCCGAAGGTAGGGAAACAACACAGAGCAGAGCGACACCAACACCAGACATGTTCAGCTCCTGACATGCCTGCCTGTTGAGACACACTCTGCTCCTCTAAGGAGTCAGCAGCAGATGCATAATGCTGCTGCAACCTCCAGAAACATCCCTTGTCTCTGCTGTGTGTGTAGAGCCAGAGTGCAGGCTCATTTTCACTTCCAAAAAAATTCATGAAGGAAAAGAAACAGATGTATTGGTAGCAAAGTATTTTCCTGTGCCCACTACAAATCTGGTCTCTCCCACTGACCACAAATACAGACAAGAGTGTTTGGGAGAGAGAGGATAAGTCTTTGCAAACAGTCTAATTTTCATTTGGAAGTGAAGGGAGCACTCGTTGAGAAAAAAGGCAGAGGAGATAAAAATCAGAGATGGTGAAAGCGCATTCATAAAGGGCACGAGGAAAAGCGGGGAGGAAATCAATCACAAGAACAGACAAGATCAAACAGCAGCACACCAGTAACAGCAGTATTTCCTCGGGAAAAAAAGCTGCAGGATGAAGAGGCAGCACAGCACCACGCTGTGAGGAGTGCTGCTCTCCTCACCCACTGCATAGAGAGAGTTGTTCTTTCTCCATAGCAACAAGATACTTAAAAGCCAATCTGGAGACTGAAGACCAGCTCAAAAACAAAACACAACATGTATCAATTTATTATCTCTATTTTAAGCCTCAGCTGGGAAGTACACAGGATAGCATTTGTTTAGCCTGAGGAAGCATCTTCATGGAAAGCTCTCTCCTCCCTTTATACCTCCCTGCCTCAGAAGCAGCCCTCGGTGTGGAGCAAACTGTGGCACTTTGCATGGCCCCTGCTCCTGCTCATGCCAAAGACATCAGGCACAAACACAGCCCGAGGTGCTCACAGCTGGAGCTATCCACTGCTGCCTTTTGCACGGACTGCAGGCAGGCATCCATACCTCCAAACTCTTCTCACAGGACGCTGGGAGTGGGGGGAAAGGAGGAGTTGCAGCCTTTTGCTGCAAAAAAAACAACAAGAACAACAAAAAAACAATAACAAAAACCCTCACAACAACAACAAACCCAACAAACATAATAATAAACAACCAAAACTCCCTAACTTGCTGTTTAGTAGTTACCAGCTCAAGTCACTGCTTGCAAGGGCTCAGGATATGTTCTTATCTTGTCCTTGAAGTCTGCCTATACCTGCTTGGAAGCAGCTCAGGCACCTGAATGACTCCAATAAAGCCATTATGCTGACTGCACTGGCAGGGCTCTGCTAACATTACAGGCTTCACCTCCTGCTCAAAGGCACCGAAGGAGCCTGCACAGCACATTCTAGAATGCATCAGGATTACCTAAGAAGCCCATCAAGTTTTGGGTGAACGGACCATGCCAAAAAAGCTGCAGAGCAGCTGGGGTTTCAGTCCTGGCCTGGCTTTAGCTTAGCTGCTGGGATGAGCGTCCCCTAGTCCCTTCCTGCAGAGAAGGAGCCCACAGCAGCAGCAGAGTTACCCATAAGGAGCACAGCTGAGCACCAGACAGAGCAGCAGAGCCTGTGCTCAGCCAGGAGAGCTCCAGGAGCAGCTGGGCACACGGGGCTAGGGCAAACAGGGCCACTCTGGTGCAGGCACTGTCCCCAGGGCACGATGGCACTGCAGGGGACAGGACAGTGCAGAGAGGTGAACTGTTTGCACAGCACCTGAGCAGGGAGGCTTTTGCCCAGTGGAAAAACAAGGACATGCTCAGGGTTTGGAAATGCGAGGTGAGAGTCTTAACTGGCCCTGAATACTGGAGAACTGGTGGGAATTGGGCATGAGGTGGCTTGATTATGTACAAGCATGCTGAAAATATAGTCCAGGGCATCAATTTAGTTTCTTCTAAAGTTTCCTTCACTGCAAAATTTTACAGTGGGTTGGAAGACCACAGAACATTCAGGAGGAAAGAAAAGCCTGGTTTAAGATTATCCAAAGACGTACTTCCAGTGTCTGCCATGAAAGCCATCATTTGAATTTCATATTAGTATTAAACATAGTTCTAGTTTAGATTCACCCATGAGTCATAAGTTTAAAAAAAAAAAAAGCACTGTACTCAGCAACTTTGCCTTGGCTCAGCACTATTATCTTACAGACTTCATCTGTACATCTGCTAAATCAAGAACTCCAGAAAAAAATCCCATCCACATACACTAAACATCCATCTGTCTAACCATTTCTCCAACAGCTAATGTATATTTTGGATCTAAAATACAGAAACTTCCAGTTGGCCAATCTTTAACCGCTGTATTTATTATGGGTCTTGATTTTTCATTTCCTCATGCAACATCTTATTCAAGAATAAAATATTAATTTTCAAGCCGCTAAGTCAATATACTGTTACTTTTGAAAAAAAATTACTTTGTTTTACTATAAAATATTTCTGAAAGAGCTGCATGGGAAGGATAAGAGTAATATTCATCTGAATAGATTATGAAGTAGAAGGAAAAGCATGAATCAGCTTGTCCTCATAAAAACACATTTGCTAACCAAAGTCTGTTTCTTACACAATTAGTTACAAGTGCAGAAATATTTCTTTTAATAAGTTGTTTCAAAGGTTGCCAGGAGCAAATCTCTGTGGAATGCATACAAAGTTGTTCTGGTTTTTCCTGTGTAGGTTACCTCACTGAACTCAAAATGGAGGTACAGAAAGAGCTTTTTAGGAGCTTAGGGAGCAACACAGCTAAAATATATTAAATATATGGTACTTTTTCTTTTTTTTTCTTTTTCCCACAACCAGAGTGGAAAATAATTTACGAGTCTATAGCTCAGAGCTTACAGCAGCTGCAGAAAAGCACTGCTTCCCATGCAGTCAAGTTTTCCCCCAGCTATGGCTTCAGCCTTAGCCAGCCCCACTTCTCTCCCAGCAGTGAGCCAGGCTGGGGGTGGCACTGTGACCAGACGTGGCTTCTCAAAGCTGATGTCACTCCTGCATGAATTTCCAGTGCAGAACAAAAAAATCACAAGGCACAGGCTGTAAATCACAAGGGCTTAGTTGTTCCATCTTAGGAAATTAATTATCCTGATGATGTTATCTTAATTAAATGGTAGCTAATCTAAATTTATATTTAAGCCTGAAATGTGAATATATTTTAAAAACTCTTGATGATAGCAAATCTGAAGAGACAGAGGAAGGAAAGGAAAAATACCAGAGAAAGTAGGGCTTGTTGAATTGGGCAAGCAACCATATTTCTAAATACTGGCAATTACAGCTCAGATGTTTCCTCCTTTAGGGTTGTCTAGGTTAATCACATTTCTAAGGGGAAAATGTGAGGGTCCTCAAGCATAAGCTGAAAGCAGATACACAAAATATAAAATTGACAGTCCAGGAAAAAACCCCAGTACGTGCAGTGAGAAGTTAACAGAGAATCTTTGAAGTCCTGCTGTGTGAATAGTTACTTACACTTTTCTAGCTCACTGAAAACAGTGGTGGTCTTGTAAAAAATTTACAGCCATCTAGCAAGGTGCCATGCATAAAAGCCAGCAGCTGCTTGAGAGAGATTATGGGCAATGATAGCCTTTACAAAGAAGGAAGAAAAAAAATGGCTAGACATGTAAGAAATTGTTCCTTTTTCTTCAAGGACAAGGGAAACTAAACATGGCTAGCAGAGAAAAGGTGAAAACGAGGAATTATAGCTGCAACTGAACAGAGAGGAGACTACTAAAGGCTGATACCAACATCTCAGCATCTGAACAGTGAGAGACACTAGATGTCCTAATCCTTCAATCCACACCCCTCCATCACCATTCCCATTTGTTTCCTACCCAAATCCCCTCACACTGAGAGATCTTTTGTCCTTTATAGCTGAAGGATTTAGCTAAAGCAATTACCCTCAAATGTTACCATAAGAAAAGGTAAAACACAACCATCTTTCCCTTTTCCAGGCTGATTTCTACCTGAACATGTACATTTTGCAACCAACAGGCTCAACTTTCTCTGGACTCTTACAGGCAGATGGGCTGTTCACAGCCTCCATTCTTCTGAGCAGAGCTGGAAGACCCCACACCCTCACACACCTATCAGTAATCTGCACTGAGTTTTACAAGGTCACATCCTGCATCACTTGAAATTGAATTCCAGTCTTCCAATCAGAGAAGCAAATGCACCTATAACCTTTGCAAGCAATTAAATGTACTGCCCTTGCTAACTCTGGTGATTTCTCCAATACTTGAATCTCAAGAATTTAGTAATTACATCTGCTGGCCTTTGTTCTGCCATGAGGTTGAGACAGCGAATTTCACTTGGAATGTGTGTCAGAATCAGTTATCAAAAAAGAAGTCCCTTTTAAAGAGAGATTCAATAAAAACAATTGTGCTCCTGCTTTTCTCTTTTGGCAGAACAGAAAAACCTTCACAAAACTAAGATCTGGCTTCTGTGACCTCCACACTTGATCTTTTGCCAATCTTGTTTGCAACTTTCCTTATTCCCATTTTAGACAGGTCTGAATTTGCCTTTGGATATGAAGGAATTTAAGGAAAGTATTTACTTACACACAAGGATGATATCCAAATGGAAAATTTGATCCTTCAATCTAGACAAAAAATAGTTTTACAATACTATGGAACAGCTTACCAACACACATCACCATAACAAAGCCCACAGACAGGACAAGATAACAAGGGACATATTTTTGCCTCGGTACAAACTGTTTTAAATCTGAGCTAGGAGAAGTTGCACTTTACACTGAAGTACCCAAAGTGCACTTAACTTTTATACAAGTACTGAAACTGAAGTTGGCAACTAAGGGTTTGCAAAACCAAGCATCATTCCAAAATGAAAACCAGGAAAGGAGATTCAAAATCATGTTATCTCTTTATGAGCCATGTAAGATATTACCTTAGTGTTAAATTACACTGGTCCATGAAGGTAACTGGAACAGGAAAGAATAAAGCTGTTGTCCTCCAGGTGTATATACCAGTAAGCAAGTCTGCACTGGGAGTGCAAAACACACAATTTATAAAACAGAAGAAACAAATCTCTTTACCTTCACTAGTCTCTTTGAAAACAAAAATACCATAACTAAACACAGGAAAGGGAGTTAAGAATACAGGATGCTACAAATGCTTAATAAATAAGTCCATCTCTATGAGGAAGTGTGATGGAGAGACATTATTGTGTTGACCCACATGCATGCATTAAAGGCAGTGCACACACAAATGCCTGATTTGAGTTCAGGATTAGATGCAGCCAGAGTTAAATGAGCATTTAAAAGAGTACAAAGTTATTCCTGGTGAGACTCAATAAAGAACTACAGCTTTAGAACTGGCCTCTTCTGCCCTCTGAAATCCAGTATCTTCCTTGCCTATAACTAACTCTTATAACCAAAACCTGAGGGATTCACAGACCTGTTAGTCACTTCTGGGAAAAATGACCTGATGAAAGAAGAAAGAAAGCCAAATGCAGCTTGTAAAAAAGGAGGTCCTTGCAATGTTAGTGTTATTACATTTTGTTTTCTTGTTATTCTCATCCAGTCAAAGACATTATCTCCAATTAAGGAGACCTATTTGATTTTGGGGATATAGCAGCATGCAGTCATCTAATGACTTGAGATCTGTAAAAATTTTGGAGCCTCCTCTAGAAGCTTGCACTGGTTCTTGGACAATTAACTTGCTGGATGAACACAACTAAAGCTGTACAAGAAAGTGCAGCACAAGAGACAAAGGGCAAGTCCCAATCAAATGGTGATGATCAATATGCTGTGGCTACTGGTCTCCCAAGAGGGACGCGTGTGGAAGAGTAGGAAATGCTGCTAAGTCTCAGACACAGATAAAATATTTAGGTTCACATAAAGAAAATCGGTGGCAAGACTGAGTGCAATTACAGAGCAGACACTCATTGCTGATGCATTGCAAGCAATAACTTGGGATATTTCATTATTACCATTGTGTGCTGTCTCTCAGATTTGAGCTTTTGTCAATTCAAGGCCATGCTGTTTATTCCAGCTGACTTGGAGACAATTCTCATCTCCCCCTCCTTTCCCCTCCATTCACTTGCAGGACAGAGAGAAAGGCAACACTGAGTTCAATCTTCATCATTTTTGTTGACAGGGTTCTTCATGAAAATTGCAGGGAACCCATAGCATAGGCATTTGAAGGTGTGCTGCAGCTCCAGTTTAAAGATTAAAAGCATGAGAGAGGACAAAGCTGTAACTGTTACACATGGAAACAATAATGAGTATCTAAAGTCCAGAATGAGCATAGAGTGAATGGGCTTCCACCCCAGGGACACACCATTGTTTGGCCTACCTAAAGTTCACAAATAAATTTCTTAGAGATTTCAAGCCTACCTGTAGAGATGCAGAGAAGCCCACAAGTGGTTACCACAAGGAGACAGTTTAATAGTGCAATCTCATTTTTCATGGTGTATTTTTTTCCTGTGACAATTTAAACAACTATCTAAGGTCATTTTTTAACAAAAGACTAAGATCATTTTAGGTAACAATCTGGGCACCTCCCTGTTCTTCCTCTCTTTGGTCCTCTTATCACTCTGCCTAAATTCCCATGATGAAGCAAGCTGTGCCTTGAGCTTTGGGAACACAAGATCAGAGCTGTCACCCTTCTGGACTCACCACTGAGCACCACTGGCTGCAATCCAGCCCTCCTGGAGCAGGCAGCATGTGGCTTCTTGTGTTCCTACTTGTCCATGAAGAGTGAGATCCCCGTGTCTGCAGTTTTCCCGGAGAGAAATCCACTAACAGTAGCACTAAATTATCAAAACACACAGCTTTGCCCAGGAACTTCAATAAAGGAAAAGAAAAGGGAGCAGAAATAGGAGTCTTTTCAAAAACATATCATTTACAGCATGGAGCAGGGATTTTGGAGATTTTTTCATTCATTTTAAAATAAAGGTTAGCAACTTATTTTTGAGTGAAAAAGACAGATCGTAGCAGAAATGCCAATTAACAAAAAACAACAAACAAAACATGATAAATCTGACTTACCTCCCACAACACAAAGCAAACTGTCATTAAGTTACCCCTCTATGCACAGGAATTGAAGTCAAGCCCAGTCTCTCTCATTTTTTCACACAGGATTAGGTGGTAAGTTATCCAGAAACAACCCAAAAGAGCTCCAAAACTACTCCTAATATGGCAGATATTTTTGAAGGCTCCATTCTGTCACTGATTTTAGCAGTTGTGAAGATAATCTGTCCCATTTTTCCATATAATTTTTCCTTACTGTACTCTGACTTTGAGGGGGTGCAACTCTCCTAACATCATAACAAACCTTGGAAGTTAAGGCATTATGCCAAGACCTAAATCTTTACCATTTCTACAGATTTCCCAGTATGATATTAAGAAAAGAAGCCTCATAAGCACTTCAAAATTACAGACAGCTTCCAACTGAATAAATATTAAAAAAAGAACTGACATCAGAAGTTACTTAACAGGAGGGAACTGTAAGTAGTGACATCCTGCAGTTGCAGTGAAGAGGAGGAAGTGACTGAACTTCTGCTATCCTTGGTGCTGACTCACCACATTCTGGCTGCAGGATGTGACATCCCTAAAGATGCTCAAGTTTCTTGAGATGTCCCTAATGCAGTCAAGTGTCTCACTGCACAAATACACTGCCGAGAACTGAGAGAAAAATCTGAGTTCTCAAGTCCTTAAGACTGTGGCTGATATCCTGCAGAGTGTCAAGACTGCTATTTGGAGAAGAGTGGAAAATAACAGACATTAAACAGGGCTTTTTGTTGTTAAGGGCCAATTCTGGTTGTATCAAGACTGAGCTACAGAATATGATGAATTTTTCCAACTTCCTCATCTTCTACATTCCCAAAACTCCCGTTCTACAAATGCAGTCACAAGGGTGTATGAATGCTGACATCTCATATTAGTTGTCTTGCTAATATCCTTCTTCACCCCCAAACCAGCAATCAAACACTTCTCAGCAAACCAACAGCCAGAGAGGCCTGGGTAACAGGAGGGGACAGGAGAGACATGTGCCCCTTGCTGCTGGGTAACAGGAGGGACATGTGCCCCTTGCTGCTATGTTCCAGCTTTGCTCCAGGCCAGAGGCATCACGGAGTGACAGGGCTCTTGTGTTGCAAGGAAGAGTTCAGCTCAGGTTATACAGAGACAACACAGTCAGGAACAGCAGAGTATTCATTTATAATGAAGCCAAATGTATACTAAGGGGAAAAAAACTCCAACCCCATATCCTGGATCTCACAATTTTGAGCTTTCTTTACATGTATGTACACATCTGTGTTTGTAAGTTATATGCACACACAGAGATATATTCACAAACAGGCTAAATATGTTGTCCAAAACAAGATTTGACATTTCCAGCCTTAATCCTGTCACCCAGAACAGACCAATTTGCATGATCTTCAAGGCCAGCTGCTGGGTTCATCTGCTGAAACTAACTTTACACAATACATTTATTTGCTGGGAGGAGAATACTGTTTTGACTCTTACTTACCCTGATTAGCCCTATGCCAGTGAGAATCATTGCTGTGTTTGTGTTCAAATGAGTATGCATCCTAAATTGTGGAGAGAAGGTCACTTTACAGACCCTGGAGCAGGAGGAAGCTCTGGACAAAAATAGGATGGCACTGTCACAGTGTTTATCATCCAGGTTCAGATCAGTTTCATCCTTAATGTCTCTGCTATATTTTGCTATCTAAGTACATGACTGCCAAGGTAAAGCTTACTTAATCCACCTGGGAAAAAAGTACAAATACTATTAATCATCAGATGACTTTAGAAACAAAGTAATACAAATCTACCTTCTGCACTACAAAATTTATTCTTGTTAAAAATAAACTACCCACAGACATCACATATACAGCAAGAATCATATTTCTGTAGGCTCTATCTCTCTACATTCAGTCTCCCCACAGCGACTGACAGAGAAGTGTGAGCTATTATTCCCATTTTGGACAGCAGGTGTAAATTAGAGTTTGACATTACAGATACATATCAGTATTATAAAGGCAGAGAAAAAATGAACTATGGAAGAGATCAATAATTACAGCTTGCTGGTATTGAATGGGACCAAGCCAGCTAGCAGGAAAAATGCTTCCTACCCAGGCTCCTGCTCATCACATCCATATGTTTACAGGAGGGTAAGTGTTCCCTCATTCACCTCCTTTCCTCACAAGACCTTTCATTTGTATTACATAGTCAGAGATAATTCTCACAGAAAACACGAGGTAACATTGGGAGTGCCAGAGCCCACAGGCAAGAACAGATTTGTCAAAATATCACAGTAGCCTTTTCTGCCACAAAGCCAACTTGGGGATTCACCCACCCCATCTGCTACACAATTACAGGAAGAGGGGTCAGCATTGAGCCAAAACTGAGGGGGAGAGGCAGGATGACAAAGTCCTCACTCTGTAGTCTTTAACAGCTCTGCAGTTTCTACTTGCAGACACAAAACCTGAAGGTGAGGGCTAAGAAAGAAAAGGAAGCTCATGAGGATTTCCCTCATGAGAGAATGAATACTCGAGAATGAAATGAATTCCTAATAGCTATATCCAACCCCACTGCCCTTATGGACCCAGGGCCCATCAGAGATTGCTGCCCTCTGGCTGCAAGGGCCAGCAAGGCCACTGAGGTTCTGCTGAGCTGCCTTCCAGGAGATGCACCATTCCCTGGAACAGCATCCTTGGCTGCAGACAGTGGTGGCATTATATGCTTCCTGAAATGCTTCTTCTCCATGCAGCTGAAAGCCTTAAGATCCTTGAAGAGAGGAGTGTTTGCAGACCATACTGTTTGCAAGCTGTCCAGGAAATGAGTCCTTCCTATAAAAAAACTGTGTTGAAACTACAAGCCAAGATGCTCAGAATCTCTCCCTAAGTCCTCCGATTCCTTACAAATGTTACCTGTCCTTACCTCCCACTGAGCTGCGTTCCCAGAACTCTCATTCTACAAATGCAATCACAAGGGTGTTTGAAAGCTGACATCTGAAACACCTGAAATGTTTCAGAAACAAGTGTCTGTCTCATTCCTCACCATCTAATTAAACAAGAGGGTTTCTAGTTCCGTACCACTGTTTTGAAAATCATAACACAGAACATGGCCTGTGCAATTAGAGGAAATCTTTCGGTGTACAAGTAATGAGCACCAAACTTAAGGTATTACAGCCTAAGTGAATTTTTCTGCAGGTGGTAAAACCATGGTAGGAAAAACACCAATATAAAAAGGGAGGGCTGAGCCTCCCTAACATTTTCATGTATTTAATTTTGGATGATAAGAACATCCCTAGGAAAAGCTCATTCAGTAATGAAATCTGAAATGAAAAATGACCACCCAGAAGTAAAAGTAGTCATCCACAATTAATGAATTCATTCAGCCAGCCAATAAATCAAACAGCAAACCAGACTCTCTTAATCATGCAAAGAAACATTTTTCAGTGCTCTCTATACTGTACTTTGCTCAAAGCCTACATTACCAATTGGTTGTTTCTTTAATTCTTAACCATTTACAATATAATGTTATTTTAAATTTAAGTGTCATCCAAGAACACTGTGTCAGAACATATTATTCTTTCCAGGTTTCTAATCCTCAAAGAAATTAATATCAGAAAACTTACTTTATAGGTTGAAAAAGCCTGTGAGTATTCAGCAAGTTATTAGTGCATAGAAAGCTATAACTTTCCAAAAAGGGCCCTAGCTCTTCCCTTTTTGGGTAAAATTTTGTACAAACAGATATCAGACATGCAGAAAGTTATCACTGCCTGAAGCTTTTACACTCTCTTTCCATCAGGGACTCAAGGGGTTTACCCTTGGGATACAGACAAAAATAACTTCTTAAAGTTTTGTCAAAGACACTTTGAAATTTTTCACTTACTATTCAATTTTCTGTGCAACAATGGACTAAATTAAACAGTATCTCTGGAAAAGCTCAAAGCAAGTGATTATTGAGAAAAGAAAGAGCAGCTTCACTGAAACCTGTAAAACTGAGTCAAACTTATTTGCCTTTCAGTTGCACATGTCTTTTTTCCCCAAAGCTCATCTACTAAAACCCAATAGTTTTCTCATCTCCCTCCAGTTTTCCCCAAATATTTAGGAACAACTAGATCATGCTTCTATTGAACTTTGCAAATGCATGCTTCAATGCAGGAGCTACACGTGCTCTTCACAGAAACCCATCATCAAATTTACACAAAAGAGGCAAAAGCCAAGACTGTTTTCCTACTAAGACTGGATTCTCTGCAAGCTCCAAATGATCAAAACTTTGAAATCTAAGGGGCCACTGAAGGACAGTCCCTGGTGTTCTCACTCCTACCACACTCCTTCATGCTGAAATCATCTTTATTTGTTTGCTTTTCTCCCTTTGGATACAACTTTGATACACCTGTGACCTAAACTGGCACCAACTGAGCACAAAGGGCTGCGCTGATTCTCCAGGCTTTTTCCAACAGCAGGGTCTAGCTTGTGCCAATTTCTACTGCCAGCTTGGTACTGACAGGTCACACAAATTCCTCTCTTCCAGATTTCCACTTGCTCAAGGAGGGCAGTCAAGACAGCCCCAACAAGGTGACTCATCAGCAAAAGCCTGCCTCCAATCACAATTATTGCAGCTATGATTCCTCAGTGAGTTTATTAATCGAAGTCTCTGCACAGTAGAGACCTTTAATTTTACAGAAATCCTTTCAGGTCACCTCCAAACCTGGCAATGAAACCAATTTTCCTCCTCCCAAATAGTTCTAACCATAGCCAAGACCTGCCCTGTGTGGAACAAAATGCACCTGTACTCTCAGTTGTAACTGATACACCATTTCTCAACCAAATTTTCACAAGGTGGTTTCCACCTGCACACAGACTGCTGTGACTAGGTCTTTAGCCCAAACTCACCCAACATTGATCAGAACTGCATGACAGCACCTACAAATCCAAGCAGAAACACGGACCCTAATTCAAATTTCTCCTGGGAGGATGGTGAACAGCAGCTTGGAGAACTGTGCCTGGCTGCTGCTAGCTCTGCTTGGCCCTGCAGATCAGCAGAGCAATAGGCAGGAGAGTAGGAAGAGTCCACTAAAGGACACAACACTACTTTTGCACATTAAAAAAAAAAAAAAACCTAACATCCTCAATTCATCTGGCCCTGTACCACTGTACCAGAACAGTAGGAATTAAAGTGATGAAATAGAACTGGGGGAGCAGGCAAGGACAGAAACCTCCAACAATAATTTTATTAAACACTATGTCAAGCAAGTCAGAAAGCTTGCTGCACCATTAGAGCCTGCCCTATATATTCTGAATTTCTTAGCTTAGACACAGCAAAAAACAAGTTCTAAGGGTCCTCTCAGGACACTAGACTTTGCTGGGAGGACACAGTCTGCTGCCCTTTGCAGCTCACCTGTTCCTTACACAGGCTGCCTCCTTCAGGCAATACACCCAGGAGTGACAGGCAACACCAGAAACGCTTCTTGGCAGGCATTGCTTTGCCCGAGAAGAGTCAGAGCCTAAAGGAAGAACAGAGCTACATTTTGTACCTTCCAGCTAGCATATTAATTTTGCAGGTCTCGTCACGCTACTAACAATGCTCAGAAATCCACTGCTTATGCCACCCTCTGGGGCTGTGTTTCCTCTCTCTTCTGACAATCCATCCCCTGTGGCCATGGCACAGTGGGAAGGGATAGGTCATGGGCATCCCAGTACACACAGACAGCCCCTACACGAAAGAGCTGAAAAAGCAGCAAATATGGGAGAGAAATGGGGACAAATTTATCTGTGACTTCACATAAAACTCATTCCTGGCATTCCTGCTGAACTACTGCTGGGAAACATGGGCAGATTTCTGTGCCTCGGTTTTCTTCATTGCTCAAATGTGTGTGCATGCATATAAAGCAAGAGGAAAAAAAAGGCTGTTCAAAGTATGAACTGGCTTTGGACATACCTAGTGTGAAAATGCTGTGTTTTCCACCTCTGGATTACAATCACATTCTTCAAGTAAACTTTGGAGCTACTTGTTCTGGGAAGTCTTTTGAGCTGAAAGAGACCTAAGGATGTTCAGAGTGATGACAAATGTCTTGTTTCACTCCTAGGTTTTTGGTTAGAAATTTATCCAGAATAGAGAAAGCAAGGATTTTCCTTCTGATCAGCACATAGTCAGATCAAACCACATGGCTCCTCTTGCAGCTCTCTAGGCCAAGTCCAGTCCAGAAATTACCCACAAAATCCTTACTTTGGAAAGATTAGATTAAAAGCTTAGAGATGATGAATATATATCCTTTCCCCTGATGGAGATCATGTATCATCATCTTGATTTTTGAAATGAAAAGGGGGAGGGACACTTGATGGAGGACATTTACCTCATGTCAGCTAAAGCACCAGTGACAGCAGCAGGAGCAGGATGTGCTTCTCCCATTCCTGAGCCTACTGGTTATCCAAGTGCTGACTGGATAATCTGAATAGACACAGAGCATTGTCACAGTCACTGGTGACTTTCCCACCGGACCTTCCACTGTCAGATACTGCAGCTCATGTGTCCTCACCAGGCTTATGCCCCCAGAACAAGCACAAAATAAATGCTGGAGCATTATTGCATTATTAAGGCACTGTAAAACACTGCACACAAACAGACCTGTGATACCTACACCAAACATGATTTCACAGGAGAGAAAGAGAGCCATCTTCCCAGCTCAGCGTTTTGGCACAAAGTGCTTTTTCATTCAGTCATGCTGAGAAAACAGAAGGAAATGCAAAAAAGCAAGAGTTTTCAAAAATCAATTAAAATAAATTAGTTTCTAATGGAGAGAAAAAGTCATCCTCTAAATGTGAAACCATCATTAAATGCTAGGAGCTAAAGGATGATCCCCAGAATTACCTTCTGAGTGCAAGTTTTCCACTTCTGGTATTTCAGGAACAGAGCATAGCACACCAGATATGGGACAGGCCAGTAATCTACAGGGTGGGTGAATACGGGGAGGGTGGACTGCAGTGTTCCAAACTCCTAAGAAGAAAAACTGAGTGTTTATGGATTTCTCTCCTTGCATGCCTAATAAATGAGCTCCTGGCTCAGTGTGCTCTGCTCACCTGAGCTGACCCACAAGTGTGCAGTGAACAGGCTGTGAACTGCCATGGAATTCCAGCTCCCACGATGAGCAGTAGGGTGGACAGGAACATCAAACCATTAAGTTGATATTCTATGATATTGTCAAGCTATCTTTTGCAAAAACAGGTTACCAAGGGAAAAAAAAAAAAAACTAAAAATACTGGCCTTTTCTTTATAAAGGAAAGTGTAGGGCAGTGTATTCATCGTAAAAGATGTCCCTTAGAAGCACATTATACCACACTGATGATGGAAAATGAACAGAAGCCCCCTCAAGTTTCTTAGAGCGTTGCTGAAAATAACTCCACTGTATTGATCCCACTGGAAGTCTTTCTGTATTTTTCCCATGGCTCTTTCTTGGTTATCTGAGGTGTGCAGTGTTTATTTGCAATATAGAAACAGACCTTTGACGCAGAAAAATACAGAAGTCAGAAATTCAAATTACTTACCATTTTGTTAAGTTTTTTTTTTTATATTAGAGGATGATTCATAACTAACTTGCAACCTTAAAAAAAATGAAAAGGGTCAAGGACAGTTTGAGTTTACAATTTGTAAGCCAGTGATCAATGTTGAGCTTACTTTCCTTATAAATATGATATCAAAGTGATATTATTCAAGGACTTTTAAGCACTTTAAAAGCTCTGCTAGATGATATTTCATCATGGTCTTAACTAGACCATGAAAATTAAGCACATTTTGCTAGAAGGGATATAAAATAAGGGAAAGTTTAAGGACATCTCTCCCCAATGCCATAGAGACATATCTGTACTTCACAGTGCACTGCAGGGCAGGAATGGGCAAACAAGCACCAGCACAGGCACGTAATTCACACAACATTAGGCAGCCCCAGGGGAAGAGATCATCTTAGTTCCAAAGCAGGAGAACTGGGCATCCCAGTGCATCTCACCAGGGCTCATCAGGGCTCATCAACTCCTGGAGATAGCTCCAGCAACAGCCTGAGCATCCTGCACTGTACTTCTCACACATGGTGACACACTGATACTGATGCAGCTACAGCCAGGACTGGAGATCACTTGCTTCCTGCTAAGCATTCTTTTTCCAGGGTAAAAATAAAAAGGCTTTAGGGCTAAAGTTGCTGGTTTTCTGCTGTTGATATAGCATGAAGACACATTGCTCCATGACTAGAGCTTCTGGGGACTTTGCCACAGTGGTAATTAACAGCAGGATTATAAAGGCACAAACTGGCAACAGGCACTTTCCAAGTTTGCTCTGAAACAGAAGTTCAAGGAGGCCACAGAAGTGTGGAAATGCAAAAGTCAAGTAGCATAATACTAAAAAGAAACTTGGACTGCTCTGTGTCATAAGAATGGGCTGAACAGATCCTTTGCAAGCTTCCTGCAAGAGCCCAGAGACTCAAAGGAACAGGATAAAGCTGTGTTTCATCTTTGCCATCCTGAGAGGAAGAAGCTAACACTCATCTGCATAAATCACTGAGAAAGCAAACTGGAAACAGAAGCAAGCTAAAAAAACACATAAGAACAGCCAGTAGAGTGGAAGGGAAAAAGACTGCAAGAACAACTTGTCACATGGACAACACTGCAAAATGAGATCTCCAGCAGTACTGAGATCAGCTTTGAGCAATGGCTTCAAAACACCCTGCTCCCTAGTTGGCTTTACCTTCCATGAATCCCTATGTAGTTACTTATACTATTTCTTCACCAAAATAAAACTTAGCACTTTCCTATGACTGCTTCACAATAATAAAAAACTCCTAACACTAATCACGTGACAGCACAGACTCCATATCCCAGAGCTTCAACAATGGTGAACAAAAACATGCCCCACAAGTGGAGGGGAAGACTGTTCACTTATCAGTCTGCACTACCACATCCCCTGACCTATTTTATTACTAAAAATAGTCCCTCTTAGGTCACTGCTGCAAATTGAATTCTGCTGCTTCATTGCCCACTGCAATCTCACAGAACTGCATGCTGCCTACACACAAAACACTAAGTAGGTTAACTTATTCACTGCCAGGGATGCAGACAGTCTTCTCATATAGATAAAAAGACACAGACAATTTTGCTTATATGAGTGAAATGTTTCTTGCATTGCAGCTAAAAGTCCAAACCCAGTAATTTATATTGCATCATGAATATAAATGCCTGGCTTCCAATTTGCCTGCACTCACAATATGTTTTACAGTATTATTCTTGCAAGATATGGTTTCAAAGGATTTCATGTTACAAGTGATACAACAGCAGCCCTAATGACCTCTCTATTGACAGAACAGCCAAGTCTTTCATTTTTAGCCCCCTCACTAGGATAAGTCTGGGAAAGCAAGAGACAAGGGGGAATCAGTCAAAATGTTCCAAGTTAAAAAGACAGCACCTTTTCTCAAAAGATCTGTGTTTGCAACTCCCAATCCAACGTATCTCGTGATTATCATGCCATGAAGAGAGCTGGCAAATTTAGACCTAACAGCCACAGACTACTTAAAAGAGAGGGGAAGAGGAAGGCACAGACTTTACAGAGCAAGAACTTAGCAGAGGATCCTAAACAGGAGACTGAAATAGGTATTATCGACCATTTCATGCTTGATAGTGAATAAACACAAGGAATATGCTATGTCCTTGCTGGTTTATTGGAGCTAGACAGAGTAAGACTAGCATATTTCCCTGGGCTACTGCATCTTCATTTCATTACTTCAATAGCTTCCCAATCTTAAACAAACACACCCCAAAACTAAGCAAAGATCAAAGACAACTGACTTTATGTCAGCTTTCTGCTTCACTGCAAATTCTGCTGGGAATTTTTTAGCATGCAGCAGACGCACACAGGGCTGAACCATTCAAATGATTCACAGGCTCATTAACCTAACTTTATTGTTATTTAGTTATGAAACCAAGTTTCTCCCTTCCTGCTATTCTAAGAATAAAATCTGCCAAATCTGGGGTTTTTTGACAGAGGGAAAATCCAGTGTCTGCAGGGGACAAAATGGCCTCAGCTCTGCCTGAGTTTCAGCTGGTGTCATTTACAGGGATGCTGGAGGCACTGTAGGTCACAAGTTGTTTGAGAAGCCCTTGGCCTTACCAGCTGAGAGAGATGAGCTCAAATACATCACAAGGGGAACCACAGAGTCCCTTATCAAGGATATGTGAAATGTGCTCACAGAAGGAGGAAGGAACTGGCCCTGCCAGCCAAGCTGCAGTTAGTTTCCCATTCATTGAAAAAACATGAAATACACACTGCAAACAGCCTGGGTCTGCATTTCTGACCATTTCTGACCATCCCGAGTTCAAGACTTGCCACATCTTGCTAGGGATTGACTATGGATTTAAAATAAAACAAAACAACAAACCACCAAGTAGATATCATTTTCTTATTTCCAGCCAGTAGGTCATGGTAAAGCTGGTCTGTTGACATATATTTTTCATGTATATTTTTGAAAGGTTTATCAACTGTACATTTCAAAATTATATCACCCACTTCAGTGGTATCATGTCACAGGGCACAAGTGACACACTGGAGATGCCTGGCATATCTGGACAGTTGTACTTAAATGAACATGATATTTTCTGAAAGGCCTGTTAGTCACCTGAAGCAAGAGAGATGGGTATTAAGTTCCTTACAAAATGAAGACACGGAGCCCTTGTTACTTTTTACAAGATTAAGCATGTTCCACAGTTTTAGACTGCATAACTAATGAGTCCTCTCAACAGGATGTCCTTTTAGACCTTAGTTTCTCCAAGATGCTACAGCATGAGCTGCCTTTTTATTTCTTAGGAGATCAAAAGAGTGTTATGTTGGAGCACTTTAATGCAATGACTGCACTTCAAAGACGCATTACTTCATTCTCTTTTTTAACTCTCCCAGCAATGCTTCTGCTTAATAAAACCTGCCTATATGTGCCCTATTTATATGTGCATGTCTATATCTATTCTCAGAGAGATATGATGATCAAAAAGTCCAAGGTCATACAGCAGTCTATTCAATAGGTCAGGTAAATAACAGGAATGGCAGCAAAGTTCAGATCAGCAAGATAATTAACAACAGTACTCAAGCAAAGAGGCTCAACACAAGCATTATTATTATTATTATTTGAAAATAAATTGCTTGCATTACTTTTCCATGATCCTCACACATGAAACCAAATGATCATAAGTATTTAACCACCTAATTAACACCATGGCCAAATGTGGAAGTACCTGAACCCTCTTTATTATTTTTTAATAGTTAATATCACATTTTACAAGTCAAAATTTAGTCCAAGTTTGCAAACCAACAAAAGAAAAAAACAACTGTATTTATGAAGCTTTAAAGTTGTCCAAGACCTAGATAAACTGTTCTTTATGGATCACTAGAAAATCTACGCAGCTTTCAAATTGCCTGGATCCACCAACACAGATTTCAAAGTTCAGGGAAAACACACGTGGCACCATTGCTACTGAATTTTTGGCAAAAAAGTAAGCAACTTGTAACGCATTTTAGGCCAAATGCCAAAGACAAAATGAAACTAAACAAACTGTTTCAAAATATATTTCAGTGCCAAAGCAGAGAATTTACCATTTAAAACTTCAACCAGTTCATCATTTAGGATCAGTTCTTCACATCACTATCTTCTTACTGTGGGGAGCTGCAAAATAAAGTCTTTTGTGTTTCAGCATCTGAGAAAATTGAGGATTGTTACCAACAATCCTTATTGTCCACATCACTCAGAGGTACTAACTAAATGCACTGCCATATCTTAACTTCTATCACTGTAAATAAATTACAGAAATACTGGCACAAAGACAAAGGAGGCACTTTGAGGCCTGAACAAGGTTAGATGAAGTGACAAGTCAATAAATAACGTTTACACTCCCACAAACGTGCTTCCATGCCTGGCCACTTTTGCGAGTGGTGGGCACCAAAGTTCACGTGCCTGAATGCCCACATCAAGCCAGGCACAGGTCACTGCAGCACCTGTGTGCTCTGCAGCTTCATCTTCAACTCAGAGGTGTGACACCAGTTTGGAAACAGGGCTCTGCTGGAGTTCTGGATGATGAGAACATTAGACTCTCGGTGCTGACAGACCCTGGCCCCCAGGAGAGCACTGCATTTGGCCTGAGGCCATGGAGAAGGCTTCCAAAATTGATTGACAGCACTGGGATTATGAGTGTGTAGTTGATTAGAAGTGTGCAATATCACAGGGTGGAAAACTCAGAGTCTAAGGTTTTAGAATATAGTAATACATATAGAGCTAAGATGGAAGTTTTAGGGCAGTGGCTCATCCTTTTTCTTCACCTTCTTCTTCACAGGTTTGGGTGGTATTATGTAATTGGACACAAAAGTCCAATTACACAAAAGTCCAACTGTGGACTTTGAGTGATTAGTTATTGGGTTAAAAGTGAAAATAATTTAGCTGTCATTTCTTGATTGCATAGTTTAGCCTTAAAAGACCTTGTAGGGAAAGATAGTTAGCCATTTTGTACCTTGTTAGTAGAACACTGCAGAACTCACTGCCTGTCAGACTGTAACATAGATAAGAAAAAAATAAACATTTGAGCCTGAACATGAAATATCGTCTCGAGTGCTTTCAATCCCGACCTCGAGAAGAAGAAAAGAAGCCAAGAACCAGCAGGGGTCAAGGCTGGGAAGAGCACAAGTTGCTCCTCATGGTCAAAAAGTCACATTACCTCCTTTTCCAGGAAAGAAAAATCCTGGATGCTGAGGACCCACTGGAACTCGCGCTGCTCAGAGTACACGGGAGAGTGCGCGAGGTTTTCAGCTCCATATTCACACTTGGTGAAAAAAAAGGATCAGCTGCCACCTCACACTCCATTTTGAACATCTGCAAGCAAATGCTAAATCAGCAGGGTACCTCCCTTCTGCTGCCAGTGATTTGCCTCACGCTCCCTCCTGTCTCTTTTTCCAGAAGTGCTACTTCAGTGAAGAGACCCCTTGGAAAGCCCCACATTTCCTGACACCTCTGAGAGCATTTGGAAGGTGGACGTGTGATACAGGGGCCAAGTCTTCAGCTGCAAATCTGCCTCATCCTCCAGCAGCTGCAAAATTAAAAATAGCTGCCACAGGCAAACCATAACTGAAGATGAGAATGTTTGTTCCTTTATTTCAGGCTGATAATGGTGTCACTGTTGACATGTTTGGGCTCTGAAAGGAGCACTAATAAGGAAATGGACAAAATTATAAAGGCAGAATAAGGAACATTCTAAAATAGAAATGGGAAAATTACCCTCCTTTTAAATGTACATTGAAATTTTGACTAGCCACGACAAAATTATATGCTTATTTGGCTCTTTTGGATGAATTTCTTGCTAACTACAAGCAGAGCAATCATTTAAGGCAGTATTCTCAGCTCTTAAAACTGATGCTCACCCTGACCAAATGAGACAATTTTATCAGGTATCAGAATTATATGTGCTGTCATTGCCTCCTCGCGACTTGAGAAAAACATGGTCATAAGGAATGGAAGCTTATTATTGCAGAAATTATTCTCCAGCTCTTGGCCACTTCCTGACAAACTCCAACATTTACAAGATACTTTAGGTTCACAGAAAAGGAGCCTTCTGCAAGAATGAGAAATTACATTTCATCTAGTGTAGCTGCAGTATTACCTGTATTGTATATTACCTATACCAGGTGCATTTTTCCTTGTATTATCTACAATTAATTTTGTGAGTCAAATAGGGGGTGGGGGGTGCACACAAAGACTGCTGTGGAATCCACTTGCTTCATTCAGAAAACAGCAGTAGTTGCTACACAACTAAATGTTGCAAGGGAGCTATTTGGGAAAGAGGTGTTACTTTCATTAGGTGAATCCCTGTGCATTAGTCACATATTTGTCAGATTTCCTCTATCACTAATTAGCCATGTAGTCAAACCTTGGGTAACCCAAGGTGAGTCCTGACTCTTGGGGCTGCAAGCCAGGTTTCTTAAAAACTCAGCATGGTAAAGAGCCATCAGCATCACTGAAATCTCCAAATCATTTCTGAGCTACAGCTCCCACCACTGTGCCACAGGGAACAGCTACCTCTGAAAGGGCCAGGTTCACTGAAAGGCTACCTGACATCCAGGAGCAGGAAAACTGCCAACTTACAATTATCTGCATCCAACCATGAAAGGCATCTCTGGAGGCCTTTGGATAAACATCTAGAATATGCAAAATCAGATGCTGCTAAGCAGAAAAGCATCAGGCACAGTTTAAGTTGATCTACACACTCACAGATACATTTAATGATGTAATGAGGCATGCACCATGGCAGTGACCATTGACAATGTGCCCTTTCAAATGGGATCCCTGTCTGCTCTTTGGTGAAGAGCCCAACCACAGATACACTGTGGATTGTGGAGGGCAAATTCCCCCAGTAGGCAGTGATGGCAGCCTCAGGGCTGAGCCCTCTGTGCACAGAGCAGATCCAGTGCAAGGTCTGCACTCAGGCTCAAATTTAAACTGAAACCATAAATACAAACCTTAAATATGAAACTACCTTCTTTTCCTAGACATTGTTACATCCCAGGATAACCCCACAACTGGCACTTGGACTACAACATACCATATATGATTAAATAAAAAAAAAGTGAATCCTTTTGTCTGTCACTTCTGAGAGGATGTTCCTTTTAGTTTCATCATTGTACACTTAAATTGCATTGGAAGAGAAAGATATATTTCTAATAAAGGTCAGAAATCAGCGAGATCATCACGGAGACATAGTTACTCTGTATTCAGAGTTCAAAGAGAGCCTTGGTTTGAGATGAGAAGTCCTTTATGATACTAGACTTTTGGTCTAGTCTCTGTCACTCCTTTGTTAATTCTATTTGGGTACAACTGCCTCAGAAGCAAGAAGCTATGTAAGAATGAATTCTATGAGCTTTATAGAAAATAACCAAGATTTGCCAAGAGACACAGTGCCCACCTAAGTCCTCATGTGAATGCTCCTTGTTTTCAGGATTATAAAATGCACACTGTACAAATGCCAATCCAGCTATTTGTACACAAAAGTACCTGACTATTGGAAATTGCATATCCCCCTTCTCTCATTTACACAAAGTTTTGACATGTTTAGACACAAATCTAGTACATTCCCCTCTTCTTGGTCATCCTTTATGATGCCTGTTCCAACCTGCTGTGATAAAGACAGAAGACACAGCAAATCTGGCAGGAGCATTCTCAGAGGAGAAATGTCTTGCTTGTTTATGAGGAAGCTGAAGCACTTCCTGTGCTTTTCACAAACTTTTTTCCCCTTCTCCTTTGTTGCAGCTGTTGTGAACCAACCCACTGAGGAAGGCAGAGGCTCTGCACATGCTGGAGCCTTTCGCTTATTTACAGACCACTGCTCCTTTTGTGCAATGCAGCTTGCAGTGCTCTGAGGGAACATCCACCACCCTCAACTATTACAGACTCCATTCCCTCTTTGTTGAGCACTGACTTGCACAAGGCAGAGTTGTTCCAGTTTGATTACCATGAAGAACAGCAGCATCAATGCATGACAGGAAAGCTGAGAGTCCCCTTAAGATGACTTTGTTTTACCAAAATCACAACATGGCAAAGGGCCAGTCTAAGGTGGAAGAGAAAGCACAAATCCTGAAGAGCAAGAGATGCTGAGCTTTAAGAAGGCATCCAGTCACTATTAATACAAAACTAAAGCAGGTTTGGGAGAACACAAGAGACTGAGAGGAAGACACCAAATTCACAAGGGTCAGACTAGATGAGTTATAAAGGAGTGCCTGATTACCACTGCCCTCACAAAAATATTAGAGATTCTAACTGCTTAAAATTCAGATCAAAGGCTCAGCTGTACGTTTGCTGAAATTATTAATTGGGCCATCTTATACCCTCTGAAAAGGCATTTATCAGGATCTCAGATTGTTCCTCGTGCCCTGCAGAGAAATCTGTTCCCCCTCTATTCCAGAGTGATCCATCTTACTGCAAGTCATCTGTCACCGAATGGTTTCATGTGAACAGCTGTATAACTTCCCTGTCACCTCTCTGCCTGTCCAAAATACACAGAATGATGCACCTGAACTTTTTAACTGGGAATCACACTGACAAAACTTGGAGGATCATCAAATTCAGCTACACTCAACACTTTTCAGTGAGCAGGATGGATAAGCAGTGCAGATAGCAGAAAACAGGAAGGCTGAAGTTACTTAGCAGTTCCCTTGGAACCCCACATTAAAAATGGCCTGAGAATCTCTCTTACCTTGAGCATCTCTTAGATTCTTCAGAAAAAAAGTAAAAAGGAGTGAGAAAACTAAAAACTATTTTATCCCCTTTTTAAAATGGCTACAAATTGGGGGAATCTCAGAACCAGACCCAGAAATCCTTAAAAATACTTTATATAATATTCTAGACTAGCAGCCTAACCTTCTCAGGAAGGGAGATTTAACATTATTTTAATTTAAGTATTAATATTTTATATTATTGTAACATGGACAGAAAATAAGTTAACTTATTGCACTGTAGTCCTGGAACATGAGTGAAAAAGAGACAACTTTGAGATGTCATTCCTGTACATGTGGTTTCACATCTTTCAGACATATCAATCTGAATGTAAATGGTTCACAAGCCCAGATCAATACCTCATATGTATGTTCAAACTTATCCAATTGTTTCTTCTAAGGGCTGAAGTATTAAATGCCTGTGTCTGCCTGGCTCTGACATGAGAATTTGCAATTCTAGAATGAAGGGGCTGCAATCTGGATGGAAAGTAGGAAGCAATTGAGGAGTGCTACCATCCTGCACCACCAGAATATGAAAACAGTAAAACTTTGAAAAGAGATACTCAAAGACAGTGATCAATCTGATACATCACAGTGAGCCTGTTACTACTCACTGTGATGAAATTCAGCCTGCCTTAAGAACTCAGGAAGGTGGGTGCCCAAAAGACATGCATGTACAAAAAATGACTAATCTTAAAATAATTCTAAAAACCTTGGCTGAAATCATCCCAATTCCACACAAGTGCCATGTGTCCCATTTACCAGGGAAGCGTGCACCAGAAACATTCCAGAGCAGGAGGATGACACAGGTTCACTAACTCTGAAAGAGATCAGTATTAAGCTAATATAAACATTTATAAATTGATGGTAGCCAACTAGACTGGAAGTGAGTGAAGTTCATTTCCAGGGAAACCTACTCATCACAGTTTCATGAGGGCTTTTTGGATATTGTGCTTGTTAGGGACAGCCTAACAGCTGAACTCCAGCTCTTCCAAGCCACAGAACAGCTTTTTAAAAATGTAAATAATTTTTTAAAATGCCAAGTCAGATGGATCATTGCACCATGCACTACAAACTTAACTTTCCCACTGTATACTAAGGTATGGCATGGTTTTCCATTTCTTTCAGCATAGTTTCTCTATACTTAGGAATAGAGAATGTGCCCACGAGATTGGCCTCAAGTTGAGCAGGAAAAATGTAATTAGATGGAAGTAACTCCTGCTTAACATTTTTTGCCTAAATTAAGAGAATAAAACTAATTTTTTTAACTTCTGTGTCTCAAAATGCCTTTCACTGCCATGTAGGGAATACCAAAGAGAGGAGTGTTATCTTATAGAAAATATTTATTCACCAACTTACAGCTTTGCAGTACTGCAGCATTATCAACATTTTACTGTCTTGGCCAGGGGTTTAACAACTTAAAATATGATTCAACCCGACACCAAGTTTAATTCTTCTAGCCAACACAAATGTAGCCAGTAGACTATTTTACAGTGCTGGATAACAGACTGGAAATCAGCTCTTCACAGGACAAAATACTTGCTTTGTGCCTTTATAGAGGCAGTGCAGTCATTCCCCCGGATAAAGCAGAGAAGCTGGACTTCAGACAAGCTTTATCTACACACTTCTCACCTATATAATCTCTTTCTTACCTGTCCTACACTTTTGCAAGGAGATCACAAAATTCTGCCTTAGAATTTTTGCTTAGGTTTTAGAGGAGAGAAGCACATATCCCAAGACTTTTCACTGAACAGTAAAGCATGCTTGCAGACAGCCAAGGAATGAGGATTTAGAAAACCCTGTTAAGAGAGGAAAAGAAAACCATCAAATTCATGGCCACATGAACCCCAACAAATGTGTGATGAGGGTAATCTGGAGTGCCCAAAGCAGCATAGAGTGAGGCACAGTGACTCAAGCAGAACCTCAAGGGTTTAGCTCCCCTGGATATTCAGCACTCTGAGCTGTGGAGCCTGAAGGCTCAGCACCTCCAGCAGACAAAGTCCTCTTGATTTCTGCTGCCCTTGCCTCAAATAGCCAACCAAATTCCAGCTATAAAGAAAGCATAAGCACATTTACTACCATTATTTTGTAGGTGACTGCACAAAGAGCCAAACTATCAAAAACAGCCCTGGAGTTCTCTATTCCTTAACTCTCCCAGGCAGAGATCACCAGCTGCAGGCATAAGGGTGAAACTTGGCACATTCATTTCCAGCCAAGACAATTACCAAGTCTGAGCTCCAGTCCTGGGGACTTCAATGAATGCACAAAGTCCCTGTAATAATATAAGTTTATCATTCTTAAGGCTTTAACTGCTCACACTGAATTTGCAAGTCAGCATCAGGCAGAAGAAACCACAAAACCTTTGCAGATGGAAACAATCCTCAAAGTTAATGCACAGTCTCTGAAGCAGGATATTTCAAAACAAGGGACATTTTGTACTTCAGAAGACTCAGAAAGCATCCATTACAATTATGATACTTCATTGGTAAGTACCCTAATTACACTGAAAGGAAAAATAACCACCAACCCCACTCTTGTTCGATTTCTGGCATTTAATTCACTTGCTGGGGAATCTCTTTGCTTAATAGGTATTTATGCTATTTTCCTTGCAAAGCACATGTTGCCATGGAGCACTGATCACAGGCAGAAGTAAATGATTCTGCCTTTTTGAACTGCACAGCCTTCACTTGAGGTGCTCTATCTTACTACCTGTCAGCTTTAACCTTTTGCTAAGCACACAGGGCAAAACTAGAGTGAGCTGTGGTTATATTTGTTTTGATTTTAGTGAATGGTCTCATCCAAAAGCTACTCTTAAAAGTCTTCCCCATTTTTCACTGGCACTTTGCTTTGACAGAATGGAGTTTCCTTTCCCCAGAGTGAGAAGGTGGCAGATGGGAGAAGGAGGAGGATCCAAGCAGACAGAGAAGTATTGCACAAGACACATGCTGAACTTGTCAACAGAACAAGATTTCTTTACTACAGTGCCTAAAAAAATTAAAGTGCCAGCTTCTTTACTCAAAAAATCTACAGAGCTACACAATAGCATTCAGGCTTTTTTATTTAAGGGTACCCAGAATCTACCTAGGATGAATCTTGCCTTGCAGTTAACTTGATCAACAGCATAGTAGCGAGACTGAAGGAATCTGAGTGACAGCAAACCATCATACTACTCCTGCTATAAATGGCAGGAAACACAAGGTTTGCATAGAAGCAAAATACATTTGGATTCCTGCCTCCTTTCATTGGTAGGTGGCAAGATGAGTCTAGGGCCAGAAAAAACCCTTAAAAATAGGTTGCATGACCTCAGAACAAGGATACTAATTCCTGATACCTTTAACATTTTTTCTCTTTTGAGCCTACAGAAATAAGTTCATGTGAGCTTTAAGGCTATAGCTGGCCAGATGCACTGAAAAAAGCAGCACAGACTAACCTGGTCCTGTCTGCAGGCTCCAATCTGGCACAGGGAGACTCACAGCTGGCTGCTTCCTGCCTGGCATTTCTCCATGGGAGAAGAAAAGACCTGCTACTGGGACTAAAGGAAGACTCTAGCTTAAATAAACACATCTAAAAGCTGCCTCCAGTATGAAACCTTTCAATAGTCACCAAGAAGTCTCACAATTAAGGAGACTAAGGTCATGTTCAATGACCACAAATCAGATGGTGAGTCCAACAACCCACTGTAGAGCACAGACACTGGTGACAATTTTCCCCTCCTCTGGACAGAAGTAACACAAATAAAGTAAATACTTTTCTTGCCTAAGCAAACATCTGCTTCTCAAAAGGGCCAGAATCATCCATGCACTGGGTCTGCATCATAGAAAACCAGTGAGTACTTCAAATTTGTCACACATCACACATTATCCTGCATGCTCAATGTGAAGCACACATTAACATGATGAACTCATATGCAACTGGTATTTCTGAAATAAGCCCTTTTGGAGGCCTCAGTAACAGAGCTTCCCTTGAAGTAAAGGTCTCAGATTTGATCTATCAGCAGGGAACAGTAACAAATTATGAATTATTCCTATCAAAACTAGGGAACAATTTATTTTACAGGAGTTGCAAGCAAGCATTTGTTAAATCAATATCACCAAAAAAAAATACGCCTTGAAAAATGTAACAGCTACCAAGATTCTGTTAATAGAACAAAATCCAGCAGGCTATACTAGAAAAAAGTTCTTACCCCTTGAGCATACATATATCTTTCACCACTACCACATCACACACCAAGTGTCCCATGTGCTCATTTAGAAGTACAACATGTTGCAGGCCTTTAAGAAATACACCTTTCATCTCATTCAATTTTAGAAGACTGTGAAATGTTCATAAATCAAAAAAAACCCAAAAAGTGCAGTGCATAAGAGGAAACAGTTCAGGAGGAAAAAATAGGAAGTTTGAAAGCCAAAGCAAACTATCTTTCAAGGCAAGTGAGCTTCCTACTCAGAATTATATGATTAGTGTTGCTTGTCATCCTGCCCATTTTCTGAGATGTCTCAACTCAGCAAGATAGCAGCTGGTGTCACTGAAAACCAAAAGGCATAGGGAAGCCAACCT
Organism: Molothrus ater; assembly: GCF_012460135.2. NCBI lineage: Eukaryota > Metazoa > Chordata > Aves > Passeriformes > Icteridae > Molothrus > Molothrus ater. The sequence goes on from NC_050483.2 coordinate 14,293,916, forward strand.
CCAGTTTAATATCAGAAATTCAGCAAAGCAGCTGCTTACTTGTTCAATCTTTTGGCAACTCAAATTTGTCACCAAGGTCATGGCAAACTAGTTATTTTTTTTTAATTAATTTAAAAATGCCTAAAGGAGGGGAAGGGGAGATGATTAATGATGTATCCTGATAAAATAATTCTTTCATGTTTGACTGAATTGCTGTTCTGAGCATTATCCACAAGGAAAACAAAAAGAAAACTCATCAAGTTCCAAATCCTTTCTACTCAAAAGTCTTAGCTGACAGAAATTCTTTTCTACTGAGAAAACTGGGACCTGAAACCTAGCCATGTACATCCTAAACTCATCTGAAAAGCACCATGTCTGGCATTACAGCATGTGTCATGGGCAGAGGCACTCTGGGGGATTCTCTTTTACAAGGTGATAACAGGAGATCTGTGAACAGCTTGTAGGGTTTTCAGTCACTAGCACTGCAGGTCACATAACATCCAAACTGAGAGTGTGCTACATCTTTGCTAAATTCCCCAGAGGAACAGGGGTCTGGAAAGGCCAAAGAGGGGCCATAAAGGACATGGAGATCATTCTCACAGCTGGGATAAGTACTGGAAATGTCACTGTGGTACAGCATCCCCTGAGCTGCCTGAAGGTATTCCAAAAAAAGGTGCACAAAAGAGCAGATATGGTGGCCAGGCTCCCTGGGTGTAACCTCCCACTCACTGAACAACTCACATTAAAAAAATTAAAGTGAATATGACCTGTGAATAAGAGCAGAGCTAAAGCTGGATTTCATGTTTGTTATGGGCTTGTTTGGAAGCTTCACTGTCCCACCCTGGGCTGGTGATCCCCACCATAACCACTTCCCAGTAATCCAGTCATTTGTTCCAATACAAGGCTACAGGGCAGGGATAGCATAGGATGCTAAATCTGGACAAAGGAAGATAAAGCCTATAGCATGAATTCCTGGCATCATGCAAAGGTCCTCCTAGACAACATTTAATTTAGCAAATCAGGGCTAGAATAAGTACAAACAAAGTTCATACCGGGATCAATACATCCTATATTATCTTCTCAAAGTAATTATTCCATTAGATTTGTAGAGGGGAGGAGGATGTAGGCCAGAAGTAAGCTAGGAAAATGTCACTACCTCATCTGAAAAATCTGCCAGGAAGGCCTCAGCACACTGTTTTTTAAAATCATTACAGTTCATGTGTGTTACTGCTGGTGGTGGTGGTTGGATTTTTTGGTTTTGAGAACACTGACAGATGTGCTGCCATCCAAGCAAGTTCAGAGCTATCAAATACTCAGGCAATAGAGGCATTTTGCTCCTCAAAGACTGATGGGCACCAAGACCTGCATATGTGGCAGTAGTCTCTCACTTCATACAGCTCCCTACTAACCACAGTTATGTTTGAAGCCTCACCATAAACAAATACAACATGCCTGACATGAGTCCTGTGTGATTTACTTGTTCACCAGGAATATATCAACCCTTCTCACTGCTCCATGAGGAATGGTAAATGCTGTATGCTAAATACCTCTTAAAATCCTATTCATATAGCTTTCAGTCCTTCACACTTTCTCACAGTTCAAATAAGACCAACAATCTAAAAATAAAATTATGTGAAGACATTTCTCAGAAATAATAAAACTTCCAGTTCAGCCTGGTTGCTCCTCAGAGACTCTGAAAAAAAAGCACAGGAAAAAGCACAATAGTGATATGGGTCTCAAAAGCATTTTTAATTTTAATTACTTTGTTACCTACCTTCTATAAAGAAGCACTTGAGTGAAACAAGTTCAAAAAGCAAGGACAAGTAAAGGGCAATTTTTATAAATATCCCAACTTTTAATCTCTTTTAATCTCTTTTCATTTGACTTTTTTCCCCTAATATTTTTCTTAAATACTTATCTCTCTAAAACCAATGATTTTTAATAAAATTCTTTATTTTTACCCAGAAAGTTTGCTCTAGGCTTGCAAGCCTGAAGAGCTTCTTCTTTGTTATTAGCAGTAAAATAATCTTGCCTGCCAGCTAATACCTCAAGATTTTCTCCACTGCAATTTCAACTACCTTCAAATTCCAAGTCCCAAAACCTAAAGCAGGAAAAGAGGATCTACTCTTATGGAAAGGTACAAAAACAATTCTCCACCCCACCTTGGTTTACAAAAGCTTCAGGAAGCCTGCTTTGATGTGTGCATTTAGCCCTGTGCAGTTACAGCACACAGAGCAGTGCTGGCCCAGAAGTGTCCCTGTTTCACCAGCAGCCTGGCAATATTTCCCATATATCTTTACCACACCATCTCTCAGACCCATGTCACTGTCAGCATCCCTGCCTTCAGCTTTGGCTCTTCAAAGATTTTCCTGACCTTCACAACTGAAAGAGAACAGCAAAACCATATGACCAAAACACACTGCAAAATCCAAAAACTGGGCAGCAAACACGACTTTTAAAGTGCATTTGTGAAAAAACCAACTCACAGCTCTGAAAATCCCTACTTCAATCTTTTTATTATGCAGAAATCTACCCAGAGTATTTAAGATGGTGTTAGTAATAACACACACACACACAAAATATCAAAAGGAAAAAGCTTCAGAGATTATTCACTCAGAGCATGTTACAAAGCTGGTCACAAATATCTACCCATGTGCTGAGAGAAAAATTTCTTAGTGCTCCATAAAGGATCTGGCTAGTGACTACACACTGACACAGGGGTGTCAACCCAAGGTTCTGTAGCAAGACATTCCCTCCTGGAGAGCCACAAATCTCCCAGCAGGGTCAGGGCACTCCTCATGCCAGCTTTATAAATATAAACCACCTTGCCCTCCTGCCAGCCAGCCATTTAGCTGCAAAATTTCTACTCAGTGATACACTTAGAAGGTAAAGTTAGGCTGTATGTACAGAACTCAGAATTACCAGCACAGCTCACTGCAGAGCTGCTCAGCAGAAGGGCACCCAAGCCTTAATTTGTTGCCCTTCCAAGTGCTTTGAGAGCTGCTTTGCTGAGCTTGTGCTTTCACTTGGGTGAACACCTCTCCCACATGCTCCAGATGACTCCCTGAAGCCAGACATTTGTCATTCCTTTTGCTTCATTTCAGAGCCACCAAACACTTAACCTCTCTTTAGTGACCAAGGGTGCCTGGTTTTGGGACTCCTGTTTTCTTCCTTGAAAATTCAGGTAAATATGCCTTAGATATGCCTTGGAAGTATTGTTCTTCTACTTCAAAGCAATTGCTCGGCTTAGAGCCTGTGAGTAAACAAATATGATAAAATCTGATTTGTTCTCGAAATTCTCAGTATCTATCCAGTGAACCCTCTGACAAAGGACTGCAAGCACCTGTACTGCAGCTCCCACTCTCAAGAGTCTTCTCATCCTCTGTGATTTTCCAAAACCAGGTGGAAGGACTTTTCCTTTCCACAAATACTTGCGAGGAAGGGCTCCCTACTCACTGAGCTTCAAGCAAAAATTCTTGCTTGGTAGCACTGGCTGGTTGTTCGCTGTCTTCCCCTGACAATTATCTCCTCTGGCTGCCACTCCCAGTTCCAGCTGGATGGGTTCAGCTGTCGCCAGAGGTTAACATTGCTCCCTTGCCTCTCCTCCATCTCCAGGAGGGCTCTTGACACAGCAGATTTATCCCTGTGGATGTGATGCAGTGTCTCAGGAAACAGACTGACAGCACACAGCAGCTCAGCTCTAGACAAACTCTAAGCTGACCCCACGGTGATATCCAAAGTTCAGGGGAAAATTTTACAAGAACCATGAGCTTTTTGTACAGCAAAAAAATTACAGCTTTTATCTTCAGAGCCTGCCTAAGCAGCTCTGCATCTGGTAGCAGCAGGAAACCACACTGTAAACAATATGACAAGCACTACATTATTACCTGTTTATATGCTAAATGATATAAATTAAGATAGAGACACACACACCACGACTAATTATATTTTAAAACTGCTTCTCTGAGGGGAAGGGAAGTGATTGCAACTATTATTAGTTGCAATGCAATACTAAAACAAAAATAAAAATCATGTCTCTTTACTCTAGGCAGTTCTAAAATACACTAAGAGGCAGTTTTTATTCCAAAGATTTCACAAGGTAAATTGACAAGCCACACAGAGAAAAGAAGCTGAACACAGCATTCCAGAGAGTTAAGTCACCCAAAATATGCATCAATACCGTGACAAAGCCTGCAAGAGAAGGTAGCTGCAAAATCTGGACTTCATTTCAGTAACAGAAGATGCAGTTCAGTCAGATCTTATCCTAAACTCTGGAGTTTCTTTTTAGGGAGTCAATGCAATCCTATTTTCTCCTGTGAATCTAATTAGCTTTTCACAGCAAAATATCCATCCTTTCCTATAGCCAGGAGCCACTGACTTCAGACAATTCAGTTGGTACAAAGCCATTTTTAGCCCCGTCAGAAGGCTTTTCCAAATGCTCAAATTAGCATTTCCTCATTCTCTCCTCATCACCTTACACCCACAAATTCTTGAGATAGTTGGCAACTTGGCTTTCCATTAGCCTTTGGAAAAGAAACACTAAGAGATCAGAGGATCAGATTTTTTGAGTATAACCTGCTGAAAATAACTAAATAATCAGACTTCTGAAATTTGAAATTCAATTTCAGCTTCCATCTTACCGGAAGAACAATTAATTTGCCTGGAGCACCAACAGTATACAAAAAAGAAACACAAAATGAAGAGATATTTTAACAACTCACTGTATCTAACCATGACAGGAAAACTGTGATGCCAAATCTATAACCAGCTATATCCAAAGCACTCAGACAGGTGATCAGGTAATGATAGGTATGAGGATGATTCTTCTCAACAAATATAACCAAAGGAGCTTATATTCTGAAGAGCTATTTTAACAGTCAAAGCCACATTAAGAGCTAGATGACATACGAAATGGCTCTGCCAGAGAATAAATTTAGAAGGTCGACACATAACCCGCATGAAAATGACAACAGTGATGGTTACTCGAAGTCCTGCCAGGTGCCCTTTAATAAGCAGAGAATGTGATTAGTGCTGCAATGCAAAGAGACAGCATGCTGCAACATGACTCCATGCTGGTCTGCCAGGAAACCTTTACAATACAGTCCCTGGCTGCACTGGGATTTTTCATGCATAATAAATAAAGCAACAGACTAGCAGACTCAGGCTCCTTGCTGAACACCAGTGCCCTCCTCTGTGTACGCTGAAGATTCCTCCAACCACCACAGCAACAGAGGGAATTTATGATTTTTCTCCTCGTGACAGACTGCTGAGTCCCCCGGGCCCAATGTCAGACACAGGACTCTGTCTGCTGCTCGGCAGGGCAGCCTGTGAACAGCTAAATAACACTGTCAGCACAGGGCAGGGATCCGTCCCTCAGCCTGCACGGCCTCCCCTCCCCACTGCTGCTCACTCTGCCACAGAAACAGATCTTCCATCATCTCTTACAGCCCTTCCACAGCTGATGCTTTGAACAATAATTCAGTTGGAATCATGGAACCAAACCATGGAACTCCATTAAAAGAACAGAACCCTGCTAATTAAGAGGTACTGACTTGCACGTAGGAACCCTTCAACTTCCTTTATCAAAAAACATAGAACCAAAGTGTTTGGGATGGCATTAACACCACCACCATTTTAGGATGTGTATCACCATCTCCCTAAGGTTTGATTAGGGTGATACACATTTAGGATGTGTATCACCATCTCCCTAAGGTTTGATTGCTTTGACCATAGCTCATAATTGCTATGTTCTTCCAGCTCAGGAATATAAAAAGAAAATCTCAACAGAGCATGGAGTAACAGCTCTTTTACTGCCCCTCTAACTCTACTGCATACTTTAATTCAGACCATTTGAGTGGAAGGATGTCTAATCCTAATTTTCTCTACAAAGACTATTCTTCCATTAAATTTAGTGTTGGGTTTTACTCTCCAACTGCAGCTTCAGAAGGATGTGAATGCCCGTGTTGTGATATTTACAGCTGTGATTGCACATGAACCACAGAAGACAAAATCTTGAAGCTTGTTCTAATTCACACAAAAAAAGGCAATGGGAGACAAAACTAACCCTCTTCTGGAAGGGCCTGTGGTTTAGCAGAAAGTTGAGAAGTGATTTTAAAAATGTAATGCTGCTGCACTGAACACACTGAAACTCAGTGTGACCAGGCAGGGCCTTGTCTCCTCACATGTCACCTGTACTTCCATGTGCAAAACACTCTTATGGTTGGGTGGCCACCTTGGGCCTTTGGGGCTCATTTTTATTATTTTAACACTAATCACACGGTGCCCTCTCCACTATCATTAATCATGTGGGTTAAGCAGCACTGAGTAAGTAACCTGAATAGGGAAAAAGCCAAAGGAGAGAGAAGTATCAAATGAGTAACAATGACATGAATCACAAAGCCCAATTTCTCCTTGTGAACACCACTGCACCACCACCACTTGCACTGACAGTGCCTCTGTGGTGTGGGTCACCACACAGCAGTGCCCAAGTCAGGATCTGGGGACTATCTCACTGAAGGATGTTTTAAATCTTCCATGCAAGAAAACGAGCAAAGTCAGAATCCACTGTGCTGACTATGAAAGTGCAAGAAAAAGCTTTTTGCACTATCTGAAGTAGCCACATGTCCCAACACTTATCCCCTTCAAAACACCACACCAGAAAATGTTAACTTGAAAGATCCACGTCTTTCTCTTCCAAACAAACAAACTCTCCTTTGAAGGCTCCTTTAAAGTTGGACTTCAACAGAAGCTAATTAGCTTTTAAAACAAGCACTCCTCCCTACATCTCTTCCAGTATCTTTTGTTTAAAAGATTTTCATTAGTTTATACAGGTTGAGAAAATTACTAAAAGCAAGACCAAAAAGACTTTGGGGAGACAGACTACAGAACTGTCATCCTTGTAATGATTTCTGGGGGGTGTAACTCCCTCCAGGAGGCTTGAATAAAATTCCATGGTTTAATTTTTACTAAAATAAGACATATCCATTTGGAGGTTCTTCATGGCATTCTGTCCTGTGCTCTGTGGTTGCAGCACAGTCAAGGCATTGCTGCATTTAATAGCATCCCTACTTCTGCACAGTTAATATTGATTGATTATTTAAGCTGCAGCATTGCATGAGCTACATGTTCTCTTAAAAGATAACTATTCTCTTTTTCAAAAAAGGAGCATCAAATTCTTACTGGGGAGTTGGTAGAAAACTGATAAGAGCCCTCTCCATAAATACTGGTTTTAAACACAGGCTCTTTAGGATAATAATCAGACCTCCTTACCTTTTCAGTGCTGAAAACACTATAGACCCCTAAACCTGGAAAGAACCCAGCTTTGTCACAGTGATTTAGTTCCATTCTGTATTTCAGTCATTCAAAGAGTCTGTCTCAGTATCACCAAGTTCAGCACTAACATTGCAGGTTTCACATTCAGGTAGAAAATGCTCAGTAAGTACCTACAAAGTTTTCAGTGTAGCAAGGTGTTTTTCAGATATGTTATACAACATTTATTAAATAACTACCCATTTATTTCAGTACAAAAATAGGCTGGCTCCTAAGATGATTAATCCTTGATTGAGGTGAAAAGTGCAAGGTCTTCTCTTAACAGGCAAGGATTTTTGTTCTCAAGTGAAAAGTCATACAAACATAAAAAATATTACAAAACTTACAAATTTTAGAATTAATTTCACAGTACAAGCCCAAATGAAGATAAAAATGTGTTTTCAGCACGAGCTAGGAGTGAAGATGTTTACACTTTTTTACGAACTAATAGCAACTTTTAACTCTTTAAGTTTAAAAAAGCAGGTACATTTCAAGACAACCTACATCTCATTCTCCTTTATATCAAACATTTACTTCATTATGAAAGCCAAATGAAAACCAAAATACTACCAATATAGCCCTAAAAAAAGGAGCAAGAGCCATCACAGTGAACAGAACAGAAAAATTCTGCACTGACTTCAGTAGAAGAAAGCAAGAAAAGAGAATTCAAATAACTGAACTGTACAAATGGATGCAGACTATATAAAGTCACATGAAAAAACCTAACTGCTTGCTAGCCTTACAAATCAAACAGCTTGTATCACGAGCAAGATGATTGGAACACTACTTCAGCATTTGTGGAATGAATCATAAATCCAGCCTCTCCGTCCTAAAAATCTTTCTATTTAAAAGATGATGCAACAAACAAAGCACAAACACATTTGTATATACAACCAGAAATACTGACTTGAATATTATACTGTTAAAGGCCTTTCAGTTTACCTGTCATACTGAACTTGAATTATTTCAGTTTAAAAGTCAATCACTCAAGCATTTACTTATTAAGAAAGACATGGCTGATATAGTTGTTATAAATGAACTCTGCTTGAATGATAAGTCATTAGAAAATTGTAGAATCAAGTAGACACATTCATGGAAATCTGTGTGATATCTTTTAAGAACTATAACAGCTGACAACTTTGAACCAAGAATGCCCAGTGATCAGAGAAATCTTACCACAGGATGTTCTAAAAAGTCAACCTTTTAGAAACATATGTAAAATTCAATTCAGGGAAAATTGTATCATAGTTCTTTAGTTCAAAAAATTTGCAACATCACATTTCTGTTGTCCTTAAAATAAAATTGACTGGCTTCCAGCACTGATAATTCCCCCATTGAATTCAATGAGCATAGCATGCAGCTTAGATAGGCATATGGTGTTCTTTACATATGCAAAGTTCTTCGTTTATTGTAACTTTCTTCTAGAATTTCTTTCCCCAACCCATTTTTTCCAGAATTTCTGCCTAGAAGGCAGAAAGCTTAAAAGGACATAAGCAGAGAGAAGGTTGTTCAAACTCAATGCTTTGCTTTCACGCACACTGGAGGAATCTGCCAGCAGCACATTTTTACTTCATCAATTCAGCAAGAAACAAGATTGCTCTTCAGTCGACATTCAGAAGCACCAGCCTGACAATTAATACAGGCATGTGACACTGAACAAGTAGGGAGAAGGTAAAAGGAAAAATCTTTTCTTAAATCCAGCCATAAACTTAATGGCATTTAACAAGTTCACTACAAGGTTTAACTGGAGAAGGATAATTAGGAAATACACTACAGCAGATATGGAAATATAGAAAATGCCACCTTTGTGGCCACTTAACAGAACCTGAAAAAATAGTGCACAGAAAGCAGATTGAATATCAAATAGCTGCTTTTCTCTACCTCTGTCAAGCCACACTTAGAAAATTAAGGAAATTCTTTACTTGACACCTCAATGCATCAGTCACAACAATCAAAAACATCTACATGGATGGAGTGCTGCTTCATTTCCAGCTCTCATTAGCACAGAATTCCTTTCTTCATCTGTCTTGTCCTGTCTATTAATGGGGATAATTATGCTGACCTCGTTTATAAAGCACTCGAAAATCTACAGTTAAAAATGTTCCTAAACAAGTAATTACATATAATAGCAATCATGTATCAAACTTCAGTTATCAACTCATCACATGAAAGCAAGAATCCGATTGTTCCTGGAATTAGACACAAAATTCAATTTCTGCACCGACATTAGCTTCCTAGTACTTCCATCATTATTACTACAGCTGCATTATGCTAAAAAGCACTAAAGAACCTGTCTACCACTGACTGACATTTTGAAGATTTTCCAAGCTTTGAACAACAAAAGACCCAGGACTCTTTTCAGCAATAATTTCCATGTTAATAATTTCCATCTTGTTAAACAGAGATACTTTTGACCAGCATCAAGCTTAGGTGCTATTCTGAATCTGCAGCCTGGATTGTTGCAATGGCTCCAGGCTAAAGCAGGCTGTAACACTTTGCAAATGTATTTTCCTGTTACATCCATCAACCCCTCCCTCCTTACAGGGGCTGGTCTACAAGGCCACAATTTCATCACCAGCACTTACTGTCACCAGTTTCTCTTCTTCTTTCCTCTACATCTATATGTTACTTTCCTCCTTTCAGCTGCACACAATGCCCGTAATCATTCAGTATGTTTGATGTACATATTTTTCTTTCATCTTGTGCTACTAAAAATGAAAAAAAGGTGAGAGGATTTGTAATAAAATTAAGCTACTTACCAACTATTGCCAGATTATGCTCTGAGCCACATGCAATCTGAAAAAGAAATATGAATGACTAAATCAGAACCTGCCTACCAGAAGGAAGACAGTCACAATTATGATAGGAAATTAAAAATTAACCCGAAACAAACAACTACAGTTTTTAGGATGCAAAATCAAGGTTGAAGTGTTCTCACTCTTAAATGGAATTTCATTTGTAGCCTCACTTAGGGGCTTAGTGGCAGGAGTGCACGATTGTTTGTTTAATAAAGAGGTATTTTCTTTTCAAAATGCAGACATTTCAACCCTTTCAAGCAAGACTGGCCATGATTCTGCAAAAACATCACACCTTTGACAACACCCACTGGATCCAAGAGGCACAGAGCAAACACAGATTAAGCCATACAGAAGCAGCTGGGAATCAAAAGGGTGATGAAGATTTCCATCTCTCTTACCTATACTGTTTTTCCAGCTGACTCCTGCAGAACAGCTCAAAGTATACAGGTTCAGTGTGATAAACCTGATGCGATATGATCCCTACAGTCATTTGCCTAGAATGGAGAAAAACTACCCTGGGACTCAACCCTTCTGTTAGCTCTTTAATGATGGAAATCAGTTACGAATTTCTTTTCAAAGCAAACTTACGGTTCAGGTATTTTTCATCCTTCTTTGTAGCTGCTGTGAACATGTCTGATGTTTTAGTTGCTTTGGTGTACTGAGTTTTTGTAAGTTGCCCACCAATGATGGTAACACAGGCACCCAGAGCAGCCCCCTGTCCTTACTGCAAGGGCTTGTCTTTGCTACAGAATTTCTTTTGCAAGGTCACTGCTGGCAAAATTGTCTGATGTAAGAGACTTCACGCAAGGTTACTCTGCTGAGTGTCCTCAAGTTTTTAATTTAAATAAAAGCAACCCCCTCAAAATCCTGTATCCAGTTCACTGTCTCGAAAGTACTTGCCCATTATACCTAATACTGAGCTGGAGAAAATTAATAAGCACATTCTTCCTAAAGAATATTTGCAATGGCAAAACATAATACAGGAGTATGTGCTCAATTATATTAAAAACTAGAAGTCCATACCATCAAAAGTTTATATGGTTCTGCGCATGCATAACTCTATAGCTTTTACAGCCAGAGAAACAGCTATAATCACCTCCATGTCTGCAGAACATAAAACCATAGAAGTTAATAAAACAGGCCTTGTGCTCAGCTCACTGTGCTTGAGTATTTACTGGTGAAGAGATACCCAAGACTGACACACTGAGTAGCTTGAGCTCCTGTGTTACAAATGAGCACCACAATCACTACTATGAGCATTTCACTAGTGTCACAACTGCTACATGAAAACATTTGGGCAAAGCCATCCCAACACAACAAGGGCAAGGAAGAAGAAAAAGACTCTTTAGAATAAAGGTGCTTAGACAACACATTAAAGCATTTGGGAAAATAGGGCAAGAAAAATAATTCAAGTGACAGCACATTCCAGCATGGCCTCATCTTCAGAAAAATCAAGACAAAGCAGCAGGAAAAGCAATGCCTTTGCAAGAGCACTAGCAGGACTGCATCGAGTCCTTTATTCCACAATACTGCAGACAGGAAAAGCTCCAAGTCCCAGCCACTAAAATACCTAAATCACTGCTATATTCCACATCTTTATCCTCACCACTAGACCAAGCCCTACACAGCAGCAGGGCTGGTTCCTAATGCCTATTTACTGGCTAACGCTCCCACCTGTGCTTCTCAGGCTTATAAACTGATGCCATGGCAACAAGATCCACACATGGAAGCACATGCAAAGGCTTTCTAGCATAAAAAGCAAAATTCTCTTCTTCACCAAGTGCTGAAAATTGGATATATTGAAGTCGCTGCTAATAGAATAAATAAATTTTATCTGAGGTGTGAATAATCTTGGCTAATTCCCTCGGAAATACACTGACACAGGCAGAGATTCAAAAGCATTGGCACAAAAGAACTGCTCAGGCTGGTGGCTGACACTGCCAGGACCCGCTCCAGAAACACTACATTTAAAAAAAAAAGGAGAAAAAAAAAGCCCCACACGAACAAGGTGTTATTTAGATTGTAAAAAACCACCCCTGACAAAGAAGCTTTTTTTTTTTTTTTGCTACATCCAATAGCAGCAGGTACAGAGCCTGCAAAGCAGATAAAAGAACGCTGGTGATCTCAAACAGCTTTGCTCATGTAGCTGTTACTCTGGCCACCATTCAGAGCTCCCACCAGCCAGCCATCAGGCTGTGAGGAACTCAGTCAAACTGCTGTGTTACACAGACTGGCCAGCCCTGGGGAGCTGCCCCCAAGGCAGCCACTCATGGCCAGCATGCTGCAGCTCTGGGGCTGATGGGGTACAACCTACTGCAAAGCACAAAAACGCCTCTTCTGGGGGGTGAAAGCCACCTCAGTGACGTGCCAGCTTTAACTGGAACCAAGTCAAATGGTTCTGCTGAAGGCAGTGCCCTGGATTCACCCTCGACAGCCCAGAGCAAGGACAGCACACACCCTGTACCAGCAGCAGTTCTGTGCTCCAAAGTAGAATTTGCCCAATTTAGAGCACAAGGTTCACCACACCTCTGCCTTATCACAGGGTGTCACCACCTGACAACACAGACTGACTTTGTAGGAACCCCCAGATTAAAAAAAACCTTAGAGAGCTCTAAATTTAGCTTTCTGGAACACCTTGTCCATCATCCATGCTCCTTGCTGCAGGCTATACCATCCACCCACAGGATTCCTGCTGGCCTGCACACCTATGCCTCTGGAGCTCAGGAGGGACCACACCACAGAGGTGAAGCAAGGTTGCCACAGCTTAACGTTCACTGAAGCCTTGCAGGTATTCCACAACATCTTTCATACAATAAAGTTCAAAATGTGGCACCCCTTCCTCTCTGTGACTCCCCACAACAGGCAACAATCAGCCAAGAGTGATTGATTTGCTGGTACAAATACAGACCAGCCAGAGAACAGCATTGCCGAACAGATGCTTTATGCTTCCATTAGATGTAATAAACTCTTCAGTCAGTGCAGGTCACTGGGAGAAGCCTGGTATTTACTGCAGCAACTATAATTTTCTGGCTACTTCTCTTCTGTCCCCACCCCCAATGTGCTGCAGAGAAATTAAATTCCAACAGACATCTGCATGCTTCCAGTAGGTTAGTACATTCAGGGATGCTTATAAACACACAATAATGCTTTCTAATTGGGCAATAATTTTACATTATGTTTTAATTGAAGAAAAAAATCACTAAACTTAATGACAAATCAGAGAGACTGCTACTGAGCAAAGCATTCTGTGAGCTCAAGAAACACAACTCCCTACACAGTAAAGAATTCACACTAAAGTTCTCAGTTTGGAGGGAAATTGGAGAAGTTGTGAAGGATATTGTGTTTTCTATATAAATGATCTCAAGGTACGTGACAAATGTCTGTAAGGCAGGCAAAGAATGCTTAGGGACCATTTCACCCAGAACTTATTTACCTTATTATCTGCGCTCTTTCAACCATACATAAATTGTTTGTTTCTTCCCTTAAATTGTGTGCTAGCAAGCTGTTTTGTACCTAGCAATGGCTGTGGTTCAGATCCATCCATCCATCCAGAATTAACACGTCTGGTGTAGGCAGCCAAGGGGCCAGCATTTTATTAATCATAAATAGTATGATAAATAGCATCATCACAGACATAAACTGCAAGGATGGTGAGGAAAGACCTTAGCACAGCAACCACAAACTCTGGGCAAAACACCAACACCTTTCTGCAGCCTACATATAGGCTTATGGCCCAGTCCTCACAAAAATTAATTGACTGAATGTAAAATCAATGGGTTATGCAAAAAAGAGAAAAATCTTTTATTCTTAAGTGAAATATTTTATATCTTAAAAACACTGCATGAAGAAGCAAAATAATGTTTAGCACATGTTATATAAACATTCCCATATATACCTGGGTGTGTGTGTATAGATACAAAAAAGAATATATATATATGTATGTGCATATTAGGAAAAGAAGGTTATCTACTACACAAGATATTTATCAGGGAAGAAAGTTCAGACAAAACATTTTCTGTCTGGGATAGAGATCTCACCTTTGCAGACAGCAAACCAACACATACAGGACAAGACTCCTGTGGATATTTAGACATGCAGTCTCCCTTGGATTTCAGAGGTAATTAAGAGACAAAAACACCTTTTGCCAACCATCCCCTAAGGGACTTCCGAGTACTGTAACAAAACAAGTCTGACAAAGTGTATAAAAATCCAAGTTTCAGGCTAGTACCATGACCACAAGGCTATTCTTTCTTTTCTTTCTGTAACCCCAGCCCTTTGACTGAGTGCAACCCACCAGGAAAAAAATGGAATCAGACCTGCAGGCAAAGTCAACCTCCCACTGCAGCAGAGGGGAAGGGACAGCACAGGAAAGGGTGCAAGGAAGGGGCAGAGGGAGTTGGACTCACAAGAGGGATTACAGGATGAAAAATCACAAGCATCCAAACATCAAGGTGTTAAACTAGAGCAACAAAAATACCTCAATTCCATTTATTTTTGTTTCACCACCCTATAAACGCACCTTAATTCCCTTCAGTGCAATTATTTCCCAAAACATGAAAGGCTGTGGAGGCTTCTATCACTTCTTAGAGATGAGAGCATGAAGTACAAAGAAAATTTTTAAGGATGAATGAACTGATGTTTAAGTGGCATGCAGATTCTAGTCTCTGTCTTCCTAATTGCACAAAGCTCTTTTTCAGGGAGAGGGAGAGGGCAGGAGGCAAGGGAAGAAACCTCTGAAAGGGTGGGCACATAAGTACTTTTATCCAGGACTTTAGCCATGGTATCTCATGTCTTTTGACAAATTTCACTGTAAGGAAATTGCCAGGGCCAGAAGATGGCAAATTTTATTCCTTCTGAGATCAGAAGTCCTAATGGAAGGCGAGGAGGTGACCGAGAGACTGCAGATCAAAGCTTACATAAGGCAGGGGAATCTTCTCTCCCGGAGCTGCTCTTCCATGCCCTTGATTAATGTGTGTAACAACAATTTGTACTGTTTGACACCCTCGGTGCAACTGCATTTGTATGCAGAATTCTATTGATGTGTAAAAATAAAGTAAAAGGAATCTAATTAGCAAAGCTGTCCTGCTTCCAATGATCCTTTACTAGGAACTCTGTGTTCCTCTTCTGGATCATTTGACTCCTGATTGATAAGAAAGCAGCTTGCTAACCTAGTCACATTCCTTGGCCAGCATAAGACTAAGTCCACTTTAATGCAGAACATGCTCCTAGCTGTTGGCTGCAGCAGGTGAAAAGTAAGAGGGCTAGTGTCCTGTAGATCACAGGATATTTTCCATTTTTCATCAATTTTTCTACTTAAAGCAGATTTTTTTTTTATAGTTGTGTGATTGGCTTTTTAGTCTTTATGTAGTTTTACTTTCCTCTACAACAAGAAAATTCACAATAAAATTTAAACTGAATGGACATAATAAGGTGTGGAAGAAAACATTTCTTCTCAAAACACACCTGACCTAAAGCTAATGTGCCACGTAAGCAGACCATTGCAAGCATGGAAGAGAAGAGGAAGCATTAAGGCATTGCCAGGCTGCAGTAAGCTTTCAAAGGAAGATTTTACAGCTCCCAGTGGCTTCCAGAGTTATGATCTACGCCCTCCCTGCCTGAAAGTAATTCCAAGCCTGCATCACTTGTAGCACAAGACACAAAATGCTTTCCCCCCCATGCAGCATTTTCCTTGCTTCTCTACCCACTGTTTTCAGAGTCCCATCTTCCATCACTCAACATCCTGCCCTGCCAATTGCCTTACAGTCACCAAAAAGCCAGGAGGCCAGCACCAAGAGCTTGCCTTCACACCCCCTGTGCCATGTGACACATACATGTGTCCCTGCACACCTTCCCACTCTGTGACACTAACCACAGTGAGAAATTGCTCTGCTCTCCCCTGACTGAGCACCACACTTCCAGAAAAGCTTTCTTGTGGTTAACAGGGTGCAGTTGGACTTCTGTGATTCAGCTGGTGCACCTTGGGTCTCAAGTGCTTGCACATGATGGAAACATTTGTTAAGTACAAAGCAAAAAACCAAAAAACCAAACACAAACAGCAACAACAAAAATAACCCAACCACCAATAAGAAAAAAAACACAACTACCCACAAATGCATAAAAACCCCCCAAACAGCCAAAATAAAACCACATACCAAAAACCAACTAATCTTTTAGTATCAGAGAGGAAACATCACAACCCCAAAACCCTGTCATTAGTGATAAGGCACAGGAGATGAAAATAAAAGAAGGAAAGAAAAGCTATTTGTTAAAGCAGGCAACATTTTCACTGAAGGTTTACATCACAGTAACCCACCTGCACCTCCTAAGTCTACTTGTAAGGAGATAACATTGAAAAACTGGTTACATTGAAAAAAATAAATATGGACTGTTTGCCTAAGGCTGAGAATGAAAAGACTGAGGAGGTCAACACAGAGTAAGATCTGTGTCCACCTATGAAAAACACCTCATCTTTAGATGACTCCAGAGCAACAAAAAGTGCTGAGATCTCAGTAAGAACACTCAGTGGTATTAGGTTTTAGTCGAATGACAAGAATGCAGCCAAAACAAGTGTGATAAAAATCTTTACAAGTCAGCAAGGTCAGCTGGCTCTTCTCTCTTGCCTCAAGATTTTTCAATTAGTTCTTGTACCCTTCTTCAGGCAGTTCTCTCCCTCCCTTGGGGTCCAGAAAACATTAGTATCTTTCATTCCAGGAAAATCAAGCTCTGCCACTTTTGTATATCCCTCAGCCTCACTGGTCCATCAAAATTTTCCATTTTTGTAATCAAGACCTCAGCCACAAAGCAATTTTTGCCTGTCCTTTCATCATTTTTAAAATGAACCAAGTAATGGTCATTCAATTTCAGTTTGTTTCCTGTAACAAGCTCTCCATTCAGTCTTCATTATATTGTGAAAATTAAGACTGAAGTATTCCTACTGATTGAAAAAGAAATCATTCATCACAGCAGCCCTGGTAACATGACTAAACCTATGACTGTGCACTGCAAATCCCACAAGACCAAAATCCTTACTAACATTACAGACATCCAGATATGAGCTAGAGGAATGGGGTCTTCAGCAAATGCACAGTTACACCCAAGGGAACAACTTCACCATTTGTCTCAAGATTACTTTGATTTGGTTTGCTTCATGCACAATTCCCAGCTCCTTGCATTCTCAGTGTCACCCTCTCATAAGATGAATGACAGGCACTAAGATGAATACCTTATAATCTATTCAGGTTTGCTTTGGGGACAGCAACTAGTTTGCTCTTTGAGGCCACAGACACCATTTTGACATAAGAAATTAAAGAAGCCAAGGCCACAGAAACACGAAGTCTCAAAACCTCCTTACACACTGATTTGTCTCTACCATCAACACACACATCCTTATGATCAGATTATTCTGATGTTTTCAGGTCAAGAATTGTGGCTTGCAGCATGCAAAAAACCCACTCAGTATCTGTCTTTTCTTTCTATTGTACATGAAAACAGCAAAAAGACAAAAGTTCACCGTAGCATATAAATGTCATCATTATCTATCTGAATGTGCTAATTTCTAGTACTCTGAAATTAATGCAATGGTTCTGTTAAACAATGATTACAGACAAACATTCTGTCAAAGTATGTATCATTATTAATCATTTTATAGGCTTAGAATAAAAGTCATGACAGCATGTTATTATTTGGCAACAAAACATTGAATTCCACTTAAACAATCACATCCTTTTGTGGATGTATAACTGCAGTTTTAAGTTTTGCAACAGAATCTGAGTTTCACATCTCTTTCCTTGTGGCAAAACAGTCCACTGTTTTTAATGCATTTGGAATATTTTCTGGAATATTCAGTGCAGCTGGGGAGAATCAGAGAGCAATCAAACACACATATCATGGGCACGGAGCTCTCAGGAACTCTGTTCTCCCCTCACTGTGCTGCTACTGCAAGACGTGTCGCTACAATTCCTCTCCACAACAAACACACTGCAGTGAACTCGGGACACTCAGCCTGCAGGATTACACAATAGCACAAAGCACTGCATTTTTTTTTTAGGGCTCAAAAGAAAAATAGCACCTCTTATGAAGTTCATACCCTCAAACAACTGACTGTCAGGGTAGTCTAACTGGATGCTGTGAAGAGGCAGACGGTGTCCCTAAAATACCCCCTTAAAGGAGGAAAGTGCTGTAGTGTGGCTGTGGCCAGAGGGAGCTGGCCCCACCATTGTCAGGTCTGACTTTGCTCACCCTCCATAACTCTTCTTTTCTAGCATGTGGGGTTTTTTCAGCATCCTTACAGTATTTTCTTCTTTCATATGCTTTTTACCCATGCAATCCTTCACAAAAATCTGCATCCAAAACTCCTGGCAATATTATCAAAATAATACCAGTAATGATGTCATTATGGAATATTATCCCTATTTCATAGTGCAGGGGCTTTTTTACTTCTTCCACCAGTAAACCCAAATTTATGATAGCATTTTAAACATCTCAGTTCAACTTCCAGACCTTGGATGTGGGAAGACTAATTTTCAGGGAAATTACTAAACGTTCAAGGAAGCTCTCACGCAAAATTGGATTGAGCTTTCATTTCTATGCTAGCCTGGCTGACCTTAGTGTGTACTGCTGCTTGTGTAAACTGGCAGTACACAAGTACAGTGCCATTGAAGGAAATAAAAAACCTACTTAATTTCCAAAACATTTCATGTCATTTGAAGGAAATGAGCAGGTTATTTAAATTACTGGACTACTACTGTGTAATATCATTAGAAGCATCCTTTACAGGACCCAATGCCTTTGGGAAATATTATTCAAGATAACTAGCAGCTGTTCAAGAATGCAAATCTTTGCCTATTTCCAGAATGATACTCACTGACCTCTCCCTCCCCCACAAACATGCATGTAAAAATTGAAATGTTATCAACATAACTCCTAGCCAAAGAAACACCAGCACATTAAGAACTTCTCCTAAAATATGACACAGTAAATAACAGAGGAAGACAAAAACACTTTTTCATACACCAACTACCTCAACTTGAGGACAGAATTTTCTTGGTTCATTTACTTTCCAGAAGAGCTGCAGGCATGCAGCTTCTATATCCTTGTACAAGAATACCAAGCCATGAATTTTGCTGACTGTCCGCTCCCTTACCTCTCCAAATAAATGGTGCTTATGTCTTTAGGGTATCATGTAACTCTGCTCTTCAATGTCAGATGCTCTGTTTCTGTAGCACTTACTAACAGCATAGGTCCCTAAAGCAAGCTTGCTGGAAATAAATAAAATGTAAACTTGCTTAGAGTCCAATGCAAAAATTAGTAAGAAAGCTCTTCTGAATAAATAAGTGCACCATTTGAAAGGACTCAAGGAGTGAGACTGAGCCCTGATACTAGACACAAAGAAAGAATCAGGGAAAAGAACATGTCTGAAGAGGCTCTACACAGCTGATATAAAGGTATTTTTATTAAATAACTGAACTAGAGAATCATAGAATCATTCAGATTCAAAAATATGTTTGAGAACATTGATAAAGATACTGAACAGGACTGGACCTGACACTGAGCCTGGGGAATACCACTGGTGACCAGACACCAGCCAGACTCAACTCCCTTTTCCCACCACTCTCTGGGCCTCACCATCCAGCCAGTTTTTTACCCACCAAAGAGTGCATCTGTGCATCTGTGGAAATGGTGTTAAAAGCTTTACTGAAGTCCTGGTAGACAACATCCACAGCCCCTTCCTCATCCACCCAGCAGGTCACCTTGTCAGAGGAGATCAAGTAGGTCAAGTAGGGCCAGCCTTTCATGAGCCCCTCTCTGATGTCCTGGCTGTCCTGCACGTGCCACATGATGGCACTCAGGACAATCTGCTCAGTGACCTTCCCAGGTACCAAGGTCAGGCTGACAGGCCTGTAGCTCCCCAGGTCCTCTTTCTGGCCACTCTTGTAACTCAGTGTCACATTTGCCAACCTCCCCAGTGCATCAGTACTGCTGATAAAGGATGCAAAGTGGCTCAGTGAGCATTGCCATGAGCTCCCTCAGTACCCTCAGACAGACCCCTCCAGCCTGAAGACTTGTGTGTGTCTAAGTGGTCACTGACCATTTCCCTTGGATTATGGGGGCTTCATTCTTCTCCCTGTCTTCCAAGTCAGGGGACTGGTACCTGGAGAACAACTGGCCTTCCTATTAAAGACTGGCAAAGAAGGCAATACAACCTTTTCCTCATTCTCTGTCACCCTATATCTCCCCCACATCCAATAAAGGATGGAGATTCTCCTTAGCTCTTCATGTATTTATAGAAAGATTTTTATTGTCTTTCATGGCAGTAGCCAGATTGAATTCCAGTTGGCTTTTGGCCCTTCAAATTTGCTCCCTCCATGACCTCATGACATCCCTGTAGTCCTCCTGAGCTGCCTACTCCTTCTTCCAAAGGTGATAAACCCACTTTTTTTTGCCTCTGAGTTCCAGCCAAAGCTCCCTGTTCAGCCAAGCTGGTCTTCTTGCACCAGCCCTTCTTTCAGCTCATAAGGACATCCTGCTCCTGTGCCTTTAGGATTTCCTTATTGGAAAATGTCCAGCCTTCCTGACTTCCCTGGCCTTCAGGATTGCCTCCCAAGGGACTGTGTCAACCAGGCTCCTAAAGAGTTTGGAAGTCCACAGTAACAGTTCTACTGACCCCTTTCCTTACTGCTCCTCCTACAAAGGGAGCAGGATGGATAGTGAAAGTTCTGCAATGTGAATTCATTTAGAGTTCTTGAATCAAACCTCCAGAAGAAGTTCATAAAGCTTGATAAATGGGCAAGACTGAGACAGACAAAATTTACCATGGTCAGGTAGAGCATAATAAATCTTTCTGGATACCAAAAAGAATCATTTAGACTGTTCAAATATACAGAAAGATTCTAAACTAGTTGGAACCTCTCAGGGGAACTATATAGCATCACTGTAGACAATTCACCAGATATATCCATTCAATATGTAACTGCAACACAAAAAGCAAGAAATTAGATTAGTTTAGTCCTAAGCACACAAGCAGTCCTGGTAATTTATTAATACCAGTTATTCCACAAGAAACACATATTTGATAAAGACTTTGATTTAAAGTCATATTTCTAGGACTTCTCAGAGCCAATTTGTCTTTTTTTAAATGTTTTTTTCATTTTTTTGTTATTGCAATTGTGTATCTCTCTAATTTCCTGATCAGAATGCCATACACTGTCCAGGCAACTGCCTTACAGAAATCCAAGTATATTAGGCCTGTGTTTGACACTGAGGCATTTATCAAGCTTTTATCTCACTAAAAGTAGGTATCACATTAGACTGACAAGAGATATTTTCCATAGTCACATACTCACTTGCAAGCAACTACATCATAATCCTTTAAACTTTTATTGATCCAAATTCATGTCAGGCACACCATTACTTAGCCAAGGCAAATACCAGGCTGACAGGCCTAAAATTATTTGAGTCATTTTGTTCAGTCCTTTAAAATACTGGCAGGGCATTGTCGTCCAACCAATCTTCTGAAACTTACCTGACATTCTGGGAAAAAATTATTCACATCAACAACCTATACAGCACTTGAGCCATCTCTCTTTAAATTCCCAAAACCACAAAGTTTCAGCATTGATTTTTAAAATTCTACCTCTAGAGGCTGAAAAAAATGCTAGTATGGAGAAGAGAATCTCATCCCTTTATGATACTCTTGCTTTTTCCCTCAAATGCAAAATAGAAAATTCTACTAACACAGAATTTGCCTTCCCAGGGTTTTGCCAATAGACATATTTAAGATGTTTTAGTATTGACAGTGCATAGTCTCTTTTATTTGTCTGAGAGCAAACTCACCCTCAGTATCTTTTCCTATCCCTCTTAATTGGAGCTGGTCATTCTGTGCTGTGGTAGCTCACAGGCCAGGATGCAACCAGTGCCTAATGTTTCAATTCAGGGGAGTGGAAGGATTTCCCACCTGTTGGATATCCCTTAAAACCTCTTATTTCCAACTTGTTAATGACTTAGAAACAGGTAATGCAGTTTTTAATATAAAATGCCCACTTCTGTATTTTTAATACAAAATGCCCTCCTCCTGAATAAATTGTAACCACAGTCCCTGATATTGGAATTACAACTTTTTCCATAAGGTTCCACACTGAAATATTTTGTTGCATCATGGCTTAAAGGAGAGCCAGGAGGGCAGAGATACTGTCAGTGGCTTCCTGCATTAATTCATCTGTCTTCCTGCTGCTCATATTCCCACATGCACAGAAGTCAGGCCCCTATCCTCCTACTGTTAAATCACATTTTTCCTGTTGCTCTCACAGGGTGGCTCTGTAACAGCACACAGGAATCCAGACAGACAGGACAATTTTTCAAATAACATTTCATGAGCAGTGCTATATTCTCATTATAAAAAGGAATGGATGCTTTAAAATAAAACATGAAGACAGGAACACATTCCTCAATACAACATGAGAGTCATTGTGACTCTGTATATTTATATAATATATATGTCTGTATATATTATTATACTATAATTATTATCTATATTATTAGCTATTAGATAGATATTATTGATATTAGATGGATATCTGTAATATATTTGTATATTTACTGATCAGAAATCCCTTCACAATACCCACTTTCCTTTCAATTTAAAAAATATTAGTTAAATAATATGTGGTTTTAAAATCCTAGCTTCATCTGATACAACAGTCTATGCCACTTGACAGAAGACAAAATATAGAAACTCTCAAGAACAGTTTTAGTATCTTTTATTAAAGTAGCAGCATTTTTGCAACAGATGAAAAGTACTGAGGTTATATTAAAGTCAACAGCCCACCAGACTTCACCACTAATTACAAAACACACCCACCACCTCTTGTGCATTTGTAATTCCAAGTGGCATCACTGTTTAACTGGAAATCAAGAGGCTGCAATTCTCCTTATTTCAGAACCTTCCAGACATTTGGTGAACTCATTTAACCCAAAGCAAAATATGAAGCCCAGCTAAGAATAAAAACAACAGGAAACAACAACTTCCCTGGATATTCTTGAACCTGATTAAACTGAAATAACTGCATAACACAAAAACCCACCCTCATCTGCCTTGAGTTCTCAGTCAATCAGCTTCAGAAGTGACTTACCCTCACAAGGAAGGTCATCATGTGTGAGAGGTAAAGAACCACTGCTCCAGTGTGCTGTGCAGAACCTGAGCTGTGTGTTCTCCTCCCCACACGTGATGTTTACACAGCAGCAAATAGCAGGAGTGTTGGAGGCTGGCGGTAACCAAAGATTTTGCCATTCTGACTTGAGCACTCTCTGGCCAACACACCATTCCTGGACACAGAACACGTGAGAGCTGCAGCTCACATTCCCAGTCTGCTGATGCACATGGGGTTGAACATTTACTTCTTTGCCCAGGCTCTCAATAGCCACACTAATCAAAAGCTCCATCCTCTTAATGGAGGTGGTCTCTGCACAGAACTGCTGCCCTGCTATTACCATTTCAAATTACAACAGCAACTCAAGTCCATCACTTCCAATCACTCAAAACACACTTAACCACTGCAGACAGGAAAAAAAAGACCAGTATCTGATTTTCCAACTATTTCAATATATTGAGTTATCATTTTCTGTAGCAGATTTCACCTCAAAAATATCTGAGGTATTGCAAAGTACAAAGCAGCACTTCTTCTCAGTGGTTACAGCTGTGGCCTGTAAAGTCAGGCCTGCTCCTAATCTTTGCTAACTGGCCCAGGCTGCAATTCCTTAGGGGTAAGATTACTTTCTACACTATCTTTATTTTCTTATATTCTATCCCACTACACCAACCTAGTGCTGAAACACTATGGTACTCACTGGGTAGGGGAGAGTTTGGTTAGCCATAATACCTTTAGAATCACACAACCTGAAAAATATTTTGATTCATTAGCTTACTTTTAATTCAAATGTTATATTATCCAAGAAAAGACTTTTTACCTGTGCAGGAATTTCTGCGACATTTCATGTCTTTTTGAATCTTTACGCCTTTCTCATATTTCCAAGCAGTTTTCTTACTAAATGCCTGAAAAACCTTTTTTTTTTTTTTTTAAGAGCTTCCACCTATCCAGTTGCCCAAAGAGTGTTTCATAGGACTACTGCTGGAGATGGAAGAAATCTATTCCTGAGCTCAGAGGATTGAAGCATCCATAATTAAACTGCTGAGCACCATTTGTCATACATGTCAGACAATTCTGGCCATTCATTCATTGCTGAATTCTTCACATCACTTGTGTGAGGTGAAGCAAACCATCTGCAAGTGTCACACACACTTCTTCTGGACTACTTCTCCTTTTCCTATTCATCCTGTCTTTTCACCTCTGCAGTCTCCTACCTTCTTTTCTTTCTGTGAGCACATGAAGGACATCCTGCATTCCTCCACAAGTAAAAGAACAACTGAGTGAAGTTATTGGGGAAAAGAGCTAATAGATGAGCAGAGGGTCTGTGAAGATGTTTCAGATCACTTGTAAGGGAAAACAAGGCAGTAAAATATTCTGTAGATTTTCCTGGTGGACTTTATAGTCTGCCATGATCTAAAACAGAAAGGGAAAAGGGACTGAAAGTAAAGGGGAGTGCAAAGTTTCTCTTTTACCCTCCTGCCTTGGAAAATTATCAGGCTTTTGAACATTTCCCACCTTCAATTCCTCACCAAAGAGCAACCAACCTTGTATACAAGAGAGAACAGACTACTACTGCTAATTTACTCATACAGAGGAACATATTTAGCATAACCCTAAATTTATCATTATTAGGAACATATATAAGCCCATACTTAGAAAATAAGTTTCTATTTTGGATCTTCCTGAGAACAGAAGGCACTGCTAATTTTAAAACAAACAGAAATAAGAAAAAGCTTAAAATTAGGCTGCACCTTTAAAAAGAATAATTTCAGTATAAGACTGATCTACAGAGTGCAAAAATCTTGCTTCTTAAAATAATTTTTAAAAGAAGGATTTTTCGCATGCTTTTTTACGCAGGCTCCATCTCGACAAAAAGGAAAGTAACAAACATGAAAAGCTAAATTGTCCACGAGACTGCCTGAAGAAAGAGGTTCTTTCAGGTCAGGATGAAGGGCAGTAACATTCACCTCAGCCTCAGCAATTAAGAAAATTGTTTCCACCTCTACAGGCATTAGTCCCTTGAAAACTGAAGGAACAATCTATTCAATGCAAACATGAATGAAATGTTGACCAGACAGAAAAAAAGACTAAAAATATACTTTGATGACAAAAGACTCTTTTGGAGGGGGGAAAAAAATGAGTAGCTAGGCTATCCATTAAAATTATTTCCCTGGCTTCCATTCAGATGCTGTCCAAGCACAGCTTCATTGTTTGGCATGTCGCTTGCATCTCCTCACGTCACCTTCATTCTCTCACTCAGATAACCTCGGATAAAAATACACAGAGCCCTATTCTAGGATTCAGCAATATTAAAACAGGAGCAATAACTGGGGCTCTCTTGATTCATAAAGAATTTTTAAAGCCCTTTTGAACTACAGAGCACATGGAGGAGGGTGAAAGCTTTCATCAGACTAAGGCATAGTACACAGTCAAGTTCACTTCCAAAGCAGGAGGTGTTTGTTATCCATGGTGAGAGGGACATCCAGTTACTGCATCTGCACATTCCCACAGGAAGGTTGTGCAGCTGAGGGAAGGGAATGCTGAATCTGACATCCACTTCATCAGCCTAATAAATTTTAGATTAATTACAGAAAATTATTTCCCATTGCACTTCCACATCAATGGGGCTTTTTTTTGCTTCTCAAGCCTCTTCAAGGCACAATATTGGTACCCTTCAATCATCTGCCACTAAAACACTGTCAGCACAGAACAAGACTGTACACACACCTAAATGTTCAACAGAATATATATGAGTACATATATATATATTTATATATGGAAAGAAAAAATATTTATCCAGGTGAAACTGCAGAAGGTGATTTTGGTTGATGGACACCCCCCCCAGCACCCTCTCAAAGTAGCAGAAAATTGCACCATCAAGCAGACTGTGATATCATCATTATTATTGTTATTTTGGTTTAAGAAAATGCTGACATTTTAAGGTTATGAATCAGGAATAGCCAGCTCACTGCCCAGTGAGTACAAATTAGGACTCCTGCTGATGAATGGTCTTTTCAGCCCACCTTTCTGGCATCCCTTGTGTGCTCCTCTCCACTCCTCCACTGTGCAGCACACATCTTTTCCAGTCCTGTTCCACTGCTCACGACTGCCGCCTCACTGTCACAGACAAAAGGCTCCTCTCCCTCTGCAGGGCAAGAAAAGGGGACTTCCCCTGCCCTGTTGCTGTGCTGCTGCCTTGCCTCTGCAAATCATCCTGGATTATCATCCCAGAGCAACAGAGAGCCTGAGCTGCAGCCAGACATCAGCAGCCCTTCCATTTTCAGCATGGTTCTGTCTTATTAGGCAGCATGCCTTAACTAGCAGCAAAACTAAAAGCAAAATAGGAAGGGTGAGCCTGATAAGGGAGGCCTTATCAGCCTTTGCTGCTGACAAACCCCCCAGAAATGGGGGAGGGGAGGCCCTTTCCGAGGCAATGCTTTTGCACACTGCAGTATGCAGGAGCCAGACGCTGCTGAGCGCACACACAATAGACACAGTTGCCGTAGCAACAGCATCACAGGGAAATTTTGAGCAAAGCTTCCCGCTTTCCACCAAGGTTACCTACAGATTACCACTTAGCACAGGGATCTGTATGGATCAGACAACATCTTGCACCTGTCTGGAGCATTCCTGCACGAAAAGATGCAACAATGGCCGCAGCACAGGGAAGAGAAAGGCACTGCACGAGCAGAGCAGGGGCTGGGCTCTCCAAGTGCCATCTGACAGCAACAGCTTGCAAGACTGTCACCTCACCACAGACTACAAGTGTGATCTGCTGGAATCAAGTATGCTTTCATCTTTTGGGTTTTTTTCTGAAAAATTACTAGATTACAATAAAGATCTACTGCACATTTCTGCATCAAGACACTTCAGTTTCTAATACTGATCAGAAAAAAATTCCCGAAACCAAGAAAAAAAAAAAAAAAACAAACATCTAAGATGCTTGTTATTACACATACTTTTATCATTCCTCTAATGCTGTTTAAAGGCAGTGAAAGTATATGGTGCAGCACTAGTTTCTTGAGAAAAACTAGTCACAAACAGAGCACTTGAGTAATTTAGAATCCTTAAACTACACCAGTGAGTTATTTACCTTGTTTCAATTGCTCCTCCTATTTTTTCAGATAAACAAAAACACATAAATTTTTTCCCCTTGAAATGCAACATTTTTTTTTACTCAAACATTTAAGTGATCAATTGTCACTCCCAAAGAATAAAAAATAGGGACTTGTTAAAAACATAAATATCACTTGAGAAAACATTTCATCAGTTGTTTCTGCTTAAAGGAGTTTTAAACTTCGACATTTTCAAGTTTTTGGCATGCAATCTCTTGACTGTAAAGCTGCAAAAGTAACCCCCCACATAATCAAATGGCACAACAGAACTGCTTTGCAACTTGCTCATGGGATACAAACATCCAAAGAGACTGGAAGCTGGCAAAGGATCAAAACTAATCAAATTAAACAGGACTGTTCCTGCATTTATGTCTTGCTATCTATAAAGATAACAGCGTGTTCCTGAAACACATCTTTATGACAAACTATAGGTAATTTCAGCATCAATTGTGTATATATAGTTGCAAGCAAATGGCTGTCACACCATACCAGAGAGCTTCATTAGAGAAGAGTGCTTCAGGCTCCTCTAGAAGACAGGCAGTTCAGAAACTGTCTGCTACAAGAACTGCAGAGACACAATTATACACCCAAGCCTTGACAGTTGGGGGAAAAGAATCACATTAGCTCTGATAAGTTTTACAAAAACCTTCAAATTTCTCAGCCCTCTGTTAATAAAGGACATTGCAGCACAACAGATATTAACTTTACCTCTGGAAGAACAGGCAAGCTCAAGATAAAAGAAGCTACTGCAGCAACTTCAACAGGAACAAGCTGAGTCTTCCACCATATAAAGTCATGACTGGGTAGCCTAAGGAAGATGCCACCACACAAAAAAACTTATTCCTGTTGCAGGTTTTGAGTAAAGTCTCCAGCTTGAATTAAGAAAATATGACTATGTAATTTCAATAGTCCTTGTGCTCTTAAAAGCTTCACACATACAGCAGCATGTTAGAGCCAGGTGTCAGGAGCAATGCTAGAAAAGCACACAAAATCACAGGCACCAAATTCTAAATAACTGTGGAAAAAAAAACCTACCCCTTACAATGGAAGGCATCTTTAATGAATAAAACTGGAAGGAGACAAGGCAAAAATTATGTAGGCAGAAGCAAACTCTTCACAAGGTGGGAGAAGGGGAAGAAGGCACCCTTTTGCTATGTACATGTGGGAGCCTGAGAAAAATGTAAGTGAAATTTGTGAGAGAAGTAAAAAAAAAAACTCATCATCCTTTATCACTAACACATCTGCAGAAGAAGCTCCATTTGAAAGGAGAACTTCCAATTAGAAGAACAAGAATAGCCTTACCTTATTTCAAATACAGTAGAAATGCAAAATCCTGAAACCAGGGATTTGCATATTAAGTTATCTACTGCATTTAAATCTGGGTATATTAGAAATTCCCTTCTTCTGAAAGAAGAGAACAAGTAGCTTGATTCCCTTTCTACTCACTGAACTTCAGACCAAGGTATAGGACTGTCTGAAAGTCCTTTGCCTCTACCCTAAATAAGATAATCATGTTCCTCATCACTCAAACACACATCCTAAAAGCAAAATACAAGGAAGAGAAATGTTAGCTTGTAACAGAAGTCTGCCACTCCTACTCACATATTTATAGCACCAGGGTTGAGCATAAGGGTTGTAGAATTTAAAACAACAGTAAGGATATTAAGGACTCTGAAGACAAGGAATCATATGGGGTAGCACAGGAGGCACAAGGAAAAATGCAGTCTGAGAGTGCAACTATCCCACTGGGAAAGCCACTGACAGGTTAATAAAGCGTTCAAGAGAAATGATGATCAAGTACTGATGATACAGCTTAAAACAGCAGTTTTGAAGAGCTCCCATCCAAAACCAGAGGAGGAAGGGTTGCACATTAGTTATGGGAGAAATTCCAAGTCCAAGGGGCCTGAAATTAGGAATTATATGAGAAATTGTAATTGGCCATACAACTTTCCAAAGAGACTGTTTTAGTTGCAAGGTCAGAAACACAAGGACAGAACACCTAAAGCACTGGGAACATCATCATCTCCATTAGTAACTAAAGTTAAATTATTTTAAGATATTCTTGGCCAACATGGTGTTGTGATAAGCACTCCTAGGACAAGTTTCTGCTGAGAAGAAGGATTTGCATCTCTGAGCTCAAACTCTGAAAAACTTCTTTAGGAAATTATTGCTTTTAATGTGAATTTTTCAAGTTTTTGGTTGGTGGTCTTTAAGAAAACAGCTAGCAATTTTTTTTAAAGATGTGAAAATAAGTACATTTTGTGAAACCCTGCATATTTTACTACAGTAAGAAAAGCAAGGCAGACATTTGCTTAATCCAGCTTGCAGGAACAATTAAGCCAATGGCAAACTCAGAAAAGCCAGAGAAATAGGCCAGCCTCTCTCCTGACAGGTGACATGGAGCTGACAGGACTGAACAGGATGAATACATTGTTCACCTCCATGAAGAGGTTAATTAAAAAAAAAAGCCACAAAAATCTCCTCAAAAGACTCAGAGTTCTGAAGAGCCCCTCTACAGGCCTGTCTGCAGTATTGTCAAAGGATTTAGTCATTCCACAGGGAGAGCCAACGATTTTATAATTTTTTAAAATGAGATCTGATTAAAATTTAACACAGTTAAATAACATATCTAGGAGTTTAAATACCCTACTTCTAAAAATGATGGCAAGTGGAAATTGCAAGACAAGCAGGATCTTGGAAAATCAGCTGCTTTATGTGACTAACACAGCAGAGTATGACTTAAATCAGAGCTTCCAAAACTCTGGGCTATTACCTGCTCATTCCTATCCAGACTGTCACAACACATTGCAGAAGTGTGATGAGGTTTGGGTGCCTTTCATTATAACAGTCCTATTTTAAAACAAAATTTCTGTCCAAAAAAGTTTCACCCAAAAGAGTTACAGCCCAGAGTGCTGTGTAGCCCTTCAGAAGGATCTTGACAGGCTGGAGAGATGGCAGCAGCAAAACTGTCTGAAATTCAACACAGGCAAGTGCAGGGTCCTGCACCTGAGGAGGAATAACCCCATGGAATAACCAGGACAGGCTGGGGCTGATCAGCTGGGAAGCAGCTCTGCAGAAGTGCCTGGGAGTCCTGCTTGGACAACAAGCTGTCCATGGGCCATCAGTGTGTCCCTGTGGCCAAGAAGGGCAATGGTATCCTGGGGGGCATTAGGAAAAGCATTGCCAGCAGGTCAGGAAGGGGATCCCGTCCCTCTGCTCAGCCCTGGTGAGGCCTCACCTGGAGTGCTGTGTGCAGTTCTGGGCTCCTCAGGACAAGAGATTTGGAGTTCCTGGGGTGGGTCCAGCAGCTGGAGGGCTGTGATGATGATTAAGGGACTGGAGCATTTCTCTCATAAAGAAAGGCAGAGAGAGCTGGGCCTGCTCAGTCTCAAGAAGAGAAGATTGAGAGGGTGCCCTACCAATGTCTGTCAGCGTCTGAAAGGAGGGTGTCAGGAGAATGGAACCAGGCTTGGGGCTGCCAAGCAATAAAGAGGCAATGGGCACAAACCTCTGAAGCACAGAGGTTTATCCTGAATATCAGGAAGAACTTCTTTACTGTGCAGGTGATTGAGTGCTGGAACAGATTGCCCAGAGAGGTTGTAAAGTCTCCTTCCCTGGAGATATTCAAAAGCCATCTGGACAATCCTGACTAATGTGCCTGAACAAGGAGGTTGGACTAGATGACCTCCAGTGGTCCTTTCCAACCTGAACCATGCTATGATTCTGTGACCATTCATATAGCACTGCTCAGGAGATAATACCACCATAGTACTGCTGATAATACTGCTCAGGAGAAAATCTACTTCACAGCTGACACAACTGCAGGCCTAGAACAAGGCAGCATGAGCACTCAAAGTGCAGAAAGTGAGCAAAGACCACATACAGTTTCACCTTCTTTTTGTTATCACATTAACTTCATATCCATGATTAAAAGCAAAATAAAAGAACAACTAAGAAGAAAAGCCTTGATAGCTTAGCAAGATCTTTACTTGGTATTTAAACATAAATAGCACATAAGGCACTCCATGATCTTGTCCACAGATCATGTGGTACATGCTGTAAATTGTCTTTTTAGGAACTGAAGTCATCTCCCTTCAGAGAGAAAGCCAGGGAATGCTGTCACTGCTACTGTTGGCACATGTTTGCTTACCCCTATATGTTTATGCTCCCTCTGTCAAGGCTTGTGAGCTGGAACAGTTTGAGATGGTCAATGGATCCCCAGAGCAGCTGATTCTGAAAAGTAGCAGTGACCCAAAGCACTGTCCATTTCAGTAACCTGCACCAGGAAATTCACAGGATTTATCTGCAATACCCATAGTAGGGAAGAAAGTTCTTTTTTGTTTTGATTACTCTGCTGAATTATCACAGTAAAGCTGTTCTCAAGTTTAAACATAAAACTAATGCTGCTAGCATCCATGAATTTTAATATATTCAGTTCCCTAAACTGTCTATGCTACTACAGCAACTGAAGGTGTCTCAGTCTGAGGCATTTATTCTCCTGTCTTTGAGATGCTATTAATGTTATCATTCATTTATTGCACAGTCTGGAAATTATGACACTGAGGATGTCTCTTCTTTTGAGTATCCAAGTTGCTTATAAACCAAAGCCTTATTTTCAAAAGCATTTTCTCAGTATCATTCTATGTGCATCGCAAAATGAAACAGAGGACTTGTCAGTGGTCTGAATGCTCCACACAACTGATTTCCCTACAGTCATGATGAGCATGAGTTACAGGCAGAATCTGGTCTGCTCTGTCCGTGCTGTTCCAGTGTGGATGTTCTGTTCTGCACATCAATTCAAGCCAAGATTAATGGAAGCAGGTTGAAGGCACACAATCATGCCCTCTGCACCACCCTGTTTTTCTTAGCACCAAATGGCTGCATCCCATCTCCTGTTCTCACCACGTCTCTGACAACCAAAGCTTGAGACAAACAGGCTAGCAGCTATCAAGCTACCTTATTTCTCCTTCAGTTTTTATTTTAACCTAATCAATTGGAATCCCTCTGCTTAAGTCAACAAGTGTTTGGGTTTACACCATTTAGCAATGCCATGGAAGCTTCAGTGGAAGGTGAG